>NW_026020194.1:838314-1327777 GCF_900185275.1 Solanum verrucosum
GGTATGTAGTTTCGAAAGAAGAGGTAATGGTAGATCCTCAAAAGATAGAGGCGGTTAAGAATTGGGTTCGACCAAGTTTTGTGACTAAAGTTAAGAGTTTTGTGGGGCTCGCTAGCTACTACCGTCGATTTGTGAAGAACTTTGCTTCTATTGCCACTCACTTGACAAATTTGACCAAAAAGGTGATACCATTTGAATTGACTGAAAAATGTGAGGAGAGCTTTCAAAAGCTCAAGACTCTCTTGACCACCACACCTATTCTAGCATTACCGATGAAAGGTAAGGATTTTATAGCTTATTGTAATGCTTCACATTCTGGTTTGGGTGTTGTGTTAATGTAGGATAAGAATGTTATAGCTTATGTGTCGCGTCAATTGAAGGTGCATGAGAGGAATTAACCAACACATGATTTGGATTTGGCAGCGATAGTGTTTGCTTTTAAGATGTGGCAGCATTACCTCTATGGTGTTAAATGTGAGGTGTTTACTGATCATCGTATTTTGCAGCATATATTCACTCAAAAGGATATGAATTTAAGACAGCGAAGGTGGATGGAGTTACTCAAAGATTATGATGTAACAATTCAATACTATCTGGGTAAGGCTAATGTTGTGGCAGACGCTTTGAGTAGGAAAGTGGTGAGTATGGGTAGTCTAGCTTGTTTGAGTGTAACCAAGTGACCGTTGGCTAAGGAAATTCAGACCCTGGAGTCTAAATTCATGTGGTTGGGCATCTCAAAAAAAGGTGGGGTGTTAGCTAGCATTGAGGTAAGGGTCACGTTCATTGAGGAGATCAAGGCCAAACAATTTGAGGATGAAAATTTGAATGAGCTTAAGAAGAAGACTGTGATTGGTAAGGCACAAGAGATCACTCTTGATGCGGAAGGTGTACTCAGCTTTAAAAGAAGGATTTGTGTTCCTCGAGTTGATTACTTGATTCAGAAATTAGTGATAGAATCCCATGGTTCACGATATTCTATTCATCCGGGTGTGACCAAGATGTATAGAGATTTGAAGCAAATTTATTGGTGGCCGGGCATGAAGAAATACATAGCGGAGTTTGTGGCTAAGTGTCAAAATTGCCAACAAGTAAAGTATGGACATCAAAGGCCTGCAGGTTTTCTTCAGAGAATGCCAATTCCGAAATGGAAGTGGGAAATGATAGCCATGTATTTCGTGGTTGGTCTTCCCAAGACTTTGGGGAAGTTTGATTCTATTTGGGTAGTGGTTGATAGATTGACTGAGTCAACCCATTTTATTCCGGTAAGAATAGATTATAATGCTGAACAATTGACTAAAGTTTTTGTGAAAGAGATAGTGAGGTTGGATGGAGTGCCCCTTTCTATCAGCTGAGACCGTGGTACCCAATTCACATCCAAGTTTTGGAGAAAGTTACATGATGAATTGGGCACACAACTCACTTTTAGTACAGCCTTCCATCCACAGATGGTTGGGTGGTCAGAGAGGACTATTCAAGTGTTAGAAGACATGTTGAGGGCATGTGTGATTGATTTTGGAGGGCATTGGGATAAGTTCCTACCTTTGTGTGAATTCTCCTATAATAATAGTTATCACTCAAGCATTGATATGGCACAATTTGAGGCACTTTATAGGTGGGGAAGTAGGTCACCCATAGGATGGTTAGAGGCTGGAGATGTGAAACCTTTGGGGGTTGATTTAGTGAAGGATTCTCAAGATAAGGTGAGGAGTATTCAAGCTAAGCTTTTAGCCTCCCAAAGTAGACAGAAGAAGTATGTAGACCATAAGGTAAAAGATATGGCATTTCAGACTGGTGAGAATGTTCTTCTTAAGGTATCACTCATGAAAGGGGTGATGAGATTTGGCAAGAAGGGCAAGCTAAGTCCGCGATACATTGGTCCTTTTGAGGTTCTTGAATGTGTTGGGCCTGTGGCCTATAGATTAGCTTTACCTCCTAACCTATCGGGAGTTCATCTGGTATTTCATGTGTCCATGTTAAAGAGATACCATGGTGACGAAGATTACATCATTAAGTGGGACATAATTGTATTAGACAAAGACATCCAATATGAGGAGGAACCGATTGGAATCCTTGATCGTGATGTGCGTAAGCTAAGGACCAAAGAGATTAAGTCTATGAAGATACAATGGAAGCACCGTCCAGTCGAGGAAGCTACTAAGGAAACCAAGAGGGATATGCGAGACAAGTATCCCCAATTGTTCGTCGATTCAGGTACTACTTCATTCTTTCATTAGCTTATTTTTCCTAAATTGTCACTTGGGGACGAGTGATAGGTAAATTGGTATCTATTGTAACGATCGGTTCCCATCGTTATAGAAAAGCCAACGGAGAAAAATTTTGGACCGGAAAACTTTTTCGTAGTAACTTGAGATTTCCCAACCTAGTCCAGATTTGAACGAAATCAAAGTCAGTAAGGTCTAGGGAAATATGGTAGCAATTGGGTGATTTAAATATGATTTTAATTACATGAGTAGATAGCTAAGGCGTTAAGAAACTCGTACGACTTTACATAATTGAATTTGGGTGAATAGAACTCCCGAAACTGATCATGGCGTGAACGGGTAGTTTCTGAGTGTCGTTGGTTGAAGGTGTGTTGTGAAATGTGATCTTGCAATTATTAAAATAACTCATTGTTTCGTGCAAGCCGTTGAAGCGGATTTTTCCCACCAGGGCGGGGCCGTTGTAGCGGGGTGAGCACCGCTGTGGCGGGGAAGACGCGACTTAAAGTCAGAAATAAACCCCAAAAATGTTTTATTCTACCATTTTTGAACTTGAGAGCTAAGGAACGAACCCAAGAGACTTCTTGACCATTTTTCACCATTCTTGAGGCTAAATGTAAGGTTTTAACTCTCGAATCCATTTTTCGATCTGTAGAACGTAATCTAATGGGTAATTATCGATGTGGGAGGGTTTTGATCTGGAATTTATGGTGGAAACAACCCTAATTGGGATATTGGGATCAAGGGTTTGATCTAGGGTTGATGGGATTGTTAGTAATTCAGGTAATTAGTTATCGTTTATTGATTCTCGTGTTATAATTATTGTTTGTAGACCAAGAACAAGCGGAACAAATTTGGAAAGGGAAGAATCAAGTATCTTAGGGGATTCAAGCTTTGTTTGAGGTAGGTGATAGTTGTGATTCTATGATTGTGTGATGTATGTTTGTTTTTGCTTCATTATGAAACATGTATGTATGCGAATGTTGTAATATTGATCACACTAATTGTAAATGAGTATGAACAAATGACTACATGTCTTGATACACTTCTTGATTGTATGATTATTGAGAATATACTTGTGATTGTGATTGTGGCTTGTTGAATGGATAAGGTGTTGCGTTTTGACACACTAATTGGGATCGGTTGCCACGTTTCGGCATAAATATGAGATCGGTTACCACGTTCCAGCATAAATATTGGATCGGGTACCATGTACCGGTACACTAGCTATTTGAGTTTGGATTCCATGAGAGGACCAATGACTTGTTGTAAATGTATATTGCTGAGAATGTGATAATCGATATTGTACATGTTCGGCATTTGTATGTTTATAATGTTGTATTTACTTATGTATGTTGCACTTAGTGGGATAGCCGCGTTATCCTAACCAGTACACTGTGGTTGTGTACTGATACTACACTTGCTCTTTCTTTGTTGAGTACAGGGCATCTTCAAGCAGCTATTGACATACCTCGTTTAGAAGATTAGTGATCGTCATTCGAATTCAAGGGTGAGCCAGTTCTTCTGGGATGCCATGAGTTCTCTTTCTGTCTATGTCCACATTTTGGACTTAGATTTTCTAGTTAGTTGTTAGTACTTTAGTTTGGGGTTGTAACCCTTCTTGTTTAGACTTATGGATCTTGTTAGAGTTTTGGTACGTTGACTTTCAGGTTCTAGGTGTTATTCCGCATTTGTTTAGTTGTTAGGCTATTGTTTGGAGTTTATGGGAACTCCCTATTTCTTTCCTTAGCATTTAACTTGCTTCCGTAACCTTAAATGCTTCAGTGTTTTGATTGAGTTGGTTAGCTAATTAGTATTAATGGTTGTCCCACCGGAGGGCTAGTGTGGGTGTCAATCACGACGGTCTGGGTCGTGACACATAGGTCTCCTTAACCGAAAATCCGTGAAAACCACAAGAAACTAACTCATGCCTAAAAAGGCCAATATAAACTCGGGACATCTCAAAAATCAACTAAGACCTCTACTAGGCCTAAAATCATCCCCTGAATCTAACAGAACTCTTAGAATTTTGATTCGAGCATCTGAACCCCGAATGTTGACCAAAGTCAATCCAAAAGCTAATTCCACAATTTCACAGCTTAGAACCTCAAATTCTCAAAATTAAAAGACTTGAAAATCAAAACCGACGACTCTCACGAATTAGATTTTACATATCCCACTAATGGAATTGACGAAATTCCATTCCGACACTCAAAACTCCAAAAGACGTCGAAAACTACTTTCTTAACAACTTAGCCTTTCAAACTCAAAACTTACCAAAAATATCAACTTTTAACTCAATGTTTAAAACCAACTTTTCAAACTCAAACATGGAAAACTTAGGGCCACTATCGGGAGGGCAAAATGATAATTCCACAAAAAAAAATGACCGACCGAGTCATTACATATTTGTTTTTTACTCATTTTAAATAAGGTACCCAAGCCATTTAAAATGGATAAATATGAGTAGGTACCCATATAAATGACTCATTTTGACAGTCCTAATTAGGTATAACACCTGATTTATATAACTGTTTGATAGTTTGTCAGAATTATGCCGTTATTAATAAATTACGAATTAATTATGAGTGAATTTCTTTATTATTTTTGTCAATATTAGTTATGTAGGAATTAATTATTCATGTATTAGCTAGTTATATATGTTTTACTTATTCCACCTGCATATAATAATATAATGTTTTATTAATATTAACGACGAGATTTATTATCACCTTTTGCATGTCCTCTAAAATTTAATAGAGGTGCAAATTCTCTCAATTTATGGCCTACCATACTATCCCTTTTATGAATAGACAAATGTTTTTTTTCATTATGGATGGTAAAGTAATAGCATGACCGATCATTATGGGTATAATAGTAGATGTTCGGGAGCTGATTTATCTCAATTAAACTTTCAACAGAGAGGAGAAAAATCTTATTTGAATGTAAGGAATTCTTCTATAAAGAATAAGGAAGAAGTTTCAGTGGTGGCTATTGTCTTTGTGGTCCCACTTTAGATATAGCAAGAAAAGTAATAATGTTGGGTGAAACAATAAGCATTGAGCTTACACGAACCAAGCACAATGAGGTTCCCTTATAAAAAATTTAACTTATATATATTTATATATATATTAATTATGTCAGTTTCTAAATTGTCAACCAAATAACATATTAATTTCATACATAAATAACTTATTTTCTATCTAACTAAATATAATATAAGTTACACGAAAAATTAGTACATAAATAATTTATTTCTTATCTAGCGATCAACAATCCCTAAAAAAAAAAAAAAGGACACCATA
The DNA here is from genome assembly GCF_900185275.1 of Solanum verrucosum. Classification (NCBI taxonomy): domain Eukaryota; kingdom Viridiplantae; phylum Streptophyta; class Magnoliopsida; order Solanales; family Solanaceae; genus Solanum; species Solanum verrucosum. The sequence continues at coordinate 843,839 of NW_026020194.1, forward strand.
TAAAGTAGGAATCGAATAGTCTACCCAAATGATGTTTGAAATGAAAAAATAAGGTTAATTAATAGGGGAAACTAAGCAAATACCCCATAAAAGCAAAATAATTACAAATATATACCACTTTACATTCATACCCCACTAAATAATTACACTATATACCCCCCCCCCCCATCGTTAATTTATATTTAAAAAAAAACTATTTTTGAAAAATATTACAAGATCGGAAGTTTAGGTCAGGTCCTGGGTCAGATCTCAAGATCGAATTTTGGAACGGTCGTCGATGTCGTGTCCTAGTTCGGGTGTCAAGGTCAGGTCCTAGATCGATTATTGGGGTTTATTTTCAGATCAGGAATTATTTTCCTAAAGAGTATTTTCTAGTCTCAAGCCAAAAGTAAAAGATATTTCTAGAAAATATTTTTCAATCACGAACCAAACATTAAAAAAAAATTTCTACTCACCAACCAAACATGAGAAAATAAGTTATAAATCCACTTGTTTTCCAAGAAAACATTTTCTATGAAAAACAATTTTCTTCGTACCAAATACACCCTATGAATTCTTATTTTTTAAGATGTAAAGTTCATTGATCTATTAGAGCTACAGAAATTTTTGATAAAAGAGTAAGTAAAGTACTTAAAAATATTTATAAAGAATAAATAAATAAATATATATATATATATATATATATATATATATATATATATATATAAACTAGAAAATTAAAATTGTACATATAATTTATCGGTTAGACTTAATTTTTCCTTCCATTTGTTTTCAATAATATAAAAATCAAATTAAATATTATTAATTTTGTAAAATGTAAAACCAGACCCAATAATTGTCAATTTAATTTGATTTTTAGTTTTAAACTATTTTTAACCAAATCGCGACCACCCCTATTTCTACAAACTTGCCAAACATAAAAATGTTTCAAATAATTGGAAGAATAGCCCTAAATTCTTTGTTGACCAACATTACAACCCAAGTTGAAACTTCAAAATCTTGACTCTTGAGAATTTTTGGTTGAATTAACGGCACTAAATAAAAATTGTGAAATTATTAAAGTCAATAAAATCACTACCTATAATTTATTTTTCTTTTGTTGTTGTTTAATCAAATGTAAAAGTAATAAATAGGGGGTTACTAATTTTCTAATTTAACAACAATATTGGAAATGAGAAAATGAGAAAATTCAACTTAAATTCAAGAATGCCTTCTCCTTTATACCAACCAGACACCGACATAAACCTGGCTTTGGTTGGACTTTGAAATATGTACTCTTTTTTTTCTTCAAAGTGTTCAAGATTTATTAATATATATATTTCAACTTATATAATTAGTATATTTTTTTAGGCATAATACATAAATATGCCCTTTAATTTGGTTGTAACAGTCATCTATGTCCTTCAACTTTGGATCTTCACAAATAAATACTTAAACTTGTATAAAATTAAATAAATAGACACACTTAAAGCCAATATAAAGGATATGTTTATATATGTCTAGTTTTTATATACACGTATATAAATATGTCCTTTAAATTTTTTATTCCAATAGAAACATAAATAATGGAGATTATTCAAAAATCAAAATTGATTTGCTTTATGGCAAGAAGATACTAATGAACTTCTATAAAAATATTTTTCGAGGATTCATCATTGTACATATATGACTATGCCATTAGATTCAAAATTGACTTTATTGTCAACAATAATAATTTGAAAAGAAAAAAAAGGATTAGCTATCAAATTAAATTTAAGGAGTTTTACTTTTGCCATAAAAACTTATTACTAGAAGGGGTTGTTTGGTAAATCGTGCATTAATTAAAAAATAGTATGCATTAACTTTGTGTATTACTGTATTTTGTTAGGTACACTTTATTTGATATTAAGGTATGAGAAATTCATGGTATTGGTAATACAAAGGATTTTAATGCATGCATTAGCATGGTTAAAGACACAATTGTCCTAAAAACATCTTCCACATCGATCCTTTCCATCATATTTATGAAGGTAACTTCTTGTAACGACCCGCTAGGTCGTTTTGAGAACTAGGACTTGACTCTTCTCATAAAATTTAAATAGAAAACTTTGGAATATTCGGTAACTACGAGTATCTAGTTGATGAAAATTTTATTAAATAATTAATATAGTTAATAGTTAGTGGGCCAAGTCAACAGTTCATTTAGTACCCTTTTATATTTGGCCCATGAAATTAAGCTAAGTAAAGAAGGGTTAATAATTTCTTAGTCATAACTCAAAAATAATAACAAAAGGGCAGAGAGCAGCGGTTGGCTATGGGGTTACGGTGGTTTCTGGTAAGAACTTCAATTCCTTCAATTTGTATATGTAAATTGTGCAATGCTCCTGTAATAATTTCGTTTATTACAGAAAGTGATCCGATTCCTTTTATATTAATGCTATTGGGAGGGGTTGGTCAGAATAGGTGGAGGAACGGGAATTTTTTTAGCAGTAATTAATGTGATGATTTCTCTTAGGGTGAACATACAGTGAGGTGGTTAAATTTTGTTTGGATTGAAAGAAATGGAAAGTGGAACAAATCTGGAAGGTGATAACGTTCTTTGGACTAGATTAGGAAGAGAAACTTTTTATGTTAATTAGGGTAATCATTGAACAATGATTAGGTATAATCATTGGAAAATGGGAAATCATTGGCAAACAATATGTCCGCATAGTGAAATCTGTGTAGTTCCATTGGTTATTATTTTGTTTTGTTTCGTGGGTGAGGTTACAGGTGAGTAATCATTTGGCTTAAAATTTAATTACTTTTATATAGTTATTACTCTTGAAGTTTTAATAGATGGATATAAGTAACACACTTTGGTGGTATTATAGTATATGAATATCACTAGATTCATGATATTTGGAGGAGTTGAGGCTTAATCCTAGGCTTGAAATTTAGCAAATATATTTTGACATATAAATTATATCAAAATTAGGAGCTTGATTAGAGATATGAGTGAGTTTTGGGTCTAGGATAGACTTATAATAATATGGGTTTCTATGAACTCGCATGCTTACAAATATTTCATAATTGGTAGATTGGGAACGTTCTGAAGCTTTGCGAAAGGGGAAGGAAAAATCTTGAGGATTTGTGGCACGTGTTCAGCATTCAAGGTATGTTAAGACTTTTAGACTTTGTGGGAGGACGTTTTCCTAATTTAAAGATTAAAAAATGGAATAGTCAATGGGTAAGGGCGAAAGATGGGGGTCTCGTACCAATGATGTGACAGTCATTGGTACGAGCACCGGTGTTATAAAGGGAAAGTTTATTACTATAGAATGCGGATTTTAATCCGAGAATGCCAAAGCATATGGGTATTAGCTGATTTATTATTGACTGATTATTTTGTGTGATTGTGTTCTTATTTGAACCTGTATACTTGTGATAGTTGAGGTGGTTATGTATTATGCTGATATTTGATTGATTGAGATACATCATCATCCCCTTTATTTGAGATTATATTGTGCACATCCATTGACATGAGATTGAGTATAAGTTGGACACGTGGAGATCGTCTGTGCGGAAATTGTTTGATTTTATGATAGTGTGTTGAGATTGTCCGCACAGACATGTGGAGATCGTCCGTGTTGGTATATGGACCTTGCGAGTCCCCCTTGGGTCATGAACTGTCGATGTATTTCCGAGGAGTATCATGTATATACGGTTGAGAGAGTACTTGACATTCTGAGGCATATCATTTCATGGTGTCACATTGCACTGCATCTCATTACATCATTTATTATTGTTGATTACGTGCTTTATTGGTGGTTGTACATTATGTGAAGTTTGTTTATCCTTATTTTGATGAAACTCGACTGGTAAGCGTACTATAGACTTGTATTAGTAAAAGACTTATTTTTATTATTTAAACTCCTGTCACTACTTCTTCGTTGTCGGTCTATGAGATATACTGGGTACACGTGATTTCGTACTCATACTACACTTGTTGCACTCTTTTGTGGTGCAGATTCGATTCCAAGTACGAGCACATCTCGTGGAGCTTTTTGAGTCCGAGCTTGGAGTATCTTGGAGTTGTGGTGAGCTGCTTGGCTGTTCCGTGGCCCACACCTCCTTCTACCTTTTATTTATTCTGTTCTTTTAGTATTCAAACAAAATATCCCTTATGTTTGGATTTGTCATTTAGTTTCAGACTTGCATCATATTTAGAGGCTCTTGTACTTATGACACCAATTCTTGGATAGTATTTTGGCTTTCCGTATTTCATATTTATAAACAACTTAGTGTTGGAAATTTTATTCGTTGTTTACCTTTTTACCCCATTAGTTAATCATAATTGGTAAATATGTTGGGTTGGCTTACCTATTGGTTGGGAACATAGGTGCCATCACGACTTGTGAATTTGGGTCGTGACACTTCTTTAAAGATTATGCAATGCATATTATGTTAATACATTAAATCAAACATTTTTGAAGAAATAATCTCAAAATAACTAATGCAAACATTACTGATGCTTGTATTACTAAATATTAATCTATCACATTAAGTATTATTCTTATACTACCTCCGTCCACTTTTAATTGTCATGATTTCCTTTTTAGAGTCAAACTATAAGAATTTTGACTAACATTTTGCGATATATTTTGCATCATATTGATATGCAAAAAATTGCAATTTATAGTACTTTTCGTATAATTTTTGAATATTTAAATTTTGTTTAAAATATCGAATTAATGTAATCTAATTTAAATTTGAAAATTAGTCAAATTAACTTTTGAAAAACACAACATGACAAATAAAAATGGATGGAGGGAGTACGTCCTGACATTATAAGTAAAAGCTAATTATACGCCCATCATTCTTTTCTAGCGTTTGAATAATTATGGTCAATGTCATTTTTATAAATTAATCGAGGTGACCCACTAAATCAACTTATATCAAATAAAGTGGATAAAAGTAAAACATGTTAATTGTTATGCTTAATTATGATAATTGAGTAGTGGGAATACGCTGGTAAATAAAATAATGTCTCATGTGTGTACGTAAAGTTGGGGGAAAAATGTGTGTATAATAATATAATTGATCTAGTTTTTTTCTTTTCAGTTACTAATGTAAGATTTTATTCGTACACATAATAATATAATTGATCTCTTCTTTGATCTAATTTTCATATGATTCATCACGAATTATATCCTACATGACTCATCACCTTATAAATTTATTTGGAGATTAACTATGTATCACACACATCTTTGAAGTATTGATAACCACCAAAGCACATAGGTTCTTTTTACTCTTTCTACATATTTGTAAGCTATGAATAAAAATAATAAATGTGCCAGTAGGTCGAGCTTCACACCGCCACTCCATTGAGTTTATACTCATTTCTTTGAACCATTGATCATTATGATCATATCAGTAATTGAGCAAAAAGAGCTCATAGATACTTGCAAATGGTATGATATTGTTCGTTTTTTTATCAAATCTGTATAGTTTTCATCAAAAGGCCGTCTCACAAAAGTATCCACATCTTATATATATATAATATCTTTTTTTTCAACTATCAATATGGATTGTGTTCATACACCTAACACAATAAGTTATATTCTAGTGAGACCTACAATGTTGTATAGCGAGACCTTCATTTTTTTAAGTGTTTTTTAGAGTTTGAATTCTTATATGATTTCTTAACTAATAGTTATTATTTTATAAAATTTATTTTTGTTGTTGAAAAAAATTGAAATTTAGAAGAAAAAAAGTGATTTTCTGAGATAACAATAATAATAATAATTAATTAGTTGAGTGATCATATGAAAAATGAAGGAGTTTTCTTAGTATAACTAGATGTTTTATGCACGTGCAAGCATGAGCCCAACAAATCAAGATTGAATTTATTAATGGATTGTTTGATATGAGGATGTATTGTAATTGTAGAATTATTTTATTCTGAGTTTGATTAATCATATTAGTTAGTTTCGAGATTATTTATCTCATCTGTATTATATTTGATGAGATAAGGAATCTCGTGAAATATCTTAATTCATAAAATAATTTTATCTATCTCTTTTATATATCAAACGTCTGCTAATAGTACAATTCATTCTTACTTGTGAACGTAGAAAATATGTCATCTAATAAATTTAAAGTGGAGCAACTTTAAATTGGAAAATATTTGTATAAGCAAACACATATATTAATTCTACTTGCTTTGAAGTGTGAAAGAATATAATTTGAATATTTATGTCAATCAATTGTGTTAGGTAAATTGATCCTGTATTCATCGATCATATACTTTTAAATTTTTTAAAACGATAAGAACAACTCTGTAGATGATTTTCGATCAATTTGTTTATTTTGTTTTTTTTTTCGTTTTAGTTCATTAATTTACAAAAACGCATTTTCCCATTTTGATAAATATTAATTAATTCCAACTTTCCACATCACATGCATGTGTAAGATCAGAATATTAAAGAATATTCTAGTACACTAAAATTAAATTTAATTTTCACATCACATGTTTAAGATCACAAAATTAAGGAAAATTTTGGTACATTCTACATATCTTTACTTTAATATCACAAGATTAAAAAAAAAATTACTTTTTTAAACTTCATGTCAAATTAAAATCAAATAAATTATTTGAAATTGTTGGAAAATATTAATGATAACATACATAATATAGTGCAAACAAACTACCCCAAGTATGATAACATTTACGTGATAGGATTAGAAAATATGTTGCAATTATGCTGAAAACTCCACACTATTCCTAAGTAAGAATTTAATGACAATAAAATATAATAGTAGAAAACAGTGTTAGTTGTACAAAATATTCTAAGAGTAGATCTTGTTTAATTGATTTTGTATATTAGACGACAAATTGAAACTTACTATTTAATTTGATAATGATATATTTAATAAAAATGTGATTAATGACTGAAAGTAAACACCAAATAAGTCAGATGAGTATCATATTTAGATGACGGTGAACTGTAGAAGAATTGACAAAAAGGGGTTGGTACTTGCTCTAAGTCTAGGTAGCTTCTGATATTGTCCATTGTTGGTCAAATTCACATGGTCTTCACCAAAAGGTTTTCACACATATTATATATAAACTTATTACATCTTATATATAACTTATTTTCTTTTCAATTATGAATGTGGAATTTGTTCGCGCACTCATGTATACAATAAGTTGTATCCTAGTGAGCCTTACTATCTACATTGTATATGAATGTTAATTTATTAAGTTCTAAATATTATTATTTTTATAGTTTGATTTCTCATATGATCACTCAATTGATAGTTATTATTTCAGAAAATCATTTTTTTTGTTAAAAAAAATTTGACTTATTAAAATATTAATTAAGTGACCATACGAGAAACCAACTCTATTTTGAAGTAAGTATATCAGACAGTTTTCACTAACTTATATTGATTACGTATATTGGACGACAAATTGACAATTGTCTATTTAATTTGACAATTATATAGACAATAAATTTAATATGATGAATGTAGGTTGATTTGTGTTGAAATTGTGTGTGATATATAATATGATGTGATATATATAAGTTAGAGATTAGTTGATTTGTTTAGTGTGATGAACCCACTTGAGGGTCCTTTTTGTCCCCAAAATGTATATCATATATTTTCAATGTTTGTTTAGTATTTATTATGTAATATTAAATGTTCTCTACCGACGCTTAAACTTTGATTTGATAAATATTTATAATAAATATACTTTTAGTATTTCTTTTCCATATTATGATGACGATGAACTGTAGAAGCATCAACAAGACTCAAGAGGGGTTACTTTAAGTGTAAATATCTTTTACCTTCAGACATCAACCCTAAAATTGTATGTTCGCGTTACTAAGAAAACAAAATAGAAAGCTTTCTAAGAGAGATTTAACAATAACAAAATGATACTTACTATAATCAACAAAGAATTTAATCATGATCTTATTTCAAAATAACAAGAATCAAATAAATATGTACAAGTCAAGAAAAATAAAATTGGATTGGAATAGATTCTTTTGTTGTAGTTGACCTCAAGAATTGAAATAGAATTAGTTCATGACACTCGTCTTATCCCACCAAGACAAGTCACCCTAAAACTAAACCTTTACAAAAAAAAAATGTGGAAATTTATAATCAAGTTAAAAATACCCCAAAACCTAGTTGTCACATGCACAAGCCTCTAATGTGTTAAAACAAAATCGAAAGAAAATACAAGTCTCAAATGACATTGTTTCTAGAATAGAACAAAATCATAATTAAGGAGAAAGAAGGTCTGCTGAAATGACAAGCAACTACCTCACAAACCTCCACAAGAAACCTCAGACAAGGAGAAGAGAAAATATCACAAAGGTCCAGGCTAGTAACCTACAAAAAAATGTAGAAGCAAGGGGTGAGTACCAAACCACACGGTACTCAGCAAGTAAACTTCTAAACACAAGCAGACGGAATAGAATATGGGTACGTACTCCTTACACCCCAACCGAACCTCCACAACTACAACCAGCCTAACCTAATAGTTCACAATTTACGTAACAAACAGCTCAACAACAACACTTTAACAATTATATATCCTCAACAACAAACTCACAATTCATCAATCACAACTTCCACAGAAAGGCACTTACAAGATCAGCAACACACAAGATCAAGCTCATCAATGATAAAGATGTGCAATGTAATGAAATGCAATGTCAAGTATAGTGATGCATGTCTAACCTAGTGATACACACTCGTTGTCTCTCAGTCCAGAACCCAACATATCTATCCATGCATCCGTCGCGGCGCACGACACATCCCTTGATAATAGTATCCATCGCGACGCACGATACGTCCCTCGAAATGGTACATCCTCTTTAATTTCTTATTATTTCTCAATTCACATAACACTTGTCACAATCATGTATCAAAACAATGCAAATGACATGTTCACAATAATGAGGAGATGACCATTTTCATAACATTGCACAATTCACAACAACACAATCGTGATACAACACCAATAATGAATCAATAAGTCTTTCAAAATCATTCTCAACAGATCACACACCAACAATTAATCACATTACCTTTTATTACCCCCTTTTCATCGTTAGAATTATTCAACATGGACAAGTCAACCTATCACCAAGTTTCATTACTCCCCAACACATACCACAAGGAAATACACGAATTTCATACACTTAACAAGGGTTTAGAAATCCACTTGCCTTAATCAATCAAGAATTCACTCCGGGACTTGAGCCTTCCCTTTTCGTTGAACTTCCAACTCAAAACAATCTATTCAAATAAATGACTACGATAAGATTTTGAAACTAACAACATTCATATTGCTATATGTCTAGCTTAGACCCAAAAACTCACCCAAATTTATAATAAAGTTTCTAATTCTTGATTCCAACCAATAGGTCAAATCTCATATTTTCTGAATTTCAAGTCTAGAGTTAAGTCATAATTTCTCCATAAACTACAATCTTAATAGTTTTCATATACTAATTATTCCTAATATTTAATTACCTATCTCAATATTAAAAAAATTGATTTATAATAGGAAAATAAAATAATAATATTAAGAATTAGAAGCCACTGGTTATGAACCAGTGGCGGAAAACCATGAACCTCATTTCAATTCAACTCTTATGTAACCATAATGATTATAATAATATAAATGCATATAAATTTAACCATTTTTCCTTCACCCACAATGCTACCTTGGTCATTTCTCTGACTACGTGACAATGTAACACAATCAATTGGTAGTTAAATAATAATAGTATAATTCTTACACCACCGTTTTCCAATTCCTTATCTGCTAACATATTAATAATGTATATTTGTATGATATATTCTTATTTCGATTCTTATCAATTCAATCCTACAACACTTACCACTAATCCCCATAACAATTATCGATAAAAAGAATAACTTGCCCTCAATCTAATATGCCGACACCAAGTCTCAAATCCAATTCTTTCCACACCAAATATATAATAATAGCAATAATATCATGACTATCCATAATCATAGTACAAGATTTTGGTGTGATGATGAATTACCTGCAGCAAAGTGGTGTCTTGGTGTTGTGGCCGCACAGTTTGTGGATTAGCGGCTACTACTTGTGTTATGCAAAATAATAATAATAAATCTCTTTTAATGTAATTCAATTTTACACATGGACCTAAATACATTATGGACTTGGCCCATTAACCATCAATTAAAAAGATAAGTTAATTAATTATTTAATAGATAACCGTTTAAGTAATCATAGTTACATATTAGTTTACAATTTCCAAAAATGACCTTCCGAATCATTACATTCTTGTACATAAATTCACACTTGTATAATAATATTTGGCAATTTACAAAATATCACATGATCTTGAATTTAGATTCTGAGATTAAAATATCTTAGCAATATAATATGTAATAGTTGGATTGATAATAGATCTCCCTTTGAAAAACAATAACAAATCATGAACAAAATTCATTTAAACAAGGTCCATTTTAAATCATTTAAGATGATAAGTTGAAGTTTAGATTCCTCCTCAAAGTCTTCAAATTCATTGTGAAATACTCCATATATAGCAAGTACAAAAAGAAATGGAGATAAGGTTCCCTTGTTTCAATCCCCTTTTAGCACGGAATGAGGCTATAGGCTGACCTTGTCTTAGTGCCCCTTTTAGTTAAAATTTGGCTCATTTGCGTTATTTTTGTTTGAGAAGAGGCTCCATTTGTGTCATTATTTGTTAACTGAAATGGTAAATGAGCCAAACTTTTAATAGATGACATAGATGATTCTTTTCTCAAAATTTGATGACATATTTGAGTCTTTTCTCAAAGTTCGATGGTATATTTGAGTCTTTTCTCCTTTTAAACAAATAGTTTAATTACAGATATGACTGAATTATAATTAACCACGTGTAAAAAATGTTTTTACAAAACGAAATTGCTTTCAGTTAACAAATAATAACATGGATAAACTTTTTCTCAAACGAAAAATGACATAAATGAATCATACTTTAAGTGAATCACATAAATAATCTGTTATCAAAGTTCGATAACATATTTTAATTTTTTCCTTTTTAACGAAATCAAAATATAATGCTAATATTTTCTTCCTTTTCCATTCACGTGAACTCAACGAGAGACTTTTATAGAACAAACAAAAAGCAACATAAAATATTTATTAATTGCCATCAGTTTCTACATATTGATTTTTCACCTATAAATTTGAAAATGTCTCCTAAAATTTTGGCGTGTAAAACAAACTGATTTAAAATAATTTCATATTGTAAAAAAATGTTTTATGGGCTAAAATTGGTCAAAATTGATTCCCACCAAATTATAAGAAATCTAGAGGAATTTTTTAATATAAAATCCTAGAAAATTGACAACCTTTTCGATTAAAATAAATAAATAGAAAAGTCATTCATTTGCACAAGTTTGAATACTTACAATTGTTCCAGATATTCAGTATATATGTGCTGGTAATTATATTTTACACGTTAATCTTCAAGCAACATTTTATGTAAACAATAATTATTGTACGTAATCTTAATTAATTCATAAATTAAGTCAAAATAATACCTGCTCCAACATCATTATCCTATTCAATCTTTTTTAATTATATATTGAATTACTGATGTTCAAATATTTTTAATTTTAAAATCATGTAAGACATCTCTAGCTCATGAATCTCGTTGTTACCATGAATTATATAATATTTGATAAATAATTGAGTATAAGTCAAGTTAGATCCTCTCTTGACCAATCTGGATACACCATATCGCCAAAATGAATTAAATATGCAGTAACTTCTAGAGATAATCCATTTGTTCTCATTCATTATTGGTCTGCTTTGAACTTTGCACGATTCTTAAAAAAATAATGAGTAACATAAATATTTTATCATGATGTTTATATAATTGATATTTAATCTTAGGTCTGAAAAGATGATTTAAGAAATAAGTAACTAATATTTAGAGTAAAACATGAAAACATTTTCTTTTTGATGTTTAAAAGAAAAAGTTAAAGTGAAAATGTATTTATCGTATAGTAGAAAAATTAAAGTAAATGTTGGGAATGAATATTATTGTAATGACTCGTTAGGCCATTTTGAGAACTAGTCCTCTGTTTCATAAAGGACCATTTCCGTAAATTTTAAATTACACATTTAGCTATGATTATTTAATTAGTGGGTAATTTTAAATATTTAATTAGCGGGTAATTTTAAATATTTAATTTTGATAAGTGATATATATATATATATATATATATATATATATAAAGTTGCTAATTATTGTGATTTATAGTGCTTTTTATGTAATTTTCACAGAATATATATTACTCCCTTTGTGTTGATTTATGTGATACAAATGAAATTTCAAAAGTCAACCAATTTTTTGCCAGTTCCTTTTTATATTTAACTTATTAATAATTGTGATTTATAGTATATTTTATGTGTTTTACATAATATATATTTCTCCTTTTATCCCAATTTATGTGGTATAAATGAAATTTTGAGAGTTAATGAAAAACCTTTTATATGTTTTCAAATATTTGAATCTATTAATTATTATGATTTATAATACTTTTTACATAATTTTATATCTATATAAAGCAATAAAACACAAAATTTTAAAGAAAAAACCATAAAATTACCAAATCACCCCTGGCATACAAGCAGGCATGTGCACAAAGTCCTGCCTGCTTGTAGCCTGTCACGACCCAACCCACCGAGCCGTGCGGGCACTGTAGCGATCCTTTTGAAAGGATACTACCACTTAAACAAGAAATCTAATTAAATACTTGCGACATTTAAAAGAGGTTAACTATGGCCATATTGATTTTAACCTAGTAGAGGGATTAGATGCATAATGACCTCCAAAAAGTAATTTAAGCAAATAACCGACGAGTTTTTCATGTATATATATTATCCTCACACTCAAGGATGAAATAACAAGAATATCACAAGCTTCCGAATACCGAAATCAGCCTGCTCATGCTTCACACAAACATTCGTAAAGTAATAGTAGATTTAGGATATTACAAGACTTGGGTTTACACACCCCAAAAAGAACAAAACATATAGCCATATTTATATTACAACTCGTGGTGACATGATCAAATCAGCCCTCAAAATCCCATGTAAATATACAACACATAGAATATGTATAAGTCCCAAGATTTATACAAAATATAGATGCCTATATGCAAATGTGATCTTCCTTTAGGCTCTCAAAACATCCATCTCCAATGGCCAGCTTCAAGCATTATCTTGAATAGTCCCTACGATAGAAACAACTATCGCTAAGCATATAGCTTAGTGGTGTAAAAAATATAGGTTTGGAGCCCTCAAATTCAGCAAGTTATCATTCTCAAGTCAAGGGCGGCATAATTAAACATAATAAATAAATCAAGCAAACAATATATAAAGAGTATCAAGTTTTATATTTAAAGATTCAAATGTCAAGAACGCTCATAGCACAGTTTTCCAAGAGATTCAACAACAAGGCTCGCCCAATATATACATTATGTCGTCACAACAAGCACAAACAGGTATCAAGAAGGGTCAAAACCCAATAATCAAGAGAACCAAGAACCATATTAAAAATGGCTTTCTAGTTCGTACTTAAAATGGACAACTTCCATTCTTAAGACGGACTAAAAATCCAGAGTCAAGATGGTAAATGATCCGAAACAAGAGGCATGCCAAGAGTGACAAAGTCACAGCCACAAGAAGGACAAGGTCCCAACAAGAGTGCCAAGTGATCAAACAATCCGTACAAGTGGGCGAGTTACATAAGCATCTTTAATGTCTTAAAGGATACCAACACGACAATGCAAAGTGACAAGAGGTAACCAAGGTACCAAGATCAACTTTCAGATATACCAGCAATTAAAAAGTGCAAGTACAAGTTTATACACAAATGTCACGACCGAAGGCAACACCCCGGACGTGGCCGACACTCGAAGACCATTGTTGGTCCCCAAGCAAACCCTCATCCTGGCTGACTACAAGCGAAAGTCTAACTTGAGCATGCAAAAGCTTAAGACTGAAATAAAAGTCCATGAAATTGAAATATAAAACTTTAACTCAAATGAAATACTCTGAATATAAAAATAATATTCAACTCGCCATAAAATAGGCAACTTAAATCTTTAAAACATTTAATAAAATAAATGAATAATACAGACTTCTTAACTACACTGACTATCTATGAAGCCTCTAACTGATAAAGATGGAAGTTGGGACAAGACCCATGACATCCTGACTAAACTGAAAGGTAAATGAAATCCTCCAGAAACAAGGAGGCTCACCATCGCTAACTTGAACTCCCGGATGTATCAACGAAGCTTATATTGATGATCCTGAATACATGTGTCTGCATCATGAGAAGATGCAGGCCAAATGGCTCAGTACGTGAAATGTACGAGCATGTAAGGGGAATTCTAAAACATAAACATAAGCTTGAAACTTGATAAAAAGGAAACATACTTACCTCTTCTCAAACTTTCTCAACTCAAGGAATACTCAAGGATACTCAAAACTACTCAAACTTACTCAACTCAGAAGTACTCAAGGATAAGATACTCAACTCAGAGATTAGATACTCAACTCAAAGATATGATACTCGACTATGGATACTCAACTCAGGATACTCAACTCAATATGACTGAACTCATTTCAATATTAAGCAATTTAAAACAAGTGCAATATAAAGAAACAAATTGTTTAAAAACATGATGTCAACTCTGTGTGTATGCAAGGATACAACATAACTCTGAAATGTATGTAAAAATATAAATAATTATGTATATAAGAATACAATAACTTCTGTGGGAGTTTCTCTAACCGACAACCATCACATAAGAGCTATAGTGATGATACAACGATCTACCTCACACTGCCAGCGCATCCTATACCCGGCCAAAGGTATAGGACCTGAACTACTAATGGATCCACTAGTCTATGTGAAAAGGGTTCATCTAAAAAGTATGACCCTTTTCTACCATGATGGCTACATGATTTGTGGGGGCTGTGGGTTCTCTGAACGCTCCCCCAATCGGTGCTCAATACTACTCCCAAAATATGATACTAGCTCTTTATGTTTTTTTTTTTTAAAACTTCTTCCGTGATTTGAGATTAGTGCTGAAAAACTTAGCTCAAAGGCTATCTTGGAAATCTCAGTTTCCTCTCTTGCTTCATTTAAAAAAATGATTACTCTTATCTGAAAACTAGCCCGAAGGTTCTATGGAAATCTCAGTTTCCGTTCTTATTTAAATGTGTAAACATTTTAAATCTCTTTGGGAATACTTACTCCCCATATACTTCTTTGAAGAACAAGACTTCAACTTTACTCTTTCTGAACTCAAAACTTAAGTCTTAAAACAAAGTTGAAACATTTGTAAAAGACTTCTTAAAATATTGTTCGTGCCAAATTATGGACGTAAACGACTCAATGCAAGGTTTTCGATAACTATAGATAGAACTCAATACTTGGAACTCAAGAATTTCGATAATACTACTCACTTCAAGAATGCTCAACTCAGAGGGTTCATGCAGAATTTAAGAGCATGAACTACTCAACTCAAGGACTCAAAGATACTTCTTATCTCAAGATTGTTCTACTTATAATGTTCATGCAGAATTATAGGCGTGAACAACTCGACTCATGGACTTCATGGGTAATAGGTAATAGTCCCATGATTAGGAATGTAATCTCAAACGGGTTAGAAACTCAATACTTAAGACTTAGGATCTGAAGATATTTCTCCTCTCATAGATACTCAACTTCTGGAGTTTATGCGGAATTTAATGGCCTGAACGACTTGACTCGTAGGTCTACATAACATTATGGAACTCATGATACAACTCTTCTCATTCTCTAAATTACTTCCTCAAAACTTAGTTCAAATCGATAGTTGATCTCAAATGATTCACAATTGAACTTAAATGCTTTCTTGAACTTTACTCTTAACTCTCTCTTGAATGTGAATTATGAATTCAAGAGTTTTAGTTCATGATATGAAGGATCTCATGATGACAAAGTAGATTCATGAATACATTCTCCTCATACTCACTTGCTCGAGTCTTGAAACAAGTTACTAATAATTGTAGAAGACTCTTCTAAAAGACTCTAAGGGACCTTATCAAAAAGGTTTGAAAGAACTCTCAAACTTGACTCTCAACTCTACCTTGAATTAGATTTTTGAATTCAAGGTTATGATCATGTTAGGAATGATTTTAGGTGTTTAGAAGTAGCTTAGAGTAGTTAGAATCGAAAATGAGTGAAGGTGCACTTGAAACGAACTCAGACGGGGAAATCGATAACAAACTGGGTGGGGCAGGCGACCCTGGCGCTATGGGTGGCGTGGGGCGCCAGCCCCTATACTTTAGAGGTGGGTTTGGGGCGCTCTGGCAGGCGCATCGCGCCAGGCCCCAACCCAGAAAATTCAGCAAGTTTATTTTCTCGTTTTCTCACCCTATTTCGCCTAGAATCGAATGGTTTCTTCCCCAATCACTTAGAATTGATTGCTTAACATAAGTACACTCTAATCTACTCAATACATCCCTTAAAAGACTCACTTTGATCTCAAGAAATCATCCAAAACCCAACACAACATGATTTAGAATGAACTTTAAGAACACCTATCAAGAACTCATCAAGAACTCAAATCTTTCAACTTCAAGAATGAAATTTGCGCTGAAAATAACATGTTTGGCATGTGGGTGAACAAACCCAACACTATGGAAGCTTACATACCTCTTAGGGATAAAACCCATGGAAAAAATCCGCAACAAGATGCAAGAATCTCGACGAATGCTTTCATCCTTTCTCTTTTCTCCTCTTTTCTCTTCTTCTTTTCTCTTCTTGAACTCTCAACTAAAACCCTAGGCATATTTTAGGATTATAAAACTGAACCTAATAGAATTAGACCCTTAAAATATTACTAAAAACGAATTAAATCTGATGGGTACGGAAAAGACCAAAATACCCCTCTAAAATCCGGTTTTGACTTTCCTTAACTGGACAGCCTAACTTCAAAAAGCCATATCTCACTCATCCGACCTTGAAACTTAGCAAACTGGGCGGCGTTGAAAAGATAATTCAAATTTCTTTCCTACGGTATCT
This sequence comes from Solanum verrucosum, assembly GCF_900185275.1. Lineage (NCBI taxonomy): Eukaryota > Viridiplantae > Streptophyta > Magnoliopsida > Solanales > Solanaceae > Solanum > Solanum verrucosum. The sequence continues at coordinate 860,974 of NW_026020194.1, forward strand.
GGTAGAACACCTAAATCATCCTGAGCTAGGAGTTATGGTCGTTTGAAGGCAACCCAAAACTCATACTTAGCTTAACTTGCAAAAATTCAGATTTTGCTATTTCCAATTTAATTCTTTTTGGAACTCAAGGTGCTACATCTAGTGAACTTAACACTTAAGAAATTTTAAATTCCTCGGTAAAATCTCACTCACTACGAAGAATGGTTCGAGTCTTAGTTCAAAATTTTTTCTGGGGTGTTACAATATCTCCCCCTTGGGATCATTCGTCCTCGAATGACGGCTGAACTGGGTATGGAATGGGTTACTCTTACTAAGGTCTGTGTTTAATGGTACTCTCTCACTATATTCAAGCTTAACCCAAATCCTTAGGTTCAGGTTCTATACCTCTCTATAGGGAATCTCATCCTAAGACTATTACTCCTTACCACCACATTCAAGCTTAGTACTCTAGCAACTCCATGGACTCCTACTAACAAACTCCTTCAGATCCAACTAAGGGCTCTCATTTTAATATTTCTCATATCTTCCTCCTTATTTACAATCTTAGATGGAACTATCACACCATATCATCACGATCGATCATTAACCTCCTCTTTCTAACATCACTTCATTACTAAAAAGACCTCTAAAAAGATATCCCCCAAACTCTTTTGAATTCATTACTATCTAACTCTCAAGCACTTGATTTCTCATCTTGTCATCTTCCCCTTAGGTCTAAAGCTAACACTTGAAGGCTATGGACATATTTCATCATCTCTAAATGATCTACCTCTTATTTCTCTTTTTACTCTTGTGACTTAGACACACTTCACTGCCCTTATCTAAAGGTTAGGGTCTCTCACTTGTACTACTCATATCTATTCAAGCTAATACCTCAATTCCTCACTTACTCTATGTCAAGTCTACTAGATCAAATCTAAAGACTAACATCATCACCCTCATGTTGCCATTCCTTTTATCATGACACTCATCTCAAATTCAAGCTTAATGTTTATGACTAAACCCGAATATCAATACGCATGCTCACCTACTATACTATACTTCATTACTTGATCAGTTTTATAACCTTCTGAACATTATGACCCTCTCAAACAAATCATAAGCCTAGCTTAGATCTATCACTTTATGAATACTTATACTCTTCTATTCAACACTTACACTTGGTCATTACCTACACAATGACACTTCATCACAAGTTCCTTTCTAGCTACAACACACTCTACTTCCTATGATGGAGTATTCACAACTCATCACTTCTTAGTCTACCCATAAGGGAAAACTCTTCATTAATAATTTACTAGGTGCATGACTATAGTAACATCGCTTGTCGAAACACCATCTCCCTTACTTAGATTACTAAACCTCTTCATACTTTCCTCTAACTCTGGGCTTTTACACTACTAATGCTCATGATCTCGTAACTCATGTTACCCTTCAGAGTGAAAATACTACCCAAGCTCTAAACATACTTCCTCATAAGGATTCTCAGCTGAAACAAGGCTTAAGGAAGAGAGTACAACTAACTTTTAGTTCAAATGCACGATTCATATGAATATGAGGGCATTACTCTGAAACTGAACACTTAACTTACTCTTGGACTTCTTTTAAGCCCCTCTTGAGTCTCATGACTTCCTCAAAACTCTTGCTAAGAACAACTCATCAATAAAAAACTGACTTTGCATTTCAACCACCTCTAGTATGATGGGTAGTCGAATGATTCTAAAAAATGCACGAGTTAGAATAAATCTCTATGATATAGCTCTATTGCACAATTAAGAGTATGAAAGAAGGGAAATTTTTATTAAATGTATGTAGTCCCTTATTTATAGAAATGGGGCCCTCACAACCATAAATAAAATCCTATTGACACGACTTCATAGACACTTTAGGACACATAAACTTTATGCTCTAATACCAAGTTTGTCACGACCCGAGGCTACACCCTAGAAGTGGCCGGCAATCGAAGACCATTGTTGGTCCCCAAGCAAACCCTCATCCTGGCTGACTACAAGCGAAAGATTAACTTGAGCATGCAAAAGCTTAAAACTGAAATAAAAGTCCATGAAACTGAAATATAAAACTTTAACTCAAATGAAATACTCTGAATATAAAAATAATATTCAACTCACCATAAAATAGGCAACTTAAGTCTTTAAAACATTTAATAAAATAAATGAATAATACAGACTTCTTAACTATACTGACTATCTATGAAGCCTCTAACTGATAAAGATGGAAGTTGGGACAAGACCCACGACATCCTGACTAAACTAAAAGGTAAATGAAATCCTCTGGAAACAAGGAGGCTCACCATCGCTAACTCAAACTCCCGGATGTATAAATGGACCTCATGTTGATGATCCTGAATACATGTGTCTGCATCATGAGAAGATGCAGGCCAAATGGCTCAGTACGTGAAATGTACGAGCATGTAAGGGGAATTCTAAAACATAAACATAAGCTTGAAACTTGATAAAAAGGAAACATACTTACCTCTTCTCAAACTTTCTCAACTCAAGGAATACTCAAGGATACTTAAAACTAGTCAAACTTACTCAACTCAAAAGTACTCAAGGATAAGATACTCAACTCAGAGATTAGATACTCAACTCAAAGATATGATAATCGACTCTAGATACTCAACTCAGGATACTCAACTCAATATGACTGAACTCATTTCAATATAAAGAAATTTAAAACAAGTGCAATATAAAGAAACAAACTGTTTAAAAATATGTTCTCAACTCTGTGTGTATCCAAGGATACAACATAACTCTAAAATGTATGTAAAAATACAAATAATTGGTATATAAGAATACAATAACTTATGTGGGAGTTTCTCTAACCGACAACCATCACATAAGAGTTATAGTGATGATACAACGATCTACCTCACGCTGCTAGAGCATCCAATACCCGGCCAAAGGTATAGGACCTGAACTACTAATGGATCCACTAGTCTATGTGAAAAGGGTTCATCTAAAAAGTATGACCCTTTTCTACCCATAATGGCTACATGGTTTGTGGGGGCTGTGGGTTCTCTGAACGCTCCCCCAATCGGTGCTCAATACTACTCCCAAAATATGATACTAGCTCTTTATGTTTTTTTTAAAAAAACTTGTTCCGTGATTTGAGATTAGTACTGAAAAACTTAGCTCAAAGGCTATCTTGGAAATCTCAGTTTCCTCTCTTGTTTCATTTAAAAAAATGATTACTTTTTTCTGAAAACTAGCCCGAAGGTTCTTTGGAAATCTCAGTTTCCGTTCTTATCTAAATGTGTAAACATTTTAAATCTCTTTGGGGATACTTACTCCCCATATACTTCTTTGAAGAACAGGACTTCAACTTTACTCTTTCTGAACTCAAAACTTAAGTCTAAAAACAAAGTTAAAACGTTTGTAAAAGACTTCTTAAAATATTGTTTGTGCCGAATTATGGACGTAAAAGACTAAATGCAAGGTTTTCGATAACCATAGATAGAGCTCAATACTTGGAACTCAAGAACTTCGATAATACTACTCACTTCAAGAATGCTCAACTCAGAGGGTTCATGCAGAATTTAAGAGCATGAACTACTCAACTCAAGGACTCAAAGATACTTTTTATCTCAAGATTGTTCGACTTATAATGTTCATGCAGAATTATTGGAGTGAACAACTCGACTCATGGACTTCATGGGTAATAGGTAATAGTCCCATGATTAGGAATGTAATCTCAAATGGGTTAGAAACTCAATACTTAAGACTTTGGATATGAAGATATTTCTCCTCTCATAGATACTCAAATTCTGGAGTTTATGCGGAATTTAATGACATGAACGACTTGACTCGTAGGTCTACATAACATTATGGAACTCATGATACAACTCTTCTCATTCTCTAAATTACTTCCTCAAAACTTAGTTCAAATCGATAGTTGATCTCAAATGATTCACAATTGAACTCAATGGCTTTCTTGAACTTTACTCTTAACTCTCTCTTTAATGTGAATTATGAATTCAAGAGTTTTGGTTCATGATATGAAGGATCTCATGATGACAAAGTAGATTCATGAATACATTCTCCTCATACTCACTTGCTCGAGCCTTGAAATAAGTTACTAATAATTGTAGAAGACTCCTCAAAAAGACTGTAAGGAACCTTATCAAAAAGGTTTGAAAGAACTCTCAAACTTGACTCTCAACTCTACTTTGAATTTAATTTATAAATTCAAGGTTATGATCATGTTAGGAATGATTTTAGGTGTTTAGAAGTAGCTTAGAGTAGTTAGAATCGAAAAGGAGTGAAGGTGCACTTTAGACGAACTCAAACGTGGAAACCGATGACAAACTGGGTGGGGCAGGCGACCCTGGCGCTATGGGTGGCGCGGGGTGCCAGCCCCTAAACTTCAGAGGTGGGTTTTGGGAGCTCTGGCAGGCGCATCGCGCCAGGCCCCAACCCAGTAAATTCAGCAAGTTTATTTTCTCATTTTCTCACCCTATTTCGCCTAGAATCGAATGGTTTCTTCCCCAATCACTTAGAATTGATTACTTACCATAAGTACACTCAAGAAATCATCCAAAACCCAACACAACAAGATTTAGAATGAACTTTAAGAACACCTATCAAGAACACAAATCTTTCAACTTCAAGAATGAAATTTGTGCTGAAAATAACATGTTTGGCATGTGGGTGAACAACCCAACACTATGGAAGCTTACATACCTCTTAGGGATAAAACCCATGGCGAAAATCCGCAACAAGATGCAAGAATCTCGACGAATGCTTTCATCCTTTCTCTTTTCTCCTCTTTTCTCTTCTTCTTTTCTCTTCTTGAACTCTCAACTAAAACCCTAGGCATATTTTAGGATTATAAAACTGAACCTAATAGGATTAGACCCTTAAAATTTTACTAAAAACGAATTAAATCTGAAGGGATAGGAAAAGACCAAAATACCCCTCTAAAATCCGATTTTGACTTTCTTTAATTGGACAACCTAACTTCAAAGGGCCATATCTCACTCATCCGACCTCAAAACTTAGCAAACTCGGCGTCATTGAAAAGATAATTCAAAGGTCTTTCCTACGGTATCTGGTAGAACACCTAAATCATCCTGAGCTAGGAGTTATGGTCGTTTGAATGCAACCCAAAACTCATACTTAGCTTAACTTGCAAAATTTTAGATTTTGCTATTTCCAATTTATTTCTTTTTGGAACTCAAGGTGCTACATCTAGTGAACTTAACACCTAAGAAATTTTAAATTCCTCGGTAAAATCTCACTCACTACGAAGAACGGTTCGAGTCTTAGTTCAAAAAAATTTCTGGGGTGTTACAACGAACCTCAGTTCTTTAGCACAAAAACAGTCCAACACAACTTCATGAGTTCAAATCGTAGACCAACCAGCGTATCAAAGTCTTCAACTCATACACGAGGATATACAACCAAAAGGTAGGATGTCTCGACTTCCAGCTAGAAGGACCAAGGTTTTCTCTTGTGATTTTGATGAACAACTGGTTAGAAAATGTTCTTAGGTTCTTGGTCTTCAGTTCCAAACGAAAATCACAAGTGGATGTGTGATTAATATAGTCTTAAGAGTGATGCTTCGTCACATATACAACTGTCACTAAAAGGTGTTGCCCCAAATTATTGTGTGTTGCCCAAAATGTATACATATACACCTATATGTATATAATTGATACCAACACTTTCAATTCATATGAAATTTTAATTAGAAATATTACGTAAATACCCCCATACAATACCTTAAATTACTAGCACAATTTATTTTAAGCAAGGTTGCAAATATCACAAAATTTCAAGTTCCCAAAATAAGAGTAAAACGTATTGTAGTGATTAAGATATGATGCATCGACATGCAAGAGTTGGTCTAGTATTTTAGGGGTGTTACAGGCACCCACTCTAACACCTAAGTAGGAGAACCCTCATATCCCAAACTTTAAACATGCGGAAAAATTAACGGAAACAGACATAAATGAAACTTCATATAACATTTTTGTAAAAATAAGAGTTTAAAACGACTCAAGATTAAGATTCGTAAGAAATAAACACCCCTAGAGATCTAGCCTAAACAGGTACAAGAGCTACTAAGAGTACAAACTGGACAATATAATAAATGACACAACTCCCACCATGCGGAAGGCAAAGTAGAAGTTGCTGGAGATTTCTTCATCTTCACCTAATGAAGCATCACCAACCTGCATCCAAACTATGTCAAAAAGACATAGCAAGAGTAGTATCATTACAAAACACACATACTGGTAGGCATCATCGATCAACCCGACGCCCACCACATAACATAAGAAATCAACTAATAAGAACATGCAACAAGACCACTCGTTTCTCCACCCTTACACTTTCTCAAATACCCCAAAATTACACTAGTCCTTTAACTACCAATTACCTTCTCTGTCAACCTACTTACTAGGTACTTGATCATTGCTTAACCATTCTAACACATAGAAAATTCCCCAATTACAACTACAAACATCCCAACTAACCGCTCACGTCACACCCTTACTACCTTTTCATATTACCTAGAGATGGCGACATAGTACATTCGTCAAGCTTCCTACTAGCCACGAAACCCTTTATCCAAAGTGGAATCCACCTAAACACTTCCATCACGTACACTACTGTCACACCCATAACTAGAAAGGGGCGAACATCAAGGATATACACAAACACCTGCTAATTATCTTACTAATCTCATGGTAAAGCTGAAGATTCATAAGCAGCGGAACCTATATGAAGACACATACTAAAACATAGACAACAAAAGGGCCCGATGGGATACTTTACAACAAAAACAAAACTAAGTCTACGAAGCCTCTAAAGAGTATGCCTCTCAGAATCTGATAACTAGTCGGGACAGGGCCCTGACATACCCATTCTGATATATGTACATTCATAGTAAAATATAGGCTCTAAATATCTGATAGCTCCAGGTAGAGGTGGAGCTTACCAACTGCTAAACTGGAAGACTCTAGTCTACTGAAAATACGTGTTATCCTGGGTACCTGAGCCTGTAGTGATACAAATGAAATGCCAAAATAATAGGGACGTCAATACATATAAAACATGTATTGTTATGTAAAGCAGACTGAATAATAAGTAAACGTGTAAAAATGCTAAAATGCATCAAATATCAAAATAGGCAAATCTGAGCATGTGTATAAAGGAGACATAATCTGTAACTGGAATTGTGACCAACCTTAAGGGTCCTCATCTAATGTTTCATGGCTTAGTCATTTATATATATAATCCCTATATTTGCGGAAGTGATATCTTTATTTCATTATATCGCTTTTTTGCTCTTTGTAAAGCAAACTGTCAGGGAATCACATGATGGCCTAGTGACGGCGATTAGTGAACCATGTATGGCATCTGTAAACCACTGTTATGACCACGAGTGAGATCTCATAGTCTGGTAACTAGGTCTATCAAGTTACACCCCCTAGGGCTTATGTATGGTGTGCTCGCAAGCCTGTATCAATCAGGTGAATCCATGACAGGAAATTCCAGCTGACTATATCTAAATTATGTGCACAGAGTAGCGTCGCACTTAGTAACCCTAAATATACCCACTCCACACTGCAGAGTAGTCTATAATCTCAACTGCTTCCAATTATTTATAATAATTAATTCATTAATCACATAGCTCCTGATATAATTCGTGATTACTCTCTTTAGCTTGAGAATCATATATCTTGTGGCCTATACACTTACGAACAGTTTGTGGCTGGCTGCTTTCTTTAAATTTGTGCAACATGTACACCGCTAACTTCTAAGAGTTTCAACTGTAGACAAATGTAGTTGTGTGAAACATATTGCTTCCTTGAAGAGTACTGTAACTCTACAGGTTTAGGACTCAAAATGAGAGGGTTTATAAAATAGGATAACTTTCTTTCAAGTATCATAGAATCTCCAGTGACATTTATCGGAAGAACATGTGAGTTTAGGTCGTGCCTTAAGAGCTTTAAGCTTTACATACATTACTTCGGGAATTACTACTTTACGTCGTCAAATTCCTTTGCTGACAACTTTATCTATAACATAAAATCATAAAAGGATAGTATAAGAAACTAATCAAGAGTCACAACAACGCCAAAAACACAATAATGGTTCGCGAGCGACAATCTCAACAATTATCATAGATGAATGATGTATCACCACACCCTTCTCTTTCTCTACTTTCCAAGTAGGATTATGACTTATTTACATGTTCAGTATTACTCCTCATCCTTTAACCATAAAGAACCAGCCCCCTTAATCATCCACACTTAACATAAAAGTAAAACTCATGGCCTCCGATCACCATCCCACGGGTTCCTTGTTAACGATGTCAAATTCCCTTATAAGCTCATAGTTTTAGTTGGTAGAGAACTAATGCCATAAATTAAAATAATAGGAGCTCATATAACCAACTACAACATATTCTTAGCAATTTAGGTATTTCATCAAATGGTGAACGATAAACTTTCAAGAACTATAAAAGTCGCGTTCTCTATGCCTCGCCTTTCGTTTTAATGTAACCAACTTACTTCCCCAATACAATACCATTGACCCCTCATTTGGTCAAAACAACAACCAACACAACCTTCTACAAACTCCCTCCCTACCAAAACATCAAATACAATGGGTAAAACATGGACTCACAGCTTCCTATCACCATCCCGTGAGTCCTACCCACAAATTATACTTAAAGTATCCTTGGAATACTATCTATGAAGTTAGAAGAGGAGTCACACCTATATATCCAAGTAAAGCAACCCCTTCCCTTTTTCATTCTCCAAGAACAATACTTTTTCCTTCAAGAAAATATTTAGCTAAGTATATATATAGGTCTATGCAGAGAAAGACAATTGATTCTTGAAGAAACCAACTTACCTTATTCTTTGGAGGATTGAAGATGAGAAAAAATTGAAAAAATAACTTGAAACCAGTCCTTACATGTTCTTGAGTATATGGAAAGTATATCCCAAACTTCTAATATAAAAACAACAATTTTGGCCAACTTTCTCTAAAGTGCCACATGTCCCGCAGTGATTGGGCAGTGCGTGCGTCTGTTGTAGAATGAACATAACTTTTTACTTTGATATTGTTTTAACAAGCGGTTTATTTTGCTGGAAACTAGACTCAAGTACCTTTAATGGAATAAGTTGTAGGCCCTCTAACTTGTTATATATTAGGAGAGATGCTCGTTCAAAATCAGATGAGAAATGAGATCATTTGTAGTATTTCTCCACAATGAACCTTTAAACTTGAATCTTTTCTTTAATGATCTCTTTGGCATAAAACTTTTGTTTAACCTTTCAAATGACTAAATAAAAGGGTTACATGGTATCCTTAACCATTTTCAATGATATACCTCCCCCGATATCACATATATGCATTGGTGTTTACGAGTCGCAATTGTATTTTAAGTTACGGGATATTACATTATCCCCCCATTTGGATCATTCTTCCTCGAATGAAGATAGATGCTTAAGATGATTTAAACTCTTTTTAAAAAAAATAATATTGACAGAGTTTCCTTTGTAAACAGGCCTATGCAAAACTTGTCAGCCAACCAAAATACACACACAATGATTCATAGAGCATCACCACGTAATTATATGCAATGGATATTCACTAGGCTCTGCTTGGACTTATACGAATGGAAACTACACTAACTAATATAACATACCTTATAATGTGGATGTTTCAACTCTGAGGAAATGTGGTGTTTGTACCAAGTACCTGAACATATAACATATAATAAAACAATATTACAAAGTACGGGCAAAACTGATACTCAAATGAGAGGAGTTATGACTTTAAGAACCTTTGTGTGGCTACTGAAATAAGTGGGGATACTTGGTCCTCATGTCAGCCTTTGCTTCCCATGTGGCTTCTTATATATTCTGACTTCTCCAAAGTACCTTGACTGATGCTACGTCTTTTGTCCTCAACTTCCTGACCTGTCGGTCCAATATTTCCACTGGACTTCCTCATAAGATAAGTGTTCTGAGAGTTCCATACCTTCTATTGGAATAACCTGTGTAGGATCTCCCAAGCATTTGCGTAACATCGACACATGTAAGATCGGGTGTACTACAACTAACTCTCGAGGCAAATCCACCTCATAGGCTACCTGGCCAACTCTACGTATAACTTTATATGGCCCAATATACCTAGGGCTCAACTTACCTTTCCTTCCAAATCTCATAACGCCCTTCATAGGGGATACCTTCAAGAATACACAGTCATCAACGTGGAACTCTATGTCTCTACAACGTATGTCTGCATATGATTTTTGTCGGCTCTGAGCCGTTTTCAGTCGCTCTTTTATCAACTTTACTTTTTCAACGGCTTGGTGAACAAGGTCTGGTCCTAATATTTGAGTTTCACCTACTTCAAACCAACTAATAGGCGATTTGCACCGACGCCCATAGAGGGCTTCAAATAGAGTCATGCCAATGCTTGAATGATAACTATTATTGTAGGGAAATTCTATCAAGGGCATATGATCATCCCAATTACCTTAAAGTCTAAAACACATTCTCTCAATATATCTTCGAGTGTTTGAATAGTGCGTTCGGCTTGGCCGTTTGTTTGCGAGTGAAATGCAGTGCTAAGGTTCACTTGTGTGCCCAAACTCTTCTGGAATGATCTCCAAAAATGTGTCGTAACCTGGGCACCCCTATCTGAAATAATAGATAGTGGAGTCCCATGCAAGCGAACAACTTCCCTTACATATATCTTGGCATATTCTTTGGTTGTGCTGCTGGATTTAACTGGCAAGAAGTGGGTTGATTTCATCAACCAATCAATGATCACCCAAATGGAATCATGTCTATTAAAAGAGAAAGGCAAACCTATAATGAAATCCAAATTAATAGCCTCCCATTTCCATATTGGAATGTCCATAGTCTGAGCTAGGCCATCGGGCCTCTAATGTTCTATTTTAACTTGTTGGCAATTGGAGCATTGTGCCATGTATTCCGCAATATTTCTTTTCATGTCATTCCATCAGTAGACCTCATTAAGGTCATTGTGCCATGTATTCCGCAATATTCCTTTTAATGTCATTGCATCAGTAGACCTCATTAAGGTCATGATACATCTTTGTGGAGCCAGGATGAATTGATTATCGGGAACAATGTGCTTCATCTAAGATTTTCTGCCTGAACCCATCTATATTTGGAACACAAAGTCTGCATTGGCATCTCAAGGTGCCATCTTCTGCTAAATCGAATGCAGTAATTCAGTGCTCACGAATCCCTTCTCGATATTGTAGAAATATTGGGTTGTCATACTGTTTTTCTTTCACCAATGCCACTAATGATGATTCGACAGTATTCTGCACGACTACGCCTCCATCTTTGGTTTCTAAAAGTCAGACTCCCGGGCTGGCTAATTTATGAACATCTCGTACTACTTCATGTTGTACACATGGTAAATGTACTAGACTGCCCATAGATAGTCGACTAAGAGCCTCTGCTACAAACTTTAGCTTTACCTGGGTGGTAGAGGATATTCACATCATAGTCCTTCAACAACTCTAGCCACCTTCTCTGCCTGATATTCAAATATTTTTTCTTGAAAAGATATTGGAGACTCTTATGATTTGTAAAAATATCAATATGTACCCCATACAAATAGTTTCGCCAAACCTTAAGCGCAAATGCCACTGCAGTAAGCTCCAAATCATGAGTGGGGTAGTTTTGTTCATGTTTCTTCAGTTGTCCAGAAGTGTATGCTATCACCTTCCCTTGCTGCATTAAGACGCACCCTAGGCCAATGCCTGAAGCATCACAATAAACTACATACCCTTATGTACCCTCTGGTAAGGCCAATATTGGCGCCTTAGTCAATCTATCTTTCAGCTATTGGAAGTTTTTCTCACACGCATCGGACCCCTGGAACTTCACTGCCTTCTGCATCAACTTGGTCAATGGTGCAGAAATTGAGGAGAAACCCTCTACAAACCTGCGGTAATATCCAACAAGTCCCAAGAAACTACGCACCTCAATCGGAATAGTAGGTCGAGGCCAACTCTTTACAACCTCAATCTTTTGGGAGTCTACTTTAATGCCTTCACCAGAGACCACATGGCCAAGTAAAGCCACAGAGTTCATCCAGAATTCACATTTAAAGAACTTGGCATATAGTTGGTGCTCTCTGAGTGTTTGTAAGACAGCTCTCAGGTGATTTGCATGTTCTCTAGCATCACGTGAATATATTAAGATGTCATCTATAAATACAATCACATATATATCAAGAAAGGGTTTGAAAACCCTATTCATCATATCCATAAAGGATGCTGGAGCATATGTTAGTCCAAATGACATGACAAAGAACTCAAAGTGTTCATATCTCGTTCGAAAGGCTGTTTTGGGAATATCTACTTCTTGAATCTTCAACTGATGATATCCGGATCTCAAGTCAATCTTTGAAAAGCACTTAGCTTCTTGCAATTGATCAAATAGATCATCTATCCTTGAAGGGGGGGGGGGGGGTATTTGTTCTTTATCATCACTTTATTAAGATGTATGTAATCTATACACATCTGCATCGTTCCATCCTTTTTGCGTACGAATAGTATTGCAGCACCCCAAGGCAATATGCTAGGGCGAATGAAACCTTGGTCAAGCAAATCTTTCAGCTACTATTTTAGCTCTTTCAATTCTGATGGCGCCATTCTATAAGCCGGAATGGATATAGGCTGGGTACCGGGATCTACGTCAATACCAAAATCAATCTCTCTAATTGGAGGTAGTCCACGAAGTTCGTCAGGAAACACATCTGGATATTCATTCACAACGGGCACAGAGTGAAGAGTGGCCATTTGTTTCTCAGCTTGAAGGTCTCTTACATGGACAATGTGATATATACACCCTTTATAAATAAACTTCTATGCCTTAAGATAGGAAATAAACCTTCCTCTAGGCATCATAGCATTACCTTTCTACTCTGTACTAGCTCACCCGGGAAATGAAATCGAGCAACTTTGGCTCGGCAATCAATTATTGCATAACAAGACGACAACCAATCCATGCCCATAATGACATTAAAATCAACCATTTCTAGCTCTATCGAATTTGCCAATGTGTCACGACCACATATTGTTACTAGGCACCCATAATAGACCCTTCTAGCTATAACAGATTCTCCTACCGAAGTCGATACTGCAAATGGCTCATGTAATAACTCTGGCTCTACTCCAAATATCTTAGCAACAAATGGAGTAACATATGATAGGGTAGCCCCTAGGTCTATCAATGCATATACATCATAAAAGAAAATAGATAAGGTACATGTAACCACATCTGGGGATGCCTCTGAATCTTGATGACCTACTAATGCATACATCCGATTTGGGCCAGCTCCAGAACCAGATCTTCTACCCTTGCATGTACCTCTCCCTGCTAGTGGTTGAGGGCCACGTGATAAAGAAGGTGTTGATGGTGAGGATGCTCCTGCGGAGCCAGTATATTATGGCCTATCACCTCTACCCCCCATTCGAAGTTTGGGACAATCATATATCTCATAACCCTCAACTCCACACCCATAGCAAGCGGTAGATCTATATCGACACTCTCCCAAGTGAGATCGTCCATAGTGCCTGCAAGTAGGTTGAGGCGGTAGTCCTCGACTAGCACCTCTCTGATAGTGGGGATTAGGTGCCCTCGAGGTCTGAGTCTGCTCCTATTTGGGTCTCTATGATTGAGTTGGGGCACTAGTAGTAGAGCGGTCTAGTGATTGAGCCTATCTGGGAGGACCTCTACTGGAGTAAGCTCTAGCATCTCCCTAAAATATTCCAGCACTCCTAGCCCTCTTATTTTGTTCCCTATCTCGCTCAGCCCTACGATTTTGTATACAGTCTTCTGTTTGCTGAGCATATGCCATTAGTCTTGCAATATCCATATCCAGATTTAATGCAGCAACGGTGCAAGAACCAATCAAATGATCCCCAAGTCCACCAATGAAGCGATGCATCCTTGAATTTTGGGTGCTAACTATATCAGGACCAAATCTAGCCAACTGAGTGAATCACATGCAATACTTCCTGACGCTAAGGTTATTCTGTCGAAAGCTGAAAAAATCATCAACCCTCGCTTCCCTAAGCCGTAGTGGAAGAAAGTGCTCCATAAAGGCCTTAAAGAACTCCTTCCAAACTTCTGGAGTAACATTTTTCCCTCTAGAGTCCACCCACATCTTGTACCAAGCAATGGTGACATCTTTCAGCTGATAGGAGGCTAATTCAACTGCCTCAGTCTCTGAGATATGCATGACCCTAAGAATTCTGTTGATCTCATATATAAACCGTTGTGGGTCCTCCGTCGCCCTAGATCATGTGAATACTGGGGGATTCATGTGGAGGAAATCACGTACTCTGGATCTAGCTGCCTCTTCCCAAACTGTACTAGGTATTGTTGCATTTTGTCTTTGGACCTGAGCAGCTACCAACTGTATTGCCCCTATAAGATCTTGCACTAAGGCACCTGGTAGCGGTACATGTGGTAAATGAACTACCGATGATACTACTAGAGGTGTAGGAACTCATGTAGCTCTTTCTGTCAAGGGAATCTGAGGACCTGGAAGCATAGGACATGGCAAGCTCTGCTGACCATTGGTCTGATCACCTATTAGTTGGGACTGCTCTAAAATGGATGCCTCTTGAGTAGTACTAGCAATGGACCTCGGGTGTTTTTTTATCCTTGTCCGTACTAGACATGATCTGAATTACAAATGAAAAAAGAGTTTGAGTCAGAATTAACTTTCTATGACTTAGTTGTATCGCACGATCTAGATTATGAAAGAAAGTCAAATTCCTAAATGCCCATGTAGTCCCTAAATTATAAATATGGCGCGCAACACATTTATAAGAAAGGTCCTACTAGACAAGGCTTCATAGACACCCTGGGACACTTGAACCTAGGGCTCTAATACCAAGTTTGTCTCACCCCTAACTAGAAAAGGGCGAACATCAAGGTTATACACAAGCACCTGCTAATCTCATGCTAAAACTGAAGATTCATAAGTAGTGGAACCTATATGAAGACACATACTAAAACTTAGACAACAAAAGGGCTCGATGGGATACTTTACAACGAATAAAACTAAGTCTACGAAGCCTCTAAAGAGTATGCCTCTGAGAATCTGATAACTAGTCAGGACAGGTCCCCGACATACCCATTTTGATATGTGTACATACGTAACAAAATATAGGCTCTAAATATCTGATAGCTCCAAGTAGAGGTGGAGCTTACCAACTGCTAAACTAGAAGACTCTAGTTTACTGAAAATGCTTGTTGTCCTGAGTACCTGAGCCTATAGTGATACAAATGAAACGCCAAAATAATAGGGATGACAGTACATATAAAACATGTACTGGTATGTAAAGCAGACTAAATAACAAGTAGATGTGTAAAAATGCTAAAATGCATCAAATATCAAGATAGGCAAATCTAAGCATGTGTATGCATGAGACAAAATCCGTAACTAGAATTGTGACCAACCTCAAGGGTCCTCGTCTAACAATTCATAGCTTACTAATTTACATATATAATCCATATAATTTGCCTAAGTGATATCTTTACTTCATTATCGCTTCTTTGCTCTTTGTAAAACTAACTGCCAGGGAATCACATGCTGGCCTACTGACGGCGATTAGTGAACCCGGTATGGCATCTGTAGCCCACTGTCACGACCACGCGTGAGATCTCATAGTCTTGTAACGAGGTCTATCAAGTTACGCCCCCTAGGGCTCATGTATGGTGCCCGCATGCCTGTATCAATCAGGTGAATCCACGACAGGAAATTCCAACTGACTATATTTGAATTCTATGAACAGAGTAGTGTCGCACGTAGTAGCCCAAAATATACCCACCCCACACTGCAGAGTAGTCAATAATCTCAACTACTTGCAATTATTTATAATAATTAATTCATTAATCACATAGCTCCTGATACAATTCGAGATTACTCTCTTTAGCTTGAGAATCATATATCTTGTGACCTATACACTTACGAACAGTCTGTGGCTTGCTGCTTTCTTTTAATTTATGCAACATGTACACCGCTAACTTCTAAAAGTTTCAATTGTAGACAAATGTAGTTGTGTGAAACATATTGCTTCCTTGAAGAGTACTGTAACTCTATAGGTTTAGGACTCAACATGAGAGGGTTTATAAAATAGGATAACTTTCTTTCAAGTATCATAGAATCTCCAGTGACATTTATCGGAAGAACATGTGAGTTTAGGTCGTGCCTTAAGAGCTTTAAGCTTTACATACATTACTTCGGGACTTACTACTTTACGTCGTCAAATTCCTTTGCTGACAACTTTATCTATAACATAAAATCATAAAAGGATAATATAAGAAACTAATCAAGAGACACAACAACGCCAAAAACACAATAATGGTTCGCGAGCGACAATCTCAACAATTACCATAGATGAATGGTGTATCACCACAACCTTCTCTTTCTCTACTTTCCAAGTAGGCTTATGACTTATTTACATGTTCAGTATTACTCCTCATCCTTTAACCATAAAGTACCAGCCCCCTTAATCATCCACACTTAACGTAAAAAGTAAAACTCATGGCCTCTGATCACCATCCCACGGGTTCCTTGTTAACGATGTCAAATTCCTTTATAAGCTCATAGTTTAAGTTTGTAGAGAACTAATGCCATAAATTAAAATAATAGGAGCTCATATAACCAACTACAACATATATTTAGCGATTTAGGCATTTCATCAAACACTTGGTGAGCGACAAACTTTCAAGAACTATAAGAGTCGTGTTCTCTATACCTCTTCTTTCGTTTTCATGTAACCAACTTACTTCCCTAATACAATACCATTGACCCCTCATTTGGTCAAAACAACAGCTAACACAACCTTCTATAAACTCCCTCTTCACCAAAACATCAAATACAATGGGTAAAACATGGACTCACGACTTCCTATCACCGTCCCGTGAGTCCTACCCGCAAATTATACTTAAAGCATTCTTGGAATACTATTTATGAAGATAGAAGATGAGTCATACCTATATATCCAAGTAAAGGAGCCCCTGCCCTTTTTTATTCTCCAAGAACAATACTGTTTCCTTCAAGAAAACATTTAGCTAAATATATCTATAGGTCTATGGAGAGGAATACACTTGATTCTTGAAGAAACCAACTTACCTTAAGCTTTAGAGGATTGAAGATGAGAAAAACTTGAAGAAATAACTTGAAACCAGTCCTGACACGTTCTTGAGTATATGAGAAAGTATATTCCAAACTTCTAATAAAAAATTAATAAGTTTGGCCAACTTTCTCTAAAGTGCCACATGTCCCGCAGTGATTGGGCAGTGTGTGCATATGTCGTAGAATGATCTCTTTGGCCTAAAGCTTTTGTTTAACCCTTCAAATGACTAAATATAAGGGTTACATGGTATGCTTAACCATTTTCAATGATATACCTCCCCCGATATCACATATTTGTATTGGTGTTTACGAGTCGCAAATGTATTTTAAGTTACGGGATATTACAACTACCCCCACTCCTTACCATTACAACACACGACACCTTTTACACGGTTGTTGCACCCAATATACACGCAAGTGTACATGGTCGCTCAAGTAATATAGATTCTTAAATAATCGAGTTATCGTTCCCTAGGGACTTATGATTAACTTATATCCAACACTTTACTCCACAAATAAAATTGAAGTAACTGTTTCAGAGATGGTGATGATTGTTAACTACTACTAATTATGAACTAAATAAACGTAACTAATAGACTCAAGATCATTCGTTACTTCAATCAATTCATGGGCAAATATTGACAACTTAGGCATATAAATACGCCTAAGATCACCACCCCACACTTAGACTTTTTTTGTTCTCAAACAATCTTTAGACTATCAACTCTTTTTCACAACCCTTGGACTTATCAACACACCATAAAATCAACCAAGCATTTTTAATCGTGATCTTGTAGTTCACAATGGATGCAACATTTACACCAAGTTACAACACATGCTCAAAGAATGACTCTTTTAATATTTTTTCGGGTTAATGCAAACTCATACAAACACACCTATTAGATAATCCTACACATTCCATGAATACCCTCACTTTCTCTCGTTTAGGAAAGCCTTTCACTCAAGCAATCAGAATATCACAAGGCCTATTTTTCAAACAATCAACTCACTCTCACAAAAGAAGTTCTTACTTTTCTCAACATACCATAAGCTTGCCAATAGTGTATTCTTACTTTCGCATTATATTTCTCAAGAAATCAAGAGGACTTTCATTTTGTTGTAATGTTGGCTTAAGGTAAGGTAGGGAATATTTAGAAACCATTTTAGTGACTACACCTCCCTAATGCACATGTCATTATTTTGCCAACAATCTCCTTCATAGTTTTTCTTTCCTCCTAGTACACACTTCATGAATATTTACCCCTCTTTGTTGCTCCATCTTTTCCCTCTGTATCATTTATTTATTTATTTTTATTTTTTCTTTTCATTTTTTTTCATGCCTTTGCACTAGCCACCCTCACTTTAGATTTTAAGGTCCGAGTAAGGTACACATTATCCTTGACAGGACCAGGGCCAATGTTTCGAGCATAGTTCTGAAGTATCCACCCCCAATTGAGTTGAGGTGCACATTGTCACTAAGGACCAAGGCCAAAACATAATTATTAACTACCCTTTTCTTTTCCACACAATGTAGAATTTCAACTTTTATTATATCAACCAACAATTTTCAACCCTTCTTCTTAACATAATGCATTAAGGATTTTATTATGATCAAAAGACTTGGTATCAAACAAACGGGTTTCATCTTATCATGTGGCTTATCAATAAACAAGGCTAAAGGCTCAGTGGGGCTTCACTAGGGATAATTTCAATGGTAGGTATACAAGTAAAGTCAAGAATTGGTTAATTCAAAGAAACGCCTCCATCACATTCCCTAAGTCATACAAGATACTAATTCAATCATACACAAGGCAAGTTCTAGATATCAAGTTAAGCAAGAACCAATCAACTCTTACCACACATGGCATCATGACACATATACGGACATACCAACTAACATGCTCATACAACTTACATTACGGTATCACTACACAATTAAGCCCATTTATTTTATTTTATTTTGAGTCAAACTAAGAACACATGCTTATTATAAGATTAACATTCTATTTCACTTTTCCAATTGTGACTACCCATGACGTTTGGCTAACTTTTTTGGACATAGTTTCAAAAGGCCAAGGTTGGTTTCTCAATCCTACTCTTCTATGTGACTAATTTTCCCTTTAGACGGTCGTCATCCATCCATCATTGGGAACTGTCACTCTTATGACGACTCTCAGACTCAATTAAGCAGTAAACTAGTCCTAGTCGGTTCAAAGGGACAACCCTCAGTAAAAGTACCGAAAACAAATGCTGAGGAACCCAAAATTAAAAATTATAAACTTAACTAAAACTAACACTAGAGTCGATAAAGCAGTAAACAACTATATACAACAAAGACGTATTACCCCACCCCACACTTTAAAATAAGCATTGTCCTCAGTGCACAGTTTAAAGCAAAGTATAGAGTTAGGAATACTCCTTCAGGCCTCTAGGCCTCGTTGTCACCCTATCTAACAACATCATTTTCCTTATCATCCATCACCTCATCAACAATAGCCTCATCATCATCCAAAGGCTCCAAAAATGTGTGACCAGTCCTGCATAAGAACGTTGCACTCTCGGTCAAATGGTAGCGATCTGCCAGGTTTTCCATCTCCACATCTGTAACCGAGTGTCCTCCTATCTGCAGTTGCAGCTCTGCCATACCGAACATTCTTGCCATGACACTGTCATCATGGGCTTGCCTTTCTTGGGCAAACAAGACAGGTCAATGGGACATGTCTAGTCCTTTTGTTCGAGTCACATCAAATAACTTACTCGTCAGATCCTGGTGAAAAGCAATAGTCAGGTCCACAACCTCTTCCTCAATACCCTAGGTCCTTAGAAATCGGGTGATCGAACCCCCATAGCAAAAATGCCATCTCATATTATTTCGAAATTTCATCATGTTCTGTCTAAGAATTGCCCCTACATTAATGGGCATCCCATTCATCAGCATATAAATCAACACCACCCTATCCCTTGTTACCTCTGTCAGATGTTTCGCGGGTAGTACCACACTACATACTATCTTTAACCACACCCAAGAAACTTGATTAAAATTAGCAAAATAAAGGTTATTATGCCTCTCAGTATCCTTGCTACACTCCCACCTAGCTGTGGACTCTACCCCACATAAATTATGTCGGATATCCCAAAAATTCATTTAGTATCATAGCATTGAACTACACATCCTTACCTCTAATAGGAACAATTGTATACTTAGTTTCAGTGAGCCAATTTGCATAAAACTCACGTACTAAAGACAAATTACAATTTCCCGGATAATCAAAAATAAATCTCAGCCCCAACTCAAGCACAGTCCGATAAATAACAGGAAATTAAGAATGTAACCTTACCTCATAGACGTACTCGTCACCCATATACTTCGGTTCGCACTGACACTCAACCCATTCCCAACCATACCGCTCTACCGCCTTTTTCCCAAATTTCTAGACTGGTTCTCGATTTCTGGACCAGGATGCTTCACCCTTCCCACTCCGCTTAGAACCAGCCATATTCTTTGCTTTTGGAGCCATTGTAACCCTTTAAGAAGAGAAAAATGGAGAAAAGGAAAAAAAATAGAAAAATGGGGGGAGAGGGTCGTTTGGGCAGTGGGTAAAGAGAAGAAGAAGAAAAATGGAGAATAGTAGAGTTGGAGTAAAAAGGAAGTGGGTGAAGTGGAGGTTTGGGTTTTTATAGGTGGAGAAGGCAAGAAAGAGAGTTGGTTTTGGGGGATGGAAAAGGTTTTAATGGAGGAATTAGAAGTTTTTTGGAGGAAGGAAAAGAGTTAGGGAAGAAGAATGGAGAAAAGTGGAGGAAATTTAGGGGTTGGGTCGGTTGAGATTTAGGAGAATGGGGGATGAATGTTAGTGTTATGGAATTATGGGGGGTGGGTAGGGTTATCCGGGTCGAAACCCAAATGTTTTTCAAAATCTGAGAAGAGGCACACTAGGGGCGTGATGTGCCATGGCCGCGCCTGAAATAGGCCCCAGAATGTTTGTCTTTGGCGCGACGCGCCAACTAGAACGCTAGCCTGCAAAAAGCAGGCGCAATGGAGGGGCGACGCGCCATGGATGCGCCCAAAAATCGTCCCTAAATGCACAAGCCAGGCGCAGCGCACCTACTAGTGCGCCTGGCTTCAGTGATTTGATTTTTTTTTTTTATTATTTTTAATATTACAAGCTAAGTTACAAATAATGAAAAATCCTATTTAGCAAGAACTAAACGAACTTCCTAGATTCTACGAATTTAAAATATGCTAAACCAATAAAAATCAAAATTTCAAACATGAACTACCTATCTATTACATATTGTTCACGGGTTGCCTCCCATGTAGCGCTTAATTTAACGTCGCAGCACGATGCTGCTTAGATCATTCATCATTTAGCTCAAGAGCCTCCCCGATCACGATCCGTATCTACACCAAATAATGTTTCACCCTTTTCCCATTTACCAAGAACGTAGGGCCAGTCTCATCTTTAAGTTCAACAGCCCCATGTTGTGTCATTCTTACCACTTCGAAAGAACCACTCCATTTAGATTTAAGTTTCCCGGGGAATAACCTCAATCTAGAGTTAAAGAGTAGTACCTTTTTCTCCCGGAGTGAAAATACGAGTAAGTATATGCTTGTCATGCCATCTTTTCGTCTTTTCTTTGTAAAGCTTGGCATTCTCATACGCATGGATCCTAAACTCCTCACGTTCATGTAATTGATCTACTCTCTTTCAACCGGTCAGCTCAAGGTCCAAGTTCAACCTCTTAATTGCCCAATAAACTTGGTGTTCCAATTCCGTCGTAAGATGACATATTTTACCGAACACTATGTGATAGGGAGAAGTCCCTATGGGTGTCTTATAAGCAGTCCTATATGCCCACAACGCATCATCTAACTTCTCAGACCAATCTTTCCTCTACGCATTCACGGTTTTCTACAAAATTTGCTTCACCTCTCTATTTGAAACATCTACTTGGCCACTCGTTTGAGGATGGTAAGTTGTAGCAACTTTATGACGAATATCATACTTAGCAAGAAGGTTTTTAACTAGATGGTCAATGAAATTCTTACCTCCATCACTTATGATTTCTCTTGGAGTGGCAAAGCGAGTGAAAATGTGCTTTTTGATGAACTTTATCACCACCCTTGAATCATTCGAAGGAAAAGCGATAGCCTCATCCCATTACTCACATAATCCACAGCCACAAGAATGTATTGGTTTCCACTAGATGGCGGGAAGGGACCCATGAAGTCAATACCCCACACATCAAAGATTTTCACCTCCAAAATGTTACTTAGCGGCATCTCATGTCTTCTTGAAATAGTACCCAACCTTTGGCATTTATCACAACCCATCACAAAAGCAATAGAATCTTTAAATAATGAGGGCCAAAAGAAACCAGATTGTAGTACATTATTAGCAGTGCGCTCACCTCCGTGGTGACCTCCATATGGGCTAGCATGACAACTTTTGAGCACTTTATGAACCTCATACTCCGGAATGCATCTTCTCATTACCCGGTCAACACCTTGCACAAGAACGGTTCATCCCAGATATAGAACTTAGCATCATGATTGAGCTTTTTCTTTTGTTGGGTGGTTGCACTTGGAGGATAATCTCCATTTACTATCAAATTCACAATGTTTGCATACCACGATACTTGAGAGATATCTAATGCCATCAATTGTTCATCCAAAAATTCTTCCCGAATTTGCTCATTTTCATTCACATGGGAAAAATCCTCCAACCTAGGCAAGTGATCCGCTATCTGATTTTCAGTACCTTTCTTATCTTTAATCTCAAGGTCAAATTCTTAGAGAAGCAATATCCATCGAATCAGCCTCGATTTAACATCTTTCTTGTTGAATAGGTACCTAATAGCTGCATGGTCAGTAAAAACAATCACTTTAGTACCTACCAAATACGATCTGAACTTGTCGAAGGCGAACACTAGATCCAATATCTCCTTCTCAGTCACTGTGTAATTAGCTTGTGTAGAGCCAAGGGTCTTGCTTGCATAATAGATCGAGTGGAACACTTTATTCTTTCGTTGTCCCAACATTGCACCCACTGCTACGTCACTTGCATCACATATGAGTTCAAATGGTAATTCCCAATCAGGAGCAATTAAGATGGGAGCTTCAATTAAGTTCCACTTCAATATATCAAAAGCTTTCAAGCACATCTCATCAAAGTCAAACTTCATCTCTTTCTCCAAAATACTGCACATAGGTCTTGCAATCTTGGAAAAATCCTTGATGAATCGCCAATAAAAACCTGCATGACCGAGAAAACTATGCACCCCTTTTACAGAAATGTGAGGGGGCAATTACTCAATAACTTCTACCTTCACCTTATCAACCTCTAAACCAATCTTAGAGACCTTGTGGCCCAACACTATCAATTATCTAACCAAAAATGACACCTTTCGCAATTGAGAACTAAGTTAGTGTCCTCACATCTATCAAGTACTTTATCAAGATTCCGGAGACAAACCCAAAGATGGAGAAATCATCAATGAACACCTCTACAAAGTCTTCCACCATATCATGAAAAATGGTCATCATACACCTTTGAAAAGTCGTCGGTGCATTGGAAAGTCTGAATGGCATGCGTTTGAAAGCATATGTACCATAAGGACAAGTGAACGTGGTCTTTTCCTGATCCTCAGGTGCAATCAAGATCTAGTTGTAACCGAAATACCCATCTAAGAAAAAATAGTACTCCTGCCCTACTAGTCAGTCAAGTATTTGATCAATGAAAAGAACGGGGTAGTGATATTTTCGGGTAGCATCATTAAGTTTTCGGTAATCCATACAAATTCTCCAGTCGATCACTATTCTAGTAGGAATCAACTCATTCTTTTCATTCCTCACCACAGTCATACCTCTCTTCTTGGGAACACATTGCACTAGACTTACCCATTTACTATCAGAGATCGGGTGAACAATTCTAGCATCTAGCTACTTTATTACTTCCTTTCTCACCACTTCTTTCATCAAAAGATTTAGTCGACGTTGATGCTGTGCACTTGGTTTGTGATCGTCTTCTATGTAGATTATATGCATAGATAACGCCGGACTAATCCCATGAATATCAGCCATCTGCCATCCAATCGCCTTTTTTCTCCTATTTAGGATCCTCAATGCCGCATTAACCTATATTTCAAACAACTCTGCAGAAAGTATAACAGGCAAAGTTTCATTAGTACCCAAAAATGCATACATTAGGTGAGCAGGCAGAGTTTTTAACTCCAACTTGGGAGCTTTTTTAATTGAAGGCTTTGGTGGGGAACCTAACTCACGATCTAATGACTCGACTCTCCACTTGTAAGTCTCCACAAGTGCCAAATTCAGACATGTTTCTATCTCCTAGGCCTCAGTATCTCCATCTACCTCGTGACCTGCTAACACTCTCTCTAAGAGATCTTCAGTCACAACTACTTGTGATTCTACTAATTGATCAACTATAGTAATAATAGACAACTCGTCATAAAAAGAAGGCAATTTTAAAGCGCAGTAAACATCGAATACCTCAACCTTATCATGCGCCATCATAGTTAGTTGACCAGATGCTACATCAATCAATGCCCTACCCGTGGCCAAGAACGGATATCCCAAAATGAATGGAACTTCAGAATCAGGTTCAAAATCTAAGACCACAAAATCTACAGGAAAAATCAATTAACCTACTGGAACTAACACATCTTCTACCACCACCACCCCAGGCCTATCAATGGATCTATCAGCGAGTTGGAGAATAACAATGGTTCTTTTTGGACTACCCAACCCAAGCTTTAGATACAATGATAAGGGCATCAGATTTATACTCGCTCCTTAATCACACAATCCGCGGGCTCAACACTTTTCCCAATTGTAATCTGCACATTAAAACTACCTGGATCTTTTAACTTTTTTGGCAATCTATTTTGGATCCTATAGTTGCACTCCTCACTAAGTGCTACAGTTTCATACTCCATGCGTCTCTCCTCTTGCTAGCCACAATGTCCTTCACATATTTAGCATACTTCGGGATACCCTGCAAAATGTCAACCAAAGGCAGATTAATGTGAACCTGTTTAAGGAGAGAGAGAAACTTACCGAAGCATTCATCTTCATTCTTCTTTTTGAGCCTTTGTGGAAACGGGGGTGACAATTTCTTTTAAGGAACGGGTACCTCAACATTGGAGCTTTTTACTACCTCTTCCACTTTCTTTTCTTTGGTACTTGCCTCAATCTCTCTCTTCTTTGGAGCTAGTTCCTCTAATTGTAACCCACTTCTAGTACCTACCGCATGCAATTGCTTTGGGTTGGGTTCAATATCACTGGGCAGCCCACTTTGGGATGCAAGTTCAGAGAATTAGTTATTTGCGCAACTTATTTCTCTAAACTCATTTGGGACATTTGGATGTTTTTGATGTTCTCATCCTACTTATCTATTCTAGAATTTATTTTGGTCCCTATTTTAGTCATGAGCTTTTAGAGTAGCTCTTCATTGGTCATCCCCCCTTTTGGTGCACTAGGATTTGCTCTTTGGTTAGGATATTGGTATTATTGCCCAATCCCTTGAGAACGATATTGGTTAGACCCTTGCGCCTGATTTTGGTTTTGGTTTCCACCCCATGAGAAGTTAGGATAGTTCCTCCAACTAGAGTTGTAAGTGTTACCATAATTTTGTTGAACTCCACCCCTTTCCGCATTACCCACATAGTTTACGAAATCCGGATTTGCCTCTCATTGCTCAGTTTCATGAGTTCCACTACTACATACCCCACACCAATTTGATGCATGTTGTACCATGTTAACCGGTGCTTGGTTTAGAGTTATCTGTTTAAAATGTAAGGTCATGTTATGTTGCATTGCATCCAACTTGGCATTTATGGCAGTAGTTTGATCTACACCTAAGATCCCCGCAACCTTTTGGGTTGTGGTTCTAGGCACTTCCCCCTCATACCCTTGGTTCCCTTCGGAGAGTTTATCAAGTAAGTCGAACAACTCTTCACATGTTTTAGCTAGGGCCTGTCCACCTGTTGCACTATTAAGAAGTGAACGAGCATTATAATCAAGACCCTCAAAGAAAGTGTGAGCAAGTACCTCATTAGTTTGCATGTGATGTGGGCAAGCATTCAACATTTGCTTGAATCAAGCTCATACTTGATACATGTCCTCTCCTGGATTTTAAGTAAAGCTTATTAGTTCTCTTGGTTGTTCATGTTCTTCGAGTTATTCACATTGTCTTGATTATCATCATCATTGTTTCCCCGAACACCTAACCCCAATTTTCCTAGATGTCCTTGATTCATTTTTCTATGCTGGCGTAAAACTCTTTCTGGTTCATTGTAAGGTTCGACAAGTTCTCCCTTTCGACCCAGACCTAAAATTTAAGTGCCTGCAATAAACAAGCTAAGATCAAGTAATTAATACCTAAATATTCTAATTGTAGACTTAATAAGATCGAATATAAATCAATTTCTAAGTCCCCGGCAGTGGCGCCAAAAACTTGTTGCACCCCAATATACACGCAAGTGAACGTGGTCGCTCAAGTAATATAGATTCTTAAAAAAATGACTTATCGTTCCTAAGGCACTTATGATTAACTTATATCCAACATTTTACTCACAAATAAAATAAAAGTAACCGTTTCAGAGATGGTGATGATTGTTAACTATGACTAATTATGAACTAAACAAACGTAACTAAATGTGAACGACTTTAAGATGATGTTTCAAGCAAGTAAAAGACAATTCCAGGGTTGTAGCATGCAATGAATCTCATGTATCATATTATTGGCTTAGAACTAATTTTTGGTCGTCAAGTTACTGATTTACATGGTTAATTGTATGAGTCGGGTTCACACCTCTAGTCGCCTACCCCAGTTAGCTATCTAACTACATCATTGAGCGGGGATAAATAGACTAACTGGCGAGAATTTATATTTCATCATGTTTCGTAACCAAGTGAGTTGTTCGTCCAGGCGTCACTCCTAAACACAAATCACCTCAACTTAATGATCTGCTGAAATTCTGTCGAAAAAGTGGGTTTCGGGACAAGGAGGCAACATTATCGCGCCTGGTGTTCATCTCATATGAAGGCCGCTCTAGCAGTCTTTATAATCCCGCCCCGCTGTGGCGGGATACGCCAGACCAGTGACATGTACCCTTAACCCAAAAATTTCCCTCTTCTTGTTTTAGTATTAATCTGACTATCTTATTGTATTCTAACTTATACTCAACTTATTACAATGTCTCTGAACGGCAGGTCAGAATGAAGAAAACTTACCCTTCATCCGATTCCACGATACCGCGAGTCGGTAAGACATCACGACAACCGCAACACGGGATTCTGTTGTGAGAGAGGATTTGTGTTGCACCGGCTAGAGGAGAAGGAGCATACCTTTTATGCTCGTTTGGTAGAGTTTGGGTGGGTTCCACTGACTGAGGCTCCCCCATATGCACTTTCCACTTGGGTGAGGGAGTTCTACGCCATCCTGCCTACTGTGTGATGGGACGACTCTCACCCCGTCATCCATATCAAGGGATTTGACATTCCTCTGAACGCCACTGCAATTAATGAGGCGCTAGAGGTGTCGGAGGTCTCGAACGCTGAGTACGAGGCTAAACTGAGGGAGATGGATCTGGAGTGGCTGAGAGACACTCTGGTTGAGCCTGCGCGCCAGGATCAGGTATCCTGGGCTACTGTGGAGGGTATTACTAGCACAGATCAGTCACCGATGCTAAGAGGTGGCTACATTTTGTCACAAGGAGGATACGCCCGTCGGGAAACCGCACCGACGTGACCTTTCATCTGGCCTTGGTGGTGGCGTGCGCCATACAGGGTAGAGAGCTGAACGTGGGGGCACAAATTATTTCCGAGTGGAAGATGTTCTACCGAGGTAACAAGAAGACGTTATTTCTCCCTGGTCTCATCACTTTTTTGTGCAAGCGGGCGGGAGTGCCACTATTTGATGTTGACGAGGTACTTCATATGGATCCGCCCATTCACCCTCATTTGGTTAGAGCAAGTTCTACTTCTAGGAGCAAGATGAGGAGGACGAGCAAGGCTAGCAGTAGTAGGGCAGCTGCGGGTTCGGATGACAAGGCACGCGTCGAGGAGGATATGGATGCCGTTTGGGAGAGATTGGGGAGTGCCTATGCCTACTTCACTCCGTGCCCAACCAGCACCGCCCTCGAGGTCGAGATACTCTGCCGCCAGTTGCGTCAGGAGAAGAGGAAGGATATGGAGATGGATCGCCTATTAGTCCGGATATGGAAAAACGTGCGGACTATATTCACATATGTTGCCCCTGGTCAGGAGCTTTCCCGGGTTGAGAAAGGGGACTTCAGCACTTTACCTTTATAGACGAGGCATCTACTGGCCTGGAACCTCCGGAGAATCTAAACTCTGATGTGGACCTTACCCAGTCCGCGAGTTCTTGATTTAGGTTGCTATTTTACCCATTGGCTTTTAATTTTTAAGACACTTTGTTTTTACCTTTTGCTTTCCTAAGTTTTGTAGTACATGGATGCTGATTTTTGTTGTTTTGCACAGCCTTTAATTAATTACTAGGCTTTATAATCTATTCTCGAATTGTTGAATGCTAAAAAGATTGCAGGGATTTGTTCGGATCCCGTTCGGGGTTGAAAATTGAATTTAGGAGAAATAGGGGAGGCTAGGTTGAGGTTCTGCCTCGCCTTGTCCCGCTCTGGCGGGGATAATCCCGCCCCAGCGGCTCCGACGGGACCAGAACCTAGGCCAATAATTTCTGGGTTCTTTTCATTGCTCTATAATTTCCCGAAGGTTCCCAGCTTAACCAAACATTCTAAGATAAACCTCAACGCTAGGAAAATCATTAGCTAATCCGACTCAATCTTAACGACACGGCATCCAACTCGTTCTCATTAACTCAACATTACACCCAGACATTGACACGACTAATTGATGGTTACAACGCATGTTCAGATTTCCGTCATACGAATCATCACGTAATTTACCTAGACCATCGTACCAACTTAGTTATGACTTCTTCCCTCAACAGTTTTCACGATACTCGAGTAGTTACACTTAAATAATTTCAACAACTAGCCAACATTTCGCACATATCAAAGTTTACACACGCATTTATTGTGCCCATAACCACATCGTCACAGTCAAGCAATTACCACATTCACATTCACAGTTAATTCAGGAAAACAAGAAGCACACATTCACATATTTCAAGTTACAATTCACAGACAAGCCTAAATTATTAATTAGTTAGTTCATTCCATAAATGACCATTACGGATCATCTATGCCTTACATAGCCCCTAAGGCCAGATACCAATTGGAATCTTCTCAGTTCCAATTTAACCTTGCTTGTGTCCCTTCAGTCGTAACCACGATATCTAGTTCACTTTGTTGAGAGACCAATTGGAATCCGGAGATACTAATTGGAGTCAACTAATACCACAAGCGACACTCGCACGAAAGGAGAGAAGAGATGTGACAACTTCCTAGAATGTTTCATAGTTTCCTGAAGATTAGATGTGGATGTCAACACACCAATCTGCAAGAGTCTAGTCCACATTTTACTCTTGTACTAGGAGACCGGTAACCTGGCCTCTGATACCAATTTGTCACGACCCAACCCACTGGGCTGTGCGGGCACCCACTCTAATACCTAAGTAGGAGAACCCTCATATCCCAAACTTTAAACATGCGGAAAAATTAATGGAAACGGACATAAATGAAACTTTATATAAAACAAGAGTTTAAAACGACTCAAGATTAAGACTCGTAAGAAATAAACACCCCAGGGATATAGTCTAAACAGGTACAAGAGCTACTAAGTGTACAAATTGGACAATATAATCAATGACACAACTCCCACTATACGGAAGGAAAAGTATAAGCTGCTGGAGATTTCTACGTGTTCACCTAATGAAACATCACCAACCTGCATTCAGATTTATGTCAAAAAGACATAACAAGAGTAGTATCAGTACAAAACACACATACTGGTAGGCATCATCGGTCAACCCGACGCCCACCACATAACATAAGAAATCAACTAATAAGAACATATAACAAGACCACTCACTTCTCCACCCTTACCCTTTCGCAAATACCCCAGAATTACACTAGTACTTTTACTACCAACTACTTTCTCTGTCAACCTACTTACTAGGTTCTTGATCATAGCTTAACCATTCTAACACATAGAAAATTCCCCAATTACAACTACAAACATCCCAACTAACTGCTCACGTCACATCCTTACTACCTTTTCATATTACCCAAACATGGCCACATAGTACATCACATCAAGCTTACTACTATCCACGAAACCCTTTCTCCAAAGTGTAATATCCACCTAAACACTTCTATCATGTACACTACCCCCACTCCTTGCCATTGCAACACACGACACCTTTTACCCGATCAATAACAACTCTTGCAACGTTCACTCCCCACGTATTGTATCACTCCACCTCAAGGTATACATCAAGTTACTCAACATAGAATAACAATCAAACATAAGTCCCCATAACCATAAAACAACTCTGGTAAATACAACATCAATTATCATTATGAACAAGGTACTACTTCACAATTCTCAAGGCCTACAATTATTTCAAGTCATTGGTTCTCTCATGGAACCTAAACCCAATCTATGTGCATACCGAAACGTGGTACTCGATCCAAAGATTATGCCGAAACTTGGAAACCAATCCAAAGATTATGTCGGACGTGGAAACTAATCCAAAGATTATGCCGGAACGTGGCAACCGATCCCATATTTATGTCGGAATGTGGCAACCGATCCACAATCACAATCACAATCACAAGGCATATCATCACAATCATACAACAATAGATGATTCATAATATATAGTTCTTCATTCATACTTGTTCACATTAGGTGTGATCAACAAGTTTCGTTCACATTCAGACACGTATTACAATGAAACAAGAGCAACCCACAACACACAATTATAGGATCACAACCATCCTAATGAACTACTCATTGACGAATCTCATGTAGACACTAATTTAACCTTACTTAGCCCTAGTTCATCATCTAAGGCTTCTTCCTAGGGTTTAGTCGTATTTTTTTCGGTGCGCGAAGGCCTACGCATAATTCCTACCATTGAATTACATATATTACGCAGTGAACACAGATTTATAACTACTTAATTCATAAAACCTAGCCTACCTAGGCGCCAAGCAAATGCAAAGAGTTTGGCCTTTGACTCTTTCTTTCGAAACTAGTGAGGGTGATCTTGACCGGAAATCCACAATACGTCGACATCCTTTCACTAGAAATCTCTCTCTCCATCTTTCCCAAGCTTGGAGCAGATTTTTGGGGGTTTTTAAGGTGTTTTATGACTAATTTAGGTATTTTAGGAAGAAAGAGGAAATAAGGATTCACGTTATTTACATTCTGCCTCACCTATCCTGCTTTAGCGCCAACTTACCCCACCCTGGCGCCGCCGCCCTAGTGGCAACTGGCCCACTCTGGGGGACAATGGTCCAGAATTTTCCTGGCTTTTTGGTTTTCTAAATAACGACGGTTCGGGTCGTTACATAGCCTCTTCTATATATATATATATATATATATATATATATATATATATACCATGTGTCAACACAAACCCAATATATGTTACTTTTGTTGTTTGAATTTATGTGACACATGAAATTTGGAGAGTCAACCAAATTTTTTATATAATTTTTAAATACTTTAGGTTGTTGATTTTTTTTTTAAAAAATATTTATTTTATTTTTAAATTGTTAATTATTGTGATTTATAGTGAATTTTTACATAATTGTTAGATAATATATGTCATTCTCACTATCCTAATGTGTACGAGCCCAATATATGTTACTTTTTTCTTTCCCAATTTATATTACACAAATAAAATTTGGAGTGCCAATCAATTCTTTTGTATGAATTTTAAAAATATTTTAAATTTTTAATTATTGTAATTCCTTGTACTTTTTAAGAAATATTTGTTTTTAAAATTATTTTAAGTTGTAAGTTATTATGATTTTTTGCATTTTTTACGCAATTTTCATATTATACATGTTATTTCTTTTGTCTCAATTTATGTGATATATATTGTAACGACCTGTTCTCATTATAGAAAAGCCAATGGGGAAAGAATTTGGAACAGAAAACCTTTGAGTAGTAACTTGGGAATTCCTAGCCTAGTCCAGATTTGAATGAAATCTGAATCAGGTGAGGTTTAGGAAATATGGTAATGAATGAGATAATTAATTATAAATTTTATCACATGAGTGGATAGCCAAGATGTTAGGGAGTCTGTACTGCTTTACGGAATCGAATTCGGGCGAGTAGAACTCTCGAAATTGATCTTAACGTGAGCAGGTAGTTTGTGAACGTCAAGAGTAGAAGGTGTGTTGCGAAATGGGAGTTTGGAACTCAAATTTTGACTCTCTTTCTCCGTGCAAGCAGCCAAGGCGGGGACGCTGTGGCGGGATGGGGTCCGCCATAGAGGGCCAGTCGCGACTTAAGTCGGGAAAAAACCCCAATTTCATTATTTTTATGCAAACTTCGTTCTTGAGAGCTAAGAGACGACCTATAATAGTTCTTGACCAATTTCCCACTTTTTTAAACGCTAAAGGTAAGATTTCTACTCCCCTAATCCGTAAATTGATTCGTAGACCTTAGAATATTGGGAAATGATCATTGGGGGAGGGTTTTGGCTTGAAGTTAATGGTGGGAAAAGCCCTAATTGAACATTAGGTTCTTGGGTTTGGCCATGGATAGATAGATTGATTATTATCCGAGTAAATTAGGCCTCGTTTATTGATCCTTACGTTAATTGATTATTTTTAGACCAAGAACAAGCAGAAAGAATCTGGAAAGGGAAGGCTCAAGTGTCTTAAGATGAGTCAAGCTTGATTTCGAGGTAGGTAATGGTTTGATTTCCTGTTTGTGTGATATATGTTAGTAATTGCTTCAGTGTATGCATGCATGTATGAGAATAAGAAATGCAACTCAAATCTAATGCAAATGAGTATATGTATATGAACAATTATATGTCATGAATTCATTACTTGATTGTATGCCGATGAGTATTGTTCATTATGGGTGTGATTGTGATTGTGGTTGTTTTGATTGGATGGGGTGTCACGTTCCGACACATACATTGGATTGGGTGTCACGTTCTGACACATATATTGGATCGGGTGTCACATTCCGACACATACATTGGATCGAGTGTTATGTTCCGACACACTAACAGTTTGGGTGTGGGTTCCATGAGAGAAACATTGTGATTATTACATTCATGTGTATTGTCGTTAATATTGGGAACTGTATGTTGCGCTTGAATTGATAACTGATCCATGTATTATGTATGTATATAATTACTGTGCTGTAATTGTTTGCGTGTTTTTCGCTTACCGAAATAACCGCGTGATCCTACCAGTAAACTATGGTTGTGTACTGATACTGTACTTGTTCGTTCTTTGTTGAGTACATGACATCTTCAGGCGGCTACGGATAGACCTCAGCTAGGAAATAACTGATCGAGATCAGATTCAAGAGTGAGCCAGTTCTTCCAGGTTGTCATGGATCCATCCTTAGTTTAGTCCACTCTTTTCGGACATAGACTATTTATGTTTTTAGACATTGCTTATGTTTAGTTTTGGGTTGTACCCCTTTTCTCTTAGACTTGAATTTTTGGTACAATGACTTTCAGGTTCTAGGGGTTGTTTCCGCAACAGTTCGTTAGTTGCTTTGTTAAAACTTTTGGAGTTTATGGGAACTCCATATTTCTTTAGACATTTAAACCTGCTTTTGTATCTTTAAATGCTTAGTTTTTGATTAAGTTGCTTAGTCAGGTTGTATTAATGGTTCTCCCACCGGAAGGTTAGTGTGGGTGCCAATCACGACGGTCTGGGTCGTGAAATATATGGAATTTTGAGGAATTTTGAGGCTTAACCAAGTTTTTTATAATTATTTTTGGATATATATAATACCCTTTCTCTCAATTTATGTGGTGCGGATATAATTAGAGTCAACCAATTTTCTATGAGGTTTTTACATATTTAAGATGTTAATTATTGTGATTTATCTTTTTTTTTGTAATTTTAAGATAATAAATATTACTCTTTATATTCCAATTAATGTTATTTAGATGAAATTTTGAGTCACCCTTTATATATATTTTTTGGTAATTAAAATTCAATTATTGTGATTTATACTATCTTTTACATAATTATTAAATATATAATAAACCAAAAAATATGATACGGTAAAGTTCAGTGAAGCCACGTGATCACGCCAAGATCAAGGATTGCTAATGCCTACATCCAGATGCGGACCCCCCCCCCCCCCAATAAGGTGGGGGTGCACGTGCATTTGTTAGATTCAGAAAAAATCATGTGTATATATGTATATCAATCTTGAGAAACTGACAGAAATTAGGATATAATTAACAGTGCACCCATGAGTATCATAAGAGTGGTGTTGTGCTACTGGTACAAGCCAAAGGAACCACTTGCGAGACTTGAGTTCAAATCCAGCTAGACCATATTTTCATTATTTTTATTTTAAGTTTATCTTAGAGCTCATATTTGAGCTAAGATAATATTGGTGCACCCGAAATCTACAAATCCTGGGTTCGCCTTTGCCTACATCTACTGCCAATAATATTTTAAATTAAAGTTGAAGGTGGGATATGGAAATTTAAGATAAAGCAAAGATGTAATACCCTTTTTTTCCATGAAGAAAAATGTACACCCAATGTAACTTTAGTATAAGTTATCTAAAACATACAATTATAAAGTGAAAAAATTTGAAGGACAAAATTACCCTTGATCTTAAATTTAATTCCAAGAAGCACACATATTCCCATCACATGTATGCTTCTTCACACTTCTAATAGTAGTAATTTGGGTGGGTTTTTGGGTCTAGGATAGACATATAGTAATATAGGTGTTGTTAGTTTCGAAATCTTATTGTGATTTTTTATTTGAATAAATTGTGTTGATTTGGAAGCCCAATAAAAGGGGAAGGATTAAATCCTGAAATGATTGTCCGGTTATTTGAGGCAAGTGGACTTCTCGACCCTTGTTAAGTGTATAAAATCGTGTATTTCCTTATTGTGTGTTTTGGAGAGTTATGGGACTTGGTGATGGATTTACTTGATCATATTGAATGATCTTAATAATGAAAAATGGGTAATAAAAGACAACTTGATTTATATATTGATATGTAATGTGTTAAGAATGATTGGAAGGGTTTATTGATTCATTGTTGATGTTGTGTCACATTTGTATTGTTGTGAATTGTGCATTGATATAAAAATAGTTACCTTTTCATTATTTGTGTGAACATGTCTAAATGCATTGGTTTCAAGACACGATTATAACAGGTGTTGTGTGAACTGAGGAAGGATAATAAGAAATTAAATAGTATGTCCCATTTCGAGGGATGTGCCGCATGCCGCGATGAATATTATGATTCGAGGACGCGTCGCACACAACAATATTTTCTATTATCGAGGGTCGTGACAGATGCATGGACATATATGTCTCCTATGGGTTCGAGAGACATCGGGTGTGTATTTTTAGGTTAGACATGCATCACTATACTTTGCATTGCATAGTATATATTTATCAATTGTGAACTTGTGAGTGCCTTTCTTTGGAACTTGTGATTGATGAACTTGATCTCGTGTGTTGCTGGACTGGTTTTATGCAGGTTATAGTTGTGGAGGTTCAGTTGGAGTGTAAGGAGTACCCATATTATATATTCTTAGTTTTGTGTTTAGATGTTTGCTTCATGAGTACCGTGAATTGTTTGGTACTCATCTCTTGCTTCTACATTTGCAAAGGTTACGAGCTCGGGTCTTCGTGATACTCTCTCTTCTCTCCTTGTCTGAGGCTTTATGTGAAGATTTGTGAGGTAGTTGTTTGTCATCTCAACGGATCCTCTTTCTCCTATTTATGATCTTTTTAGACAGCATCATTTGAGACTTGTGGTTTTCTTTTGAATCTATTGTAATACATTAGAGAGGCTTGTGCATGTTACAACGAAGTTTTGGGGGTTTAATTAAGTTGGTTATGTTATCCGCGTTATTCTATGTTGTTAAACTTTTATTCTTATTTCACTTCCGCATGTTATAATTACATTTGGGTTTTAGGCGTCTTTATGGGATAAGACGAGTGCCATCACATCCATTTTTGGGTCGTGACAATTATATACTAAACTCTAAAGGGGTCTTGAGGTAAATCGTTCAATTGTTATTATATCAAGTTCTTTAATAAATATATATTATGTATTTTGACGTAAGCCTTCGTTATATCAAGTTATGCAATAAATATGTTATTTTTGGAAAATTTGTAGCCTAAAATAGGTCACATGAATATGTGATCTCTATGTAAAACTAAGCATTTTATGTTTTATTTTTTAAAATTGATATAATATTATTTATTGACATCTAAATTATAATATGACTAAATGGTGCACTTGATTGAATGTTAAGTTATTTACTTGTTCTTATAAGTTCAAGAAAGGACAACGACCCAGCCCCTTGGTGATCTAAAGGTAAAATATTGGAAAAACTACATGATTAGACATACTTAACTACCATATATACATATTTTATCTCTTGTTTAAAAATATTACTCATTATACCACTTTTTAATAATTATATCATATATTTTAAAAATTAAACTAGAGACACAAATCCCTTAAATATGATATTAAATAATTACCTTTAATCTGAAACAAGTTAGAAAATGTATCTGGAGTAGTTAGGCAGTATATCTATAATAGTTTCGCACTATGTATTTGGATTTATAAAACTTTGATATTGGCCATTGTTGAACAAAAAATGTTCGAAATTATTCAAGAAGAAGAAGTGTAAAGATTGTTGAATCTCCCAAAGAAAAGCAGAATTTTAATTATTTTGATTATTTTTAGAAGTTGTGATACACCAGAATATTCCATAATTGTTAGAATTCCTCCTTAATTTATGATTGTCAATTACAATCTTTAATTAGATAAACTTAATGATATGTATCTGACTAGCATGGATCTCGGATACATGTATCTAGACGCGATAAATACATGTATCCGAGGTGAAAAATATGATAGGACTTGTAATTATGCAAACTGAAGGAAAGAGAGGTAATTAGGCACTAAACTATTGGAATTTGTGTTGTTTACGCAATATTAGGACACAAATTAAAATATTTACTATAATTTTGAGTAATTAATACATTTCCTATTCAAGATTTAACGTTAAATCTAATGAATCTCTACAACTTTTCATTAGTTTTTAAGAGTTCCCAACAAGTTGATTTTGAGGGGAAAACTCCCACAACTAAAAACAGGTTGCAAATCGAGTGTCGAAATTGGTAGAGGAACCTTAGTTAAGTTTAGGTGTGTCTGTTGATTACGAAGTAAAATAGAATTCAGAAGGCAATAGAACCTTAGTTAAGTTTAGGTGAGTCTCTAGAATTTCGGTCATAGTCTAGAGGGTATTTGTGTCTTATCCCTATTTTATGCGGGATGAAAGGTTGAATAAGTAAAGCATGTATAATAAATACATGAACAACTAATTTCTACATAGCTAATACTCACTTTGTCCGACAGCAGTTGTCCATTATTGGCTTGGCGCACAATTTAAGAAACAATAAATAATAGGAGTTATATTACTATATTACTCTTTAAATATATTGAATTTAATGCTTTGAAAAATGTATTAGATATTGAATAGTATTTAATAACAAGGATAAAATAAACAAAAAAAGATAAAATAAATCTTGATTTTCCAAACTAATTCTTACATTCCTAATAACTGGATAACTCTGATAACCTCCCAAACAATTACATTAATTAAGTATTATACTTAACCACCCCCCCCCCCCCCAAAAAAAATAATTAAAATTACAGCTGAACCTTCTCATTTCTAATTGTTTTAAAAGTCAAATTAGTAAACAAAACTGCATTTCTTTTTCTTTGTGTAAACAAAAAAAAACCATAGCAGTGGTTTATTGACTCATGAAAATTTCACATATTTACAATTAGTCAACCAAACTTTTAGGTCATTCAACCAATGACTATTCTCAAATCTCATGAGAAGAATAACCTTCTTTTCATATTTGATGAGATCTGAAATTATATTTGTAACAATATAATTTTATAGCAAGTTATTTGTACATTTTAATAGAAACAAGGTACATAATCTTCCACTTATAATGACATCACTAAATATTAGTAGAAACTCAACCTCCAACTGAAGTCGAAAATCAATTTCCTTGTTCATTTTTTAAAAACAAAATTGATCTTACGAGTTACGAGACCGATTTTCTAGACAAAAAATGAGAAACATATAAACTAACCTCAAGGAGTGTATTTGTGTTTAATGAATTTCAGTTGTTATTTTGTGAAATAATATTATTTCATGTACCTTTTATATGTATAATTTGATGTATCAAGTATCAATTTCATACGTTATATCCAAAGACATGTAACTAAGATAAACACGAAAATAGTTAGATACATTGTAATAGCATAACAAATATATATGAAATATTAAGATACATGATAGGAGGCTATATACATATGATGAGACTCGGATACATGACCGAACAAATTGTGTCAAATACATGCGTAAATTTCCAATAATACGTAAATCTCCAATATATTTAGATACATACACACTTAATGAGATACACTTTCCAATTATACGTAAATCTCAAGTGTATTCATTAGATACATACACGCTTAATAAGATACACTGATAAAAATTAGATACATATAATTGTATCTCAATAATGTATCGGTTACATCAATAATGTGTCAATATATGTGTAAATATCCGCTTATTAAAACTTTCTGATTATGTTTGTGGCTAGTCAAGGCATCTCACCACGGCAGGTTTTGCTTCACCTTTTGATTCATCGGTGTTGCTCATGTAACACCCCAGAAATTTTTTTGAACTAAGACTCGAACCGTTCATCGTAGTGAGTGAGATTTTACCGAGGAATTTAAAATTTCCTAAGTGTTAAGGTCACTAGATGTAGCACCTTGAGTTCCAAAAAGAATTAAATTGGAAATAGCAAAATCTGAAATTTTACAAGTTAAGCTAAGTATGAGTTTTGGGTTGACTTCAAACGACAATAACTCCTAGCTCAGGATGATTTAGGCGTTCTACCAGTTACCGTAGGAAACATCTTTGAATTATCTTTCCAACGCCATGGATTTTGCTATGTTTCGAGGTCGGATGAGTGAGATATGACCTTTTGAAGATAGGCTGTCCAGTTAAGGAAGGTTAGCCGAAAATAGAGAGGGGTATTTTGGTCTTTTCCTTACCCAATCAGATTTAATTCAATTTTAGTAATATTTTAGGGGTCTAATCTGATTAGGTTTAGTTTTATAATTCTAAAATACACCTAGGGTTTTAGTTGAGAGTTCAAGAAGAGAAAAGAGGAGAAAGAGGAGAAAAGAGGAGAGGATCAAGCGTTCGTCGAGATTTTTGCGTGTTGTAGCGGATTTTCGCCATGGATTTGATCCCTAAGAGGTATGTAAGCTTCCATAGTGTTGGGTTCTTTCACCCACACACCAATCATGATTTATTCAGTGTAATTTCGTTCTTGAAATTTAAAGATTAGAGTTCTTGATGAGTTCTTGATAAGTGTTCTTGAAGTTTCATTAAGTTTTGATGTAAGATTCTGCTTGAGTCAACTTTAAACGACCATATCTCTTAGAATATTAAGAGTTACGTGAGCCATAACCTATCCAATTAAAGGTAATTGAATCTACTTTCCAACCCCACCAGTTTCACATCAATCCAATATCTGAGTAAAACGTTATGACTATTTTAGTAACATATACAGTGCTGTTACGAATTAGCCGACGGGAAACTATTGAAAATAATCGTTTTTGTCTTTTTACCTCCAAGAAAACCATCAACGAATTTCTTGACTAATTAAAAAGCTCAAAACAATTAGATTTTCATCTTCACTCATGAAAATCATAATTTTTGGCTATAGAGATTTTAAGAAACTAACTTGAGAATCTCAAGAAAGGTCTTCTTGATTGTTTACCTTCAAGCTAGGGTTTCAAGGCTTCTAATCAAGTTCTTCTTCAAGATTCTTAAAGATTCTTCAAGATTCTTCAAGAATCTTGTTCTTCTAGGTATGTAAGGCTATCATAGTGTTGGATCAGTTCGTCCTCACACCCTACATCTACTTTCAGATCAGTAAACGAGTAATCTAGGAAACTTTCCCTAGATTTGAGTATTCTTGAGATAAGTTGATTTTGAGTTCTTGAATTCACATTTCTTTTAAAAGTTATATTCCTAATTATCGAATAGCTATATTGTTATTGGGATCCTTCATATCATGAATCATAACTCTTGAATTCATAATTCATAATTCATAATTCAAATTCAAGAGAGAGTTAAGAGTAGAGTTCAAGGAAGCCTTTGAGTTCAATTGTGAATCCTTTGAGACCAACTATCGATTTGAACTAAGTTTTGAGGAAGTAAGTCAGAGAATGAGAAGAGTCACATACATGAGTTTCATAATGTTATGTAGACCTACGAGTCAAGTCGTTTATGCCCATAAATTCTTCATGAACTCCAAAAGTTGAGTATCTTTGAGAGGAGTAGTATCTTCAAGTTCTAAGTCTTGAGTATTGAGTTCCTAATCCCCTTTGAGATTATATTTCTAAGCATGGCACTATTACATGTTTCCCATAAAATCTTTGAGTTGAATTGTTCATGCCCATAATTCCGCATGAATCCTATAAGTCGAGCAGTCTTGAGAAGAGAAGTATCTTTGAGTCCTTAAGTTGAGTCGTTCATGGTTATAATTCTGCATGAACCCTCTGAGTTGAGCATTCTTGAAATGAGTAGTATTATTGAAGTTCTTGAGTTCCAAGTATTTGAGTTCTATCTGTGGTTATTGAAAACCTTGCATTGAGTCGTTCATGTCTATCATTCGACACGAACCACATTTTAAGAAGTCTTTTACAAATGTTTTACCTTTGTTTTAAGACTTAAGTTTTGAGTTCAGTAAAGAGTGAAGAGTAAAGTTTGAAGTCCTTTTCTTCAAAAGTATATGGGGACTAAGTATTCCCAAAGAGTTTATAAATGTT
Source organism: Solanum verrucosum (assembly GCF_900185275.1). Taxonomy (NCBI): domain Eukaryota; kingdom Viridiplantae; phylum Streptophyta; class Magnoliopsida; order Solanales; family Solanaceae; genus Solanum; species Solanum verrucosum. Next base: position 902,260 of record NW_026020194.1, read on the forward strand.
TTCACATTTAAATAAGAACGGAAACTGAGATTTCCAAAGGGCCTTCGGGCTAATTTTCAGAAAAGAGTAATAGCTTTCTAAATGAAGCAAGTAGAGAAACTGAGATTTCCAAGATAGCCTTTGAGCTAAGTTTTTGAGCAATTATCTCAAATTAGCAGAAAGAAGTATGTTTTTTAAAACATAAGAGCTAGTATATTTTTGGGAGTAGTATTGAGCACCGATATGGGGGAGAGTTCAGACAACTCACAGCCCCCATAAACCATGTAGCCATCATGGGTAGAAAAGGGTCATACTTTTTAGATGAATCCTTTTCACATAGACTAGTGGATCCATTAGTAGTTCAGGTCCTATACCTTTGGCCGGGTATAGGATGCGCTGACAGCGTGAGGTAGATCGTTATATCATCACTATAGCTCTTATGTGATGGTTGTCGGTTAGAGAAACTCCCACATAAGTTATTGTATTTTTATATACATCAGTTTATTGTATTTTATATACATTTCAGAGTTATGTTGTATCCTTGCATACACACAGATTTGACAGCATGTTTTTAAACAGTTTGTTTCTTTATATTGCACTTGTTTTAAATTGCTTTATATTGAAATGAGTTCAGTCATATTTAGTTGAGTATCCAGAGTCGAATATCATATCTTTGAGTCGAATATCATATCCTTGAGTTGAGTATCTAATCTCGGAGTTGAGTATCTTATCCTTGAGTACTTCTGAGTTGAGTAAGTTTGAGTAGTTTTGAGTACCCTTAAGTATTCCTTGAGTTGAGTAAGTTTGAGAAGAGATAACTATGTTCATTTCTATCAAGTTTCAAGCTTATGTTTATGTTTTAGAATTCCTCTTACATTCTCGTACATTCCACGTACTGAGCCAGTTGGCCTGCATCTTCTCATGATGCAGACACAGGTATTCAGGATCATCAACAGGAGCTTCGTTGATACATCCGAGAGTTCGAGTTAGCTATGGTGAGCCTCTTTGATTTCAGAGGATTTCATTTACCTTTCAGTTATATCAGTTGTTAGGATGTCATGGGTCTTGTCCCGACTTCCATCTTTATCAGTTAGAGGCTTCATAGATAGTCAGTATAGTTGAGAAGTCTGTATCATTTATTTTATTAAATGTTTTAAAGACTAAAGTTGCCTTTTTATGGCGAGTTGTATATATTTTATTATACAGAGTTTTCTTTGGACTTAAAGTTTGTATTTAAGTTTTACGAACGTTTACTTCCGTTTTTAAGCTTTGTATGCTTGAATCAGTTTTCCGCTTGTAGTCAGCCAGGATGAGGGTTCGCTTGGGGACCAACAATGGTCTTCGAGTGCCGGCCACGTCCAGGGTGTAGGCTCGGGTCGTAACAGCTCACTGCCTAGCTAGATCCAACGGGAGAAGTGACGCAAAGTTTCTTGGTTGATCCATAGTATACAAGGTATGCAACCAGTACCATCATCAATGTCAAATTTAATAAATCTATTGGGCTTGAAATCTTTACTTACAGCGATACCCATTGTCTCTACACGCGAAAGGTGTCTCCCCTTGTGAGAAAAAATGGTGGATTCGTGGGGGATTAGTTTGAGAGTGAGAAAATCAAAGGCTAAGAATTTGATGCGTGTGTTAACAAGGGGTAGAACATCCATTTTAATGGAGTGTTCCTTCTCAGTAAATTTCGATTGATCAAGGAAAGAGGATGAGTTAGAGTTAGAGCTTTACCATAACTCATACTCTCTGAAGAAAAATATTTGTTTTTAATTAAAATACTAATTTTGAAGTTTAAATGTAAAGATAATCAATCAATCCTAGTTTTATTACGAGTATTTATTGTATCTTCAATAATATATAGTATGGTATAATTATTAAAAGTGGTAATATATGTAATTGTTTGAAAGTAGAGGTAAAATTAGTATATATGGTAGTGATGTATGTGTTTATCCTTTAAAAAATTGACCTCATAATATCAGTTTTTAAGATTAAAATACGTAGGTGTTTTGCCATGAAAATTTTAAAAAATCACTTTATTTAAAATTTTCAAAGTTGGATTTGGAGTTGTGTTCAGCCAATTTTTTGCAGCTAATATTTAGAATCTAAATATAGTTTTTATTTTTAAAAAATTGTAAAATATTAGTATTTGAACATGAAATATGATTTAAATTGAGTTATTTTATAAATAAATACTTTGGTTTTTTTAAAAAATTAAAAATTAAAAATTTAAAAGTAAAGTGAAAAAGTAAAAATAAGGTCTTAGTTGTTTTTCAAATTTCAAATACAACATCAAGTTGTATTGAAATTTTCTCAGTCAAATACTATTTTTAAATAGAATACAATTTTATTCCAAAAAAAAATGAATAAAATGTTGAATCTATAATTAGTTACATTGTTAGTTTTGAATCTTAAATTGACTCAGAAAATCGTGTCTTAGTGGCATAAGAAGAATGTGACCGGAATGACTTAAAAGAATTGAGGAATAAAGAGTTTTTAAGTTATTTTCCGCTAGGTCACTAATTCTAACAAACATATTGTTTTTTTTATTATTATTATTATTTGAACAATTACAACATCATTCATAATTGAGAGGTTTGTAATCTTCACGAACAATAACTTTTAAGAATAAAATGGAAAATAATAATTAATTTTTTGTTGAACTTCTAAAACGATGAATAGTTTTAGATAACTATTCCCTCATTTCCTATTTAGTTGTCACCAGTTTAGGTTTCACGCTCCTTAAGAAACTAAGCAAGTTTATCATTGTATCCTTATTAAGGTTCTCCTAAAGTGAAGCTTTTAATAAATGAACATGAATTAATTACTTAACATATTTTCAAGGCTAATAAATCTCGGGTAATGCTAAATGGCCAGAAAATTTAGCCAGAATTTGGTCAGAAATTTAAAAAAAACTATAATATTTTTTTATTTAAAATAAACTGATTTTTTTTTTCATTTTTTAGTTAAAATGTATTAAAGTTAAAAGGGTAAAATGTTTTAAAAAGGTAAAATAACATAGGTAAAATACCATTCTGGCCAAATTTTCTGGCCAAAAGGATTTTTCCATAAATCTTAAGGGTAAAATAGGAAAAATAATGTCATTTATGCATTATTTTGTGAAATGACAAGTATTAAAGAATATTTATTTTTTTATAAGGACAACATATAAATATGAATGGAAAGAGTTTTTTTTTTTAGAATTCACAATAAATATTTTGAGGCGGGATGAGTAGATATATTAATTTCTTAATGAGCTGTAGAAGATATGTATTAGTACTTCAATAGGTTGCTTTAACTATCGTATTCTCAATTAAACTAAGTTGCAATCCAATAGCTCTTGATAACTACTGACGTACTTAGAGGCATTAAGATATATAGAAGCTTTTCTTAATCCCAAAAATAATAAATGAAAACGATCAATTTCACTTAGAAAAAAGAGAATGTCTCATGCAAACGGTTTAATATTCATATTACCTTTTTATTTGCCATGCACGTCACAAGAAAATGTTCAACTTTTAATAAACTAATGTAAGATATGATGTTGTGAGGTATTCATGTTTTAACTTTTAACAAATAATAATAATAATAATAATAATAATAATAATAATAATAATAATAATAATAATAATATATTAATAATAATAAAAAGCGTCATTTGTGACATCAAAGTGACAACTATATATTAAAGCAAATTGTACTGTATTATTGTCCTGGTTGTTAAAAAATATTATACAGTAAAACTGATAGTATTATAAGTTACTAATGTTTACTTTCTAATCCCAAAAGTTTACATTTACACAATTTCTATAACATAAATAATTATTTTATTTCAATGTCAAACATCTTTATGTTTGCGTTTTGAACACTTTGGTACTTTCTAAGGAACACGTTTTGGTAAAGTATCCGACTTTCTTACTTCAAATTGCATGATTCATTTTGAACAGTAGCCGAAGCCAGAATTATAACTTAGGAAATATGAATAAGTAAATTTACAAATTAGCTGAAGTGTGTTCAATATTTATTTTATATATATATATATTCAAAAAAGTTAATCATTTATAAATAATATTGTATTTTGTCTCAATATATGACTTATTTTTCTTTTTAATCTCTTTCTCAAACAGAATGACACATTATTATATTTAGTAATAATTTAACTTTAAAATGCTCATTTTACCTTTGATGAAATGATTTCTAGCGACACAAATATCTATCACTTATTTTAGACCACAAATTTCATAACTTTTTCTTTTTTTCTTAAATTTTGTGTCAAGTTAAACAAACTCATATAAATTGAAAAAGATAAAGTACAATTTTTCGTCAAAAGAGATTCGGATAAACGTCTAAGCCTAAGCTGGCTCCACCCTGATTGTGAAAGCAAGCATACTACTACAGAAATGGAAATTATTAGCTATGAATTTCATCTCTAATTCGTTACTAAATTGCACATAACTAATACTTAATCTTTTCTCTATACTAATTTGTTCTAAGAAAAAATTAATAATGAATTTTATTGTTTATCTATAGAGTTTCATTTTTTGGTTTTGTTTAGTTGGTGTTGTCGTATAATGACAAACTATTCAAAATAATAACAATAATATTATGACACAATGTTCACCAACTTGTACTACATAGACTTTTCTTTTTTCACAATAAAATTAGTAGCTAGGTAAACTATTGAGGGGCCGCCGTTCACATGATTTATTTTCCTATATAAGTATGTGCCCTTTCCCATAAATCATATAACAAACTTGCAAATATTGTCTATTATTTGTCTTATTATTATTAGCAATGGCTTTTGTGTGGCAAACATTTATTTTGGCTCTTATTTTATTATTCATTTTCTATGAGTTACTAAATATCAAAAACAAGAAAAAACTTCCTCCTGGTCCAAAAGGCATTCCAATATTAGGACATCTCCATCTTTTAGGTGAAAATCTTACTCATGATTTACACAAATTTTCTCTAAAATATGGTCCTATTATCTACATGAAATTTGGATTGGTACCAACTTATGTTATATCTTCCCCTGAATCAGCAGAAAAAATTCTCAAAACTTATGATCATATTTTTGCTAGTAGGCCTCATAACGAGACCGCTCAATACATATCGTATGGCCAAAGGAATTTGATTTTCTCAAAGTATGGCGCGTATTGGCGTAACATGAGAAAATTGTGTACGGTCCATTTGTTGAGTAACATGAAGATTAACTCATTCCAATCTACTAGAAGTGAAGAAATTGCCATTATGATCAAATCGATCAAAGAAATAGCTCAAGGTCGTGTTGATGTTGATCTTAGTGCTCAAGTGTCGAAGTTGAGTGCCAACTTGAGTTGCTTAATGGTTTTTGGGAAAAAGTTTACGGATGAGGATTTGGACAAAAGGGGATTTAAGTATTTAGTTCAAGAGGTTACAACTCTAGCTGCAACACCAAATCTTGGTGATTTTTTCCCTTTTCTTGGTGTTATTGACCTCCAAGGACTCACACGTAGAATGAAGGATACTTCTAAGGTGCTTGATCCATTTGTAGAGAAGATTATTGATGAACATGTCAATGCTAAGGACCACAAGAAAAATAAAGACTTTGTAGACACTATGATGGAAATTATGCAATCTGGTGAAGCAGAGTTCCAATTTGATCGTCGCCATGTCAAAGCTGTCATGTTGGTATGTTCATTCTCTCTGTTTCAATTTATGTGAAGGTATTTGACTAGTTTAAAATAATAATACAGATTTTTTAAAACTTAACATCTAAAATAAGTCATATAATTTTCTATGACAATAAATAAGGAAAGATGTCAATCCTTATATACCAGACTAAAAGTAAAAGAATGTTACTCTCCATCTCATTCTATGAAGTATTGTTTGAATTGATATAATGACTAAGAAAAAAAGATTTTTTGAAATTTGTGATATAAAACAATCCTTAGATATTTATGTGGTTGTAAATTATTTCTTTAAAGATAAAAATACCGAAATTACAAAGTTAAATTATTTCTAATTATAATATTGTAAAACAAATTTAAAATGAAAGGGTATTAGAGCGAAGGAGGACATAAATTGAAAAAAGGGAATAACATACTTACTACTAGCTTAGCAATCAATCAGCTATATGTCACTTCAACTACATGAATATTACTTTATATTATCTTTATTATTATGACTCAATATGATCTAGATGATTCATCATAATCAAATTATTTTTATACTAATTTTTTATTTTTTAACTTAAATTCAGGACATGCTTGTGGCATCAATAGATACATCATCAAGTTCAATTGAATGGATGCTGTCAGAGCTTCTAAGAAATCCAGACATAATGAAGAAACTCCAAAAAGAATTAGAAGAAGTAGTAGGCCTAAACAGAATGGTACAAGAATCAGACTTAGAAAACTTAAAATACTTAAACATGGTATTTAAAGAATCATTTAGGCTACATGCTGCTGCCCCATTACTACTTCATGAAGCCATGGAAGATTGTATGGTAGATGATTTCTATATCAAAAAAGGATCACAAGTTATTGTCAATGCATACACTATTCATAGGGATCCTAATTTTTGGACCGACGCTGATAAGTTTTTGCCAGAGAGATTTCTTGAAAGTAACGTAGATGTTCGTGGACGTGATTATCAACTTTTACCATTTGGTTCTGGCAGAAGAAGTTGCCCCGGGATGCAATTGGCATTAATTATTGTTCGTCTTGTTGTAGCACAATTGGTTCATTGCTTTGATTGGGAACTCCCAAATGAGATGCAGCCTAAGGATTTGGACATGACTGAGCAATTTGGTATAGTTACAGGCAGGGCAAATCATTTAATGGCGGTTCCAACTTATAGGCTACAACACAGCTGATTTTGGGAAATTGATTTTGATACATCTAGTAATAATAATTATATGATCTTGTATAATAAAGTTTCTTTAGGGATTTTGATTGATTACTTCTTTGTATGCAATAAATATGTTATTGTTTTTGTTATTACTTCTAATAAATGATATATACAAACTTTTGGTTCTAATCCATACCCTTATTATATTATATGCCTATAAATATTTTAGGATATCCCTTGAGATATTAAAGATACTTAATAACCTTAACGCAACTAATCAATTAATAGTTGGTGAATCTATGAATAGTCATTGTTACCCAAAATTGGAATTTTACGTGGATATCCAAAATTTTGGTTAAAGGGTTTGATTAATGAAATTGGCGAATCAATGAATTGAGATATAGTTTGGTGATGATTTTAATTCACCTACTTTTAAGAGTGGATGTTATTTCCATTAATATAATTATAACAAAAATATTTATATTTTCTTAAGAAGCATATGAAAGAGAACTTGACCTAATCCAGTCTTCACTCTTCCAGCTATAGCTAACCTCATGGAACATTTAGGGTGTGTTTTTCCATGTTGGTTGGCTTAAATGTTTTGAAAAATATTTTTCAAATCAATTCATTTTTTTTTAAATTTGGGTGTGTTTTGCATTTTTATGTCACCCCCACCCTACACACCCCCCCAGCCCCCTCCCCACCACCCCCGTAAAAAAAATTAAAAAATAGTTCAAATTTTCAATTTTCAATTTTTTTTACCATCTCTCTCCCTACCCAGCCATCCCCCAACCGCCAATTCCCCGCCAATTTATCTAAAAAAAATGAAAAATAATTCAAAATTTTAAAATTTCATATTTTACGCCACCAGGTAAATATTATTTTCCTAAAGAATATTTTCTAGTCTGGAGCAAAAAAAAAAAAGATATTTTCTGAAAAATATTTTTCAATCACCAACCAAACATTAAAAAATATCTTTTAGAAAATATTTTCTACCCACCAACCAAACATGAAAAAATAAATTAGAAATCCACTTATTTTCCAAGAAAACATTTTCCATGGAAAATATTTTCCTCCCCGCCAAACACACCCTAAAAAGGAAAAATTATGCAAAAAGAGTCGCTCCACCTTTTGCTTTACACAAAAATTGACTCAATTTTCAAAATTATTAAAATTGATCAAATACTTTTCTTCTTCCTTTCAATTTCATTATTGATAGTGCCCTGCTTTTTTTTTCCTTTCAATTTCGTCATTAATGGATGTTTTTTGCCTTTTCTCTTCTTCATCATTCTGCTTTGCCTTCTTCGTTATTATTTTTTTTAAAATTCAATGTACTAAAAACGTGAATAATTTTGAGTGAGTTATGTATCAAAAGACTTGAAATATTGAGAGGCTTTCATATCTAAATTTTGGGACTATTTAGATGTGATTTTGAGTTGATCGAGATCGAATTCGTTAATGTATACTTCATGTATAGTTAGTGTATATTTCATGTATAATTAAACTATATTCAACATTTTGAGTATATCATAATGTATAGTTAGTGTATTGATCATGTATAGGTAAGTTGTATTGTATAATGAATGTATACTTTTTATGACTTTTGACAAACTATATTGTATAGTCAGTATAAATTTCCCGTGACTATTGACTATTTTTGTATAAATAAAAACATAATTATATTTATTGTAAACTAATTACATTATCATATATATATGTATATATATGAAAGCCCTATTAAAACCGTATCCTATTTGACAGAAATATGAATACTGACTTTTTGTATGATGCATCAACTCAACTCAAATGAATTAGTCATTTTGAATTGTTTGTGGTTGTGGATATCAACTTATTAAAAGTTTAGAATGATTATATTTATACGGGAAAAGGCATAAAAAAATTGAATTTGTTCCGAAAAATTAGTTACATGCTTAAATCATTATGGTGATCTATTACATATTTATACTATTCAAAAGTAAAAAAAAAAAAAAATCCTCTAAAATAAAAATGAAAAAAATAAGTTCGTCAATTTGAAATTAGAGTAAAAAATAAATCAGAATCCTCTTTTCTACCCACAAACCAATACTTTTTTTCTTCGCACCCCATCCATTGTCATCTTCTTCTTTATTCTTTATTCTTTATTTTCATCATACTTCCTTATATTATCTTAAAGCGCAATTTTTTGTTGATTCACAATTAAGTTAATTCTTAGAGATTTGTTAGTGAATAATTGTATTTTAAGCACCTAATTAACTTTTCGGCAGGGGTGGGTCCACCCTTAGCCAAAAAAGGTGTCAAGCGACACCCTACGTCGGAAAATTACATTGTATATATAAGTCACATTTCATTATATATATATATATATATATATATATATATATATATATATATGTATATATCGATACCTCTTGACACAAGTTAAAGGTTTAATCTAGTGGTTAAGATGTTTGGGAAAATTCATTGAGGTTGTGTACTCTATAGTCCTATTAGACTCATAATTATATTTTTTACTACAACCATTGACACCCTTTAATGATAATCATAGGTACGCTACTGCTTTTCGAAACAAGTTGAGAGAAAAATCTATATAAGTGATGGTTCTTTGGCCATTCAAGGGCAAAACCGTCATTTCACCAGAAGAGATCTTTTCCCGTTACAAACATTCGGGGGTAACCCTGTCATTTTGTCAAAAGGATATCATCCAAAAGGGTGAATTCGTAATCTCGCTCTGTCTTTCTGTCTTCACTTGTTTGCTTTTCCCCTCCGTTGGATTTTCTCTGTTGAGTTTTGTCGTTTTAATGCATCTTTATTTCTTCTTCCTTAAATGTTACCTATATTGTTGCTTTCTGTGGTTCGTTCAATGTTCCAATTGTTATATTTAAATTTGTTGCTGAAAGCATCCCAAGGTTATTGCTGCAATGGATTTCAAAAAATTATTCACTAATTGAATGAAAGGAAAATAAAAGAAACAATTCTTTGACGGAGAGATGCCTACTTCAACTTCAAACTACATAGAAGGTGGTACGTGTAATAATGAAAAGAGGTTCAGTTTGCCTCTTAGTAAGTTGTCATTTTAGCTTTTATCCAAAAGAAAATAAAAAGGCATTACTCTTTCTCTTATAATGCACAGGTGGTGATGGATGTAGGAAAAGAAAAAGAGAAACAAGTAGTTGTTTGCTTCAGGGAGGAAAAGAAAAAGAGAACAACCAACTGTTCACGTGTGAAACTCGCGAAAGAGTTATTAAAAATGATACATAGCTAGCTGGTGATAGTACTTAACTTGTGAGCAAAGAAGCAACGTCGTGCTGTTCTTCTTTCGTTGTCTGTTAGCAAGAACAGGCGACATATTTCAGAAATTGTCTTGTCATCAAGTTACCAAATAGACAACAGCAACAGAAAAGTTGTTTGTTAAAAATAATGAAAAAGTAACACCCATAAGATAGATTACGAACAACAGAAAAAAACCATAGCAAAATGAATCAGTTCATACCTGAAAGAGCAAAACCATAAAGAATAACAGAGGAGAGATGAAGCAATGGGAGTATCTGTAGAGGCTCTACATTACTTCGACTCTAAGTCTTAGGCATTAATTGACCTGTCCAATGCTATCCAAAAGAACATAAAAAACCCATTACTATTTCCCTTATAATAATAATAATAATAATAATAATATATACATACTAATAGTTCAGGTTGGAAAAGCAAAGGAAAGGAGAACAAATTGTTCCCGTGTGCGAAAAAAGTTATTAAGATTGATACATAGATGGTGTCATGGTGATAGTTCAGTTAGGAAAAGAAAAGGAGAACAATCAATTGTTCACGGCGAAAAAGTAAAACTTTGAGGCTCTTCTATTAGCTGTACACAGATGCGTTTGAGCTTCCTCTGTTTCTTCATGCAGACAATTTTCTAAATGAGCACAGTTCATCTGCAAATCAACAATGGAAAATGATTAAGAAGAAGTCATTAAATAAATTAGCATATCATGAGAACCTTATGAAAACAGTGAATACTATTGAATATTTTTCCCTCTGTTTTTCTTCAAACATGAATTTGGGACTCTCCTCTCTCATAAGTAGAATATGCTATTTTGGATGGCTATTGTATATTGTGTGGAGTTTTATGTAAAGGCCAAACACATATACAAACCCTTAAACTTGTCCCTAAATTTCATTTTGACATTTCAACTCAACCTTGTTTCATTTTAACCTTTCAACTTCATTTTTTATGTTCCATTTTGGCACTATTAAGTGATGTGGCAGAGAGTGCATCACACATTCTCTAAGAGAGTGAAAGACAAAAAAAAAGAAGTAGTTTTTAAAAAATTTATAAAAGATCACCCTTCAACTCTATTTCTTTTATGTACCATTTAACACAAAATACTAATTTTATGATTTCTTTATTTCTATATATGTTATTCAACTGCAATTTTGCATTTTAAAAATCGACGATCATCTGTTAATTATTGTAAAAAATTAAAACTGACGGATTATCATTGCTTTTTTTAATAAAAAAAGTAACAATTTCTTTTTAAGAGTTTTCCTATATTTCTGCGTGAAAAATAGCCGACGAAAGTGCGTCGATTTTCTTTCTTAAAAAAATCAATGACAACCCAACAAAGTCTATCGAGTTTCAACATTTTTTGTAGTGTTATTAATTAGCAATGAACATGAGGTTTTTTTTACTCGTATTTAGTTGAATGAAAAATTAGAAAGCTGATATTTTAGTTAGTCCAAGTAGACTAGATATGAAAATAATATATGTGATGTTATTTAAATTAACTAATTGTTTTTTTAAAAAAAATCAACACACTTTCACCGATTATTTTTTCACACAATAATGTACAGAAACTCTAAAAAAAAATATTTTTAAAAAATGATGTTCATCCATTATTTTTTAACACAATAATGGCATGTGAAGTACACACATCCCACTTTGTTGATTCTTTGGAAAGAAGTGCCAAAATGGAACATAAAAATTGGAGTTGAAGGGTTAAAATGGAACAAGGTTGAGTTGGAGTGCCAAAATGAAATTTAGGGACAAGTTTAAGGGTCTGCATATGTATTTGGCCTTTATGTAACTGCTCAATTTAAGTGAAAAGTTTTACTTAATGCAAAGGGAGAAGGCAGAATAAAAACTTACTTTGAAATATCAAAGCAAAATTTTTTTAGTCTTGGTTGTTATTTTAAGAAAAAAATTATGCCCAATTAACATTTTCAAACTTAAGTTTCATTTGGTTGGTTTATTGAACCGGGAAAACCCCAATAAGAGGCTTTGATTTACTCTTCTTCTTGATTATTCTACTAGGTAATATCAAGTGTTGCTTTTACTTTAAAGCATTTGTGTTTTTACCAAGGAATATGCTTAGTTTGTCATCATATCATACATTACCTAAGGCAACTAAGCTGTGGTGACATTATTTTAATAGCATTTTGGCCTGACCTATGAATAAGGTTTATGTACATTCTACCCTCCACACACTCTATTTGTGTAACCACACTGAATATGTTATTACGTTGCAACTGTATGAAATTGTTAACTATCAGTAATGAGAACATAAAACACTAAATGAAGCCACTTTGTCCTCCTTTATATCTTCGTCACCCATTTCATTTACTAACTAATATTCCTTTGTCTCAACTTACCTCCTATGAAGTATGATATCTCTATTTAGTGATTCACTGTCTAACATAAAGATTGTTAGCTACTGAAACTTCATGTTATATATATGTATAAGTATTGATTCTTACTTTCATATTATTACATGTGAACCTTCTTTGACATTATCTGCAGCAGGGTCACGGAGAACAAAGGAACACTTCCTTTACTTGTGGATCCCAATTGCAAACACTAAATCCCAAGAAGATGTTAGTAAAGAATTCATTTATTATTTAATGTTAAAACTTACTACAAATACTTACATTCATTCTTTTCTTAATATATACACTCAATTGAAGCAAAAATATCATTCCCGAGTGATCAAAAGAGATAGATTCACAATAATGAAAAACATAATAAAGCATTCGGCATGCACCAAGCTACTCATTTCAGAATTCAACTTGAACTTAAACATCTTTAGCAGCAAGCTTCGTGTATAACCTTAATACACAACCACGCCCTTCTTTATAAAACAAGCACGGACACGAATACTAAGCACTAGTCTTCAAAGTGAACTTTCCAAATAATCACCAACAGTAGTAAATAACTAATTACTTATTATATTAGTGTTTTAGACTCTGGCACATTTTTTATGAGATCTATATAAGGTTTGACATAATTTGGTTCAAACTAAAAAAATCAATTGAGCTAAAACAATTCGATTATTTTGGTTTGCTCGGTCGATTTCAATTTTTAATTTTAAATATTCCGTAATTCGATTTTCAGTTTTTAATTTATTTTTTTTCGGTTAACCAAGAAATCAAATATGTTTAATACATTTATAATTGGAAAAATTATGCACAATAACAAACATTTAGTTTACATTAGGTATTATAGCTATAGTTCAAGAAAATTGTAATTTGTGGCTATAGTTTTCACAATTCTTGTCATTTGCTTGATTTGTATAAATCAAGAATTTGTATAATTCGATTTCTGATGGTATAAATTCAGAATTGTTTATATGTTTATCTTAGCTATTTGTATACGATTTATGAAAAAATAATAATAAATTACCTTGTTTGTATATTGGCAAGCAAAAGATACAAACAGAGTTTTGAAAAATTCTTAAATGTATAAATACATAATTTGTATATACTTACCCTATTTGTATATTCGCAAGCAAAATATACAAACGGACAGAAATATACAAACCATAACCTCTATAGCAAACGAAACTATAGCTATGGAGCGCAATTATTGAAACTATAGCTGTAAGTGTAGGTTTCATTTATTTTCACTTAATGAAGGTCTTAATCTTAATCATTCATATTTAGCCCATTAAGTCCATTTGTTTCTTTTTTTAAAAAGCCTCTGAAGTCTGAATGGATCTGAAAAGATCTAAACGAATCAAATATGTAGAAGAGTCTTAACAATATTCATAATTATTTAATACGGTAGAAAAAAATCACGTTGCCTCTCTCTCATTATGCTACTTTCTCTCTCTTTCTACAAACTTTCTTCCTGTCTTTTCTTAACTAAACACCGGTTTTTTTCTCAGTAAATTTTCATAATCTTTACATGTATTTTCTTATATTAACATTTTTTTTGAGCTGTATTGATTTGTTATCAAGAACTCTTGTCGTAATAATATTTTTGGGTGTATTGATGTTTATCAAGAACTCAAGGTTTTTCAATGAAAAATAGTAGCCAAGATTAAAAATAACAACTATATATACATATATGAGGTCTTTTGTTAAAATTTTGTTTAGGCCAAAGACATTGACGACTAACCTCTACCCTTCCAAATTTATGTACATTTTTTTTTAAGGTTCTGCTGCAATAGTTTATGACCGGAGTCCAAGTTATACCCATATCTAGTTGGTGATAAAAAAGATGAAGCACCTTTCGGTTGAAAGAAAAGTTTTGAGGAAGAAAAAAAAATTGTCTCAATTAAAATTAATGAGAAGATGAGTACTGATTTGGAGTTATTGGTTAAAAAAATAGTGCACGTAGTTTTGAAGAATGCACAGAAAAAAATTAGATGGACTTGGATGGGAAGAACTTGTTGGGTTTAGCAAGGTGTGAGTGGGAAATAAAAAGAGAAAATGGAAAGTGGAAGAACCAATGAAAGTGGGGGAACCAATTTTGGAGAGAAAATGAAAAGTCATTGCAAAAGTGCAAATGAAAGGTCATTTTTACCATATTTGTAGAAGAAAGGAAATTATTGTCCTTATATTATGAAACACTTCCTTTAGTTCTTAAAGGGTTAAGAAGAAGGTGCCCCCTCGCGCCGTCATCGTCGCTCGCTCGGCTTCGGCTTTGGCTTCGGATTCGGCAAATGATGTGATTGATTGATAATATTTTTGGACAAAATTTATTTAATCAATCTTGTTAAATCATTTCCTTTCTCTTATAAATTAATTCAGAATGTTAATTAAATAACAGAATTAATTTGGCGCAACTGAATTTATTTGAAATTCACGTGTAACGGTATTCCTTCCAAAAAGTCGTTACTTTTCCCAAACGGTAATCCTTCCGAAAAGTCGTTACTTTTCCCAAAGGACACAACGTTCTGGAAAAAATGGGTCTGAACAGACGCGTTCCTTGCTGCAAATGGCTATAAATAAGAGGTCTTTTTCGTTTTTTCATTCACTGAAAATTTTCCTCTCTGCATACATTTTCTTACATAAATAAAATTGTCGATCGATTGAGTCTATGTGTGCTCTTGTTGCTGTTCTTGCGTTCGCTGAAGATATTGAAGTTTGAGGTACCGCTACTTCTTTAACAGGTTAATCCGTTTTATCTTGGGAGGAATTAATCTGCAACCTCGGGTACAGTGAGGGGATTAAATTTCTTAAGGAAACACAGTGATTTATGTGGACTCGGATTAAAAATTATTCTGTCAATTTCATCTTTTTCTATTTCTGTATTTTTTACTAACCTGAATACAGGAGATAACAATCTTAAGAAATTTAATAGTTTCTGTATTTGAGGTTTCTGGTGATTAAAACCTTTATGGTTTTCTACTCTGTTTGAATTTTTAAAATTCATTCGGTTAACGATTATTAGAACATAAAAACTTTATCGTTAAATCAGAAACAGTCTGTGTAAGGACTTATTCTTTACTGGTAGTATTTCACATACTAAATTGTCTGTCATTTGTGACAGAAAAATGACTAATTCAAGTCAAGTAAATGTTGGAACAGTAAGTGCTGCAACAACATCGGTTGCACACAATCGTTCAAATGCTACCCTAGCACCGGCTGAGAAACCTGCAAAGTTTTCTGGAGTCGACTTCAAGAGATGGCAACAAAAGATGTTCTTTTATCTGACTACGTTGAGTCTGCAGAGGTTCATTAATGAGAACGTTTCTGTTATGTCGGATGAAACTCCGCCTGAAGAACGATTCTTGGTAACAGAAGCATGGATACATTCTGATTTTTTGTGTAAAAATTATATTCTGAGTGGCCTGCAGGATGATCTGTACAATGTGTACAGTAATGTGAAAACTTCAAAAGAACTCTGGGATGCTTTAGAAAAGAAGTACAAAACAGAGGATGCCGGAATGAAGAAGTTTATTGTGGCAAAGTTTCTGGACTATAAGATGATAGACAATAAGACCGTCGTCACCCAAGTTCAAGAATTGCAGGTCATAATCCATGATCTCCTTGCTGAAGGTATAAATTTATTTAATACCTATGTTGGAAATATTAAGTTTATTCTTAATACTCACATAATCTTTAATGTAGGATTGGTTGTGAATGATGCTTTTCAAGTGGATGTAATTATTGAGAAGTTATCTCAATTGTGGAAGGACTTCAAAAACTACTTGAAACATAAACGCAAAAAGATGATTGTTGAAGATCTCATGGTAAGGTTGAGAATCGAAGAGGACAACAAGGCCGCAGAAAAGAGGTCACGTGGTAATTCAGCAATATCTGGGGTAAATATTGTTGAAGAAGATCCCACAAAATCAAAGAAAAGAAAGAAAGCATCTGGTCCAAAGAGCAATCCTCCTAAGATGAAATTCAATGGAAGTTGTTTCAACTATGGCAAACGTGGTCATAAGGTGTCACGCCCCGAGCCTACACCCTGGGCGGGACCGGCACCCGGAGACCATTTCTAGCCCCAAGCGAACCCTTGACTAGGCTTTCTTAACTCAGCGGAAACCTAACCCAACAGAATAACTCAATGCAATGCAATATTACAAAACAACTTAACTTATAAAATATGGCCATAAAGGCAACTCGAATCTCAAAATAGAATATTTACATATATACATAGATGAGAGACTCAAAACTAACTGACTGACTGTCTATCTATGAAGCCTCTAAAATACTGAGATGGATGTTGGGACAGACCCCGCAACATCCTAATAAAACAAAAAGTAAGAACACAAAATAATTGAGTCCTCCGAAATGCAAAGAGGCTCACCACTGACTCTGGAGTGCTCAGCTGGATCAATGACGTGCAGGATGCTAATCCGGGGTACCTGTATCTGCATCATAAGACGATGCAGGCCAACTGACATCAGTACATGGAATGTACGAATATGCGAGCTGGAAAACTAAGCAACATAGGCTAGAAGGACATTTGGAAGAAACTGAAAAGTTTACCTTGCTCAACTCAACTCAACCTGACTGACTTCTTTTAATATAAGGCAATTTAAAACAAGTGCGATATAAAGAAAGACTGTTTAAAACATGCTATAAACTCTGTGTGTATACAAGGATACAATAAGTCTGAGATGTATATAGAAATACAATTGAACTAATGTATATAAAATACAATAATTTCTGTGTATAAAAATACAATAATTGTTGTGGGAGTTTCTCTAATCGACAACCATCACATAAGAGCTATAGTGATGATACAGCGATCGACCTCACGCTGCCAGAGCATCTCATACCCGGCCAAAGGTATAAGACCTGAACTGCCTAATGGATCCACTAGTCTAATCTGAAAAGGATTTATCTAAAAAGTATGATCCTTTTCTACCCATGGTGGCTAACATGGTTCTATGGGGGCTGTGGGTTCTTTGAACGCTCCCCCAATTCGGTGCTCGATACTACTCCCAAAAATGTACTGGCTCTTATGTTTTTAAAACATATTTATTCCTGCTGATATGAGATAATTACTCAAAAACTAGCCCGAAGGCTCTTTGGAAATCTCAGTTTCCAACCTTGTTCAAATGTAAAGACATTTCTTTAAAACTTCTTTGGGAATACATAGTTCCCTAATAACTTTGAGAAATGAACTCAACTTTAAACTCTTTACTTTACTTGTACTCTTGGCTTGATGTGAAACTCTTAACTTAACATGAAACTCTTAACTTTTGACTTGACTTGAAACTCAATACTTTTGACTTGACTTGAAACTCGAGTCTTAAAAAATGAAGCTAAAACATTCCCTAAAGACTCTTGAACAACTTTGAAAACTTGCTTTGACTTACTTCACTTCTAAGCTTAACTCTTAACATCACTTGACTTCTAACTTTACTTGACTTGGAACTAACTCTCCTTGAATTGGATTATGAATTCAAGGGTAATGATTTGTGTTTGGAAGGACCCCATGATGATTAGGAATAATTTAGGACAGCTAAACTTAAGAAGAATTTTGAAATTAAATTCTGAAAACAGATCAGATTTTGTTCACAGAGGGAACACAGCTGCAACGCAGACTTGTTTTCTGAAAGCAGTCTGACTTCTCTCCTTCATGTTGCTAACTCTAACCCTCTTAACTTCAAAGGTTCTTTTCCCAAACACTTGGGGTCATAAACCCCTCAACATACAGTGGATTCCACTCAAAAACACAACCAAATCCTGTCCCAAATCAGCAAGAACTTCAACAACACAACCAACAACTTCAACAACCAAAATGAATCTTTTCTTGGAATTAAAAACGAGTTGGTGTGTGGGGGTATGAACCAACCAACACTAAGGATCATAAAATCCCTCAACATACAAGAGATTCAACTCAAGAACACAACCAAATCATGTCCAACAACCAACAATAACTTCCACAACACAACTAACAACATCAACAACAACTAACAACTTCAACAACAAATCCAATATTTTCTCAAATCAAAAAATGAGTTTGGTGTGTGGGGGAAAGGATCAACCCACACAAAGAACTCACATACCTATTAGGGATCACCCCCGATGATTTCCACGACGATCTTTGACGGAAACTCCTTGATCTCCTATTCTTCTTCTCTTCTTTCTCTCTTCTTCTCTCAAGAACCCTAACTCTTACTCTTTTAAAATGGAACAAAAATGATCCACAATCAGCCTAACACAACAATATAACCTTAAAAAAAATTATTTGTGAAAAGACCAAAATGCCCTTAAAATTCCGGACGGACTCCCTGCCAACTGCCCAACGTTCAAAGGGCATAACTCGCTCATACGAACTCGGAATCGAGCAAACTCGGTGGCGTTGGAAAGATCGTTCCAAGGGATTTCCAAACATAACTGGAACTACTCCTGGCTCATTCTGAGCTAGGAGTTATGACTGCTCAAAGTTGGCCAAAAACTCACTGATTTCCATACTTAGCCAAATTTCTAGATTTTGAACTTAGCCAAATTCCCAGATTCTGGACTTAGCCAAATTTTCCAGATTCTGAACTTTTTCCAAAAGTGACTACTTCCAATTTCAAGCTTCTTCATATTCATTTTAAATTGTCGGATGTTACATAAGGCTACTGAATGTAGGGGTCCCAAGAAGGACAAGAAGAAGGATCAAGCAAATTTGGTTGAATCCAAAGGAGAGATGGATGATCTTTGTGCAATGCTTTCAGAATGCAACTTGGTTGGAAATCCAAGAGAATGGTGGATAGATTCTGGTGCCTCATGCCATGTTTGTGCCAACAAAGAATTATTTTCATCATATACTCCAGCACCTATAGACGAGAAGTTGTTTATGGCAAATTCCGTTGTTGCAAAGGCAGAAGGAACTGACAAGATCCTCCTAAAGATGACATCAGGCAAGGTGGTGACTTTGAATAGGGTCTCGTATGTTCCGAAATTGCGAAAGAACCTAGTTTCTATACCAATTCTGACTAAGAATGGATTCAAATATGTATTTGTTTCTGATAAAGTTGTAGTAAGTAAAAATGAGATATATGTAGGAAAAGGTTACCTCATTGAGGGCCTTTTTAAACTCAATGTAATTGCAGTTGATATGAATAAAGATTCTGCTTCTTCGTACTTGCTTGAGTCTAAATGTTTATGGCATGAATGTTTAGGACACGTTAATAACAAAACCTTTCGAAAACTGATTAACTTAAATGTTTTGCCTAAATTTGAGTGCAATAAATTAAAATGTCAAGTTTGCATTGAATCTAAGTATGCTAAGCATCCTTATAAATCTGTTGCAAGGAATTCATATCCCTTATAACTAATTCACACTGACATTTGTGACATGAAGTCAACACCAACACGTGGTGGGAAAAAGTATTTCATAACTTTTATTAACGATTGCACTAGATATTGTTATGTCTATTTGCTAAATGGTAAGGAAGAAGCAACAGATGCATTTAGGCAATATAAAATTGAAGTTGAAAATCAGTTGGATAGAAAGATCAAAATGATCAGAAGTGATAGAGGTGGAGAATATGAATCTCCATTTGCAGAAATATGTTTGGAATATGGAATAATCCATCAAACTACTGCTCTTTACTCTCCACAATCTAATGAAATTGCAGAAAGAAAAAACTGAACTTTAAAGAAAATGATGAATGTCTTACTTATAAGTTCAGGTTTACCACAAAACTTGTGGGGGGAGACTATTCTTACAGCAAATCGAATACTCAATAGAGTGCCTCATACGAAGACACATGTTATTCCATATGAGAAATGGAAAGGTAGAAAACCCAACTTGAAATATTTCAAAGTGTGGGGGTGTCTTGCCAAGGTCCAGGTTCCTATACCTAAGAGGGTGAAAATAGGGCCTAAGACTGTGGATTGTGTATTCATTGGATATGCCACAAATAGTAAGGCATGTCGATTTTTGGTTCATAAGTCCGAACATCCGGATATTCATGATAATACGGTAATGGAATCAGATAATGCTGAATTTTTTGAACATATTTATCCATATAAAACTAGACTTGAGTCATCTAGTGGGGGGTCTAAACAACCTCGAGAAGAACCAAAAGAGAATGAAACCAATGAAGAGAGTTCAAGGCGCAGTAAACGTCAAAGGATAGCTACTTCATTTGGATCTGATTTTGTAACATTCCTTCTTGAAAGTGAGCCTCAAACATTCAAGGAAGCGATGTTGTCTAGCGACTCAACCTCTTAGAAGGAGACTGTCAATAGTGAGATTGAATCAATCTTAAGCAATCATACCTAGGAGTTGGTTGATCTTCCTCCAGGGAACAAACCTTTGGGTTCAAAATGGATCTTCAAAAAGAAAATGAAAGATGATGGAACTATTGACAAATATAAAGCAAGACTTGTTGTCAAAGGCTTTAGACAGAAAGAAGGTCTTGATTATTTTGACACATACTCACCAGTGACTAGGATTACATCAATTCAGATATTAATTGCCCTAGCTGCAGTATACGGTCTTGAAATCCATCAAATGGATGTGAAAACTGCATTCTTAAATGGAGAGCTGGAGGAAGAAATCTACATGGAACAGCCTGAGGGCTTCGTAGTTCCCGGCAAAGAAAAGAAAGTATGCAAACTTGTTAAGTCACTTTATGGACTAAAACAAGCACCGAAACAATGGCATGCAAAGTTTGATCAAACCATGTTGTCAAATGGATTTAAGATCAATGAGTGTGATAAATGTGTTTACATTGAAGACACTATGGGTCAAGAAGTCATTGTATGCCTATATGTGGATGACATGTTGATAATGAGCAAGGCATTACCAATATAAAAGCTACTAAGCGTATGCTTGCTAGTAAGTTTGATATGAAAGATCTAGGAGTAGCCGATTTGATATTGGGAATAAAGATTCACAAAACTCCTAACGGTCTAGCATTGTCTCAATCTCATTATATTCAAAAGGTACTTGAAAAGTTCAAGTATTTGAATTTCAAAAAGGCAAAGACCCCAATTGATGTGAACCTTAATCTTGTTAAGAATAAAGGTGAAAGTCAGTCTCAATTGGATTACGCCAAAGTATTGGGAAGTTTGATGTATGTCATGAATTGTACACGACCAGACATAGCCTGCACTATAAGTAAACTGAGTCGATACATAAGTAATCCCAATCAAAATCATTGGTTGGCAATGAAGAGAGTTTTGGGATACTTAGAAGATACTCAAAACTATGTTTTGCATTACAACAAATATCCAGCAGTTCTTGAAGGATATAGTGATGCAAATTGGATTACTGGGTCAACTGAAACGAAATCCACGAGTGGATATGTTTTCACTATTAGTGGAAGAGCAATATCTTGAAAATCATCAAAACAAACATGTATAGCTCGCTCTACAATAGAGTCAGAATTCATCGCCTTAGATAAGGCAGGTGAAGAAGCTGAATGGCTTCGGAATTTCTTAGAAAATATTCCGTTTTGGCCCAAACCAATGGCCCCTATATGCATACTCTGCGATAGTCAAGCTGTAATAGGAAGGGCTGGAAGTATTATGTATAACGAGAAGTCTCGTCACATAAGACGAAGACATAACTCTGTTAGACAACTACTCTCTAGTGGAATTATCACAATTGACTATGTAAAGTCAAAGGATAATGTGTCGGATCCACTTACAAAAGGCCTAACTAGAGAGGGAGTTGAGAGATCATCGACGGGAATGGGACTATGGCCGAGAACAAGTCATCGTGGCGGTAACTCTACCTAGAAGACTGGAGATCCCAAGATCTAGGTTCAAAGAGATCAAACAAAGTCATAGATGACGGTTCAACATTGTCAAAACATATTTGATGGTCCATTCTCATGATAAGACAATGTTCAGTAACTAGGATAAAGGCATAATGACTTTTTAATGGTTTCTAAGTTTGATACAGGGTATATCAAATAGTGTATCTATGGGATAACACAATTAGAAACCACTTATGTAAGTGTGAAGTGTAAGTCGCTTCAAGGAGAATCCGGTAAGGCCAGTTCTCTAATCACTTATTAACTGAGATGTGTTCATGGCTGAAACGAACAAAACAATGAGAACCAAAAACAATTCAAGGGTTGATTGTGTGATTTATGTTGTCTAGGTATACACTAAAGCTCGACGGTTCAAAGATATCAAATCTACCGATTGACCGAGTATATCCGATATATGTTCACTAAGGAAGGTTTAAAGGGAAACCTACTTATCCAGATGCGATTAACCCTTACTTACGAGACACACAAGTTTTTCATGCATATGTTTTAACAATAGCCATTCCCCATTCATGTCGGGGATTGTTGGGTTTAGCAAGGTGTGAGTGGGAAATAAAAAGAGAAAATGGAAAGTGGAAGAACCAATGAAAGTGGGGGAACCAATTTTGGAGAGAAAATGAAAAGTCATTGCAAAAGTGCAAATGAAAGGTCATTTTTACCATATTGGTAGAAGAAAGGAAATTGTTGTCCTTATATTAGGAAACACTTCATTTAGTTCTTAAAGGGTTAAGAAGAAGGTGCCCCCTCGCGCCGTCGTCGTCGCTCGCTCGGCCTCTGCCTCGGCTTCGAATTTGGATTTGGCAAATGATTGATTGATAATATTTTTGGACAAAATTTATTTAATCAATCTTGTTAAATCATTTCCTTTTTATAAATTAATTCAGAAGGTTAATTAAATAACATAATTAATTTGGCGCAACTGAATTTATTTGAAATTCACGTGTAACGGTATTCCTTCCAAAAAGTCGTTACTTTTCCCAAACGGTAATCCTTCCGAAAAGTCGTTACTTTTCCCAAAGGACACAATATTCTAGGAAAAATGGGTCTGAACAGATGTTTCTGAACAGACGTGTTCCTTGCTGCAAATGGCTATAAATAAGAGGTCTTTTTCGTTTTTTCATACACTGAAAATTTCCTCTCTGCATACATTTTCTTACATAAATAAATTTGTCGATCGACTGGGTCTGTGTGTGCTCTTGTTGTTGTTCTTGCGTTCGCTGAAGTTATTGAAGTTTGAGGTATCGCTACTTCTTTAACAGGTTAATCCGTTTTATCTTGGGAGGAATTAATCTGCAACCTCGGGTACAGTGAAGGGATTAAATTTCTTAAGGAAACACAATGGTTTCTGTGGACTCGGATTAAAAATCATTCTGTCAATTTCATCTTTTTTCTGAACTGTTAGTATTTTTGTGAAAGTGACAACTACAAAAAAAAAAAGTTTTATGAGTAAATAAAACCCCTGCATTGTTTAGGTGTGTAACTGAATGACAATTTCACCATAATTTAAATGTGTTTTTAATTAATTATGTCTTATCCCTATGAATAACACGACAAAAATATCTCTTTTATGCAAATCACTAATCTTTATCAGATACATTCACTGGACTTTGAATGAATATGACACAACTTTCATATCCCTTAAACAAGTAAGTAGGAACAAGAAAAATGCTTAATTTAAATCAGCTATAGTTGGAGTCTATAAGTAGGAATTGCCATTAGATGCTTTGCTCTACAAGTTACTACTCCAAATTGCTCACTCATATCCAATTCACTAGGCTGCATACCATTTGGAAGTTCCCAATCAAAGCAATGCACCAATTGCGCGACCACAAGTCGAACAATTATGATTCCCAATTGCATTCCAGGGCAACTTCTTCTACCAGAACCAAATGGTAGAAGTTGAAAGTCGTGTCCACGAAGATCTACACTGCTCTCAACAAATCTCTCTGGCAAAAACTTGTCTGGTTCAGGCCAAGCATTAGGATCCCTTTGAGCTGCGTATACATTGACAATAATCCTCGATCCTTTTTGCACGAAGAAGCCATCAACAACACAGTCTTGTATGGATTCATGAATTAGTAATGGTGCAGGAGAATGCAGCCTCAGGGCTTCCTTGATAACCATGTCTAAGAAGTTTAAATTTTCTAAGTCAGATTCTTCTACCATTCTATCAAGGCCTACAACTTGTTCCAATTCTTTTTGTAGTTTCTTCATGACATGAGGATGCCTAAGTAGCTCAGTGAGTATCCATTCTACTGATGTTGCTGAAGTGTCCATTGAAGCCATAAGCATGTCCTGCAACACATAAAGTGAATTATGAAAACTTAAGTTGCAGAACAACTATGTCTCACTTCAAAACAAGTTAGGGCTATATGAATACTCCGGTTTTATGCTTGCTCTCGTTGGTATAATACACCTAGGACGTCACATAGGACACATGCCACTACTTGTTCAACTTTATGCAAGTTTAAGTGTCTACTTGTGCACGTCCAATTAAAGTTGGAGGACATAGATGTCAGTTGAGGTCAAGTTAAAGGTCATGTTTATGTATTATGCTTATATTGAGACTGATTATACAACAACTATGTTTCAATTACAAACAAATTGGGACTAGTTATACGAATACTCTACTTGGGAGAAGTAGGTTGAAAACCAGCGTAAAACTAGTCAGTTTATGATGAATCCATTTATATATTCCAAATGTTAGAATCTGATAAATTAATCACCAATATCAATAAAACTACATACCAATAGGACAGCTTTAACATGGCGTCGATCAAACTCGAATCCAGCTTCACCAGATTGCATAATATCCATCATGGTATCAACAAAATCCTTAGTTTCCCTCTGTTCCTTAGACTCAACATGCTCATCAATAATCTTCTCAAGAAATTCATCAAAAACCTTAGAAAGTGCCTTTAGCCTACTAGTAATCCCCTGAAGATCCAAAACACCAAGATAAGGAAAAAAATCACCAAGATTTGGTGTTGCTGCTAAATGTACAACTTCTTGAACTAAAAACTTAAAACCCCTTTTATCCAAATCCTCATCCATAAACTTTTTCCCAAAAACCATTAAACAACTCAAATTCGCATTCAACGACGAAACCTTAGCACTAAGATCAACAGCAACAACATGTTCTTGATCATGATCAGCAACATGTTTTATTGATTTAACCAAAAGTGAAACTTCTTCCTTTCTTGAAGGTTGATATGAGTTAATCTTTTGACTACTCACAAGGTTCATAGTAGTCAATTTTCTCATGTTCCTCCAATAAGATCCATATTTAGAGAAAATCAAGTTCCTTTGACCATAACAAACATGTTGTGAGGCTTCATGATGAGGTCTACTAGCAAATACATGATCATAAGTTTTGAGAACTTTTTCAATTGTCTTAGGGGATGAGACGACAATTGTTGGTACTAATCCAAGTTGTATGTGCATGAAAGGGCCATATTTTTTGGCTAATTTGTAAAAATCTTGGTGGGGATTTTTGCCTATTAAGTGAAGATGTCCTAAAATAGGAAGTCCCCATGGACCTGGTGGAAGCTTTTTTTTGTTTAGTAATTTATGGAATATGTATATGGTTATAGCTACTATAATTGTAGTCCATATGATCAAAGCCATAGTTAGAAGGTTTAATAGTAGAAATATTCAATGTATGTGACTAAAAGTTCAAGGTGGAGAATCCTATTTATAAATGAGAAAATGACAAAAATGGTCCCTCATGTTTGGGTGAAGGTTTAAATTAGTACCTAAAGTATGCTTTTGGTTAAGTCCTTCAAGCTTGTTAAATGTGGAGCACTTTTGGTACAAGAATATGTACCCGGTGTAATTCTGGAGTTTTGGGAGGATAATGTGTATGCAGACTGTAGTCTTACCTCTATCTGCACAAGGTAGGGTGGTATTTATGCCAAATTATTATACTTGCACAAGGTAGGGTGATATTTACGCCAACTTCTCTATCAAATATTTGTTTCCGGAAAAAGTGAGAACTGTTGATCTCTATCAAATATTTAACAAACTATGTTGGTTAGATTTGATGAAAACAGTTGATTTATTTATTTATTTTTTAGAAATTCTCAAATTAGTTAGGAAAGTCTCAACAAATCCTAGAAACTACAATAAAAAAAAATTATACTAGACCCGGAAAAATAGACCAAAAATAGTAAAAATTGTAAGAAACTGCACCAATGTAGAAAAATATCAAAAAAAATTGCAGAAACTGCAAAAACTATACCTCCAAATGTAATTTCCCGCTAAATTCTTTTTGTTATAGTTTTCGATTAATCTAGATGACAAATTCTTTAAATATTTGATAGCGATAAAAAATGTTAACGTTCTGACAAAACTTGAAGGAGCAAAAAATGAAACCTACCCCAAACAGACGAGATTATTTTTGTCATAGCTCCTCCCCCACCCAAGTGACCCAACCCCGTTTAATTAACACCCAAATTGTAAATATGATACGGAAAAGAGTTCAAATATTCTTAAATTATGTAAAATTGAATAAAAATACTCATCGTTAATAATTTGATTAAAAATGCTCTTGTCGTTAATGGTTTGGACCAAACTATTAAAGGTAAATGCATTTTTGAAATTAAATTATTAACGGGTGATTATTTGTATTCAATAAGAATAATTTTTTATCCTTTTCTGAATATGAAAGAGGAGTAAGTAAATGGTTTCTTAATTTTCTTAAATCTCAAATATTTTAACTAAATTTAATTTATTCAATAACTTTCGAGAAATAGAAAAAAAAAATTGATGGGGAAATCATGGTGGCCACCTCAGTAAGAATTTATCTTGTAGCCACCAAATAAGAATACATTACAAAAAATTTAGCTGCGATTCTGATATATATCACCAATTTATTTGGTTTTATGTTTTTAGCTTAGTATTGTGCAACAGAAAAAAAATTAACACACTGATTTTATTTTGTTTTGTTTTAGTTTATTAGCTCCGCAGATATAATTTGACTTGGTATAAAATTTAAGAAAAAATTGGAATTTATAATCTAAATTTCTCATGAATTATTTGTTTGGCTATAAATTATTTTTAATAATTTTATTTAAAATAAAATTATTTTCAATTATTAAAAGATAACAATCTCGTTGAATATTGGATTTCCAAGTTGCTAACAAATTGCAGTAAATTATGATGGCCACGTCTGTGTCTACTTTTGAGAAGAATAAAAAGATTATGTGTTGCATAAAAAAAGTAGGATCCATCTCTTGAAGAATAAAATTTATAATCATACACTTTTTTTTTTTTTAAAGTATTTTCTTAAATTAGATTAGTGTGAGATCTAATCTAATTGATGTATTTTTTATTTCTTCATATTATGTTAAGTTAAGTGTTTGATATATTCCTTATTTTTTTCATTTAGAATTGATATATTCCTCGTTATAAAAATAGCTTGTTTATATGTTTACTCTTAAACAAATGACTAACATATATCATTTTTCTATAACAGAAGTGAAAAAATATTTTAAATTTATATTTTAAAATTTTTTTATTAAAAAATTATTCATGTAGGGGTATATTTAATACTTCTCACACATATTTTTTATTCAATAATTAATTTGAATTTATTATTTTGATGAACAAATTTATTTTTTTTACTAAGGTTCTTGTAAAATTTATCATAAATGCACCCATTTTTAGAAAAATAAATTACAAAAATAATTAGTTTTAAAAAAAAAAATCTTACTTTTTTCTGCTTTTCTCATTCACACTTTTTCTCCTCATATTTGTACACTAAAGAATGAAAGAGAGAAAACAAAATAAGAATTAAAATAAACTCAAATAATGATAATTAAAGAAATAAAAAAAATCATGTGTGAAAAAGATCATATATATCAATACATGAATTTTTTTAAAAATTGAAACCGAAAAATAAATTTTAAATTAATTTTTCAGTTCTAGATAAAAAGGTATATATGAGCCACTTTTGTAACGATAGGGTATATATGAGTCATTTTTATATCGGTAATAACGTATATGAGAAATTTTTATAATGAAGTATATCAGCTCTTAATGACAAAGTTGAGCGGTATATCATGTCTTTTTCTCTTTTATTTATGAAAAGGAAAAAAAAAAGATGTCCTTAAATTATGTACTGAAATTCAATAAAAATATTTTTAACTAATAGTTTGATTCAAAAATATTCAATGTTCAATTATTAGGAATACAATTTCTACAAAATTGGTTGAAAACAAGATTCAAATCAAAATTTTATTTCCTATCCTATAAATATTTTGATCCAAAAATACTCCTTCCCTACCGATAAATCACTTAAAAATCATGAATTCTTCAACTTTTCATCAGCATCTGCACATAATAAAGACATTTATCTACTCTCTTTCTAATATCAACGACCAGGATAAAGACATGTATTTTTCTTTTAGTTTGTTTTAAAAAGGACTTCTTCCTTTTTCTTGGTAACATTTTAATATTAATTTTTCATGAGACATATTTAAAATTATAAAATTAAATAATATTTTGATATATTTGATATAACTTAAATTTAAGATAATAAAATTAAAAAGCCTTCTTTAATTATTTCTTAAATTTCATATCAAATTAAATTAGATCATATTTTTTGCCATCGAAGGAGTACCAAATAAGTTTGTAAGATATTTTGCCATTTTTCTAAGAAGACAGATAATTCAAAAACTCACGATATTTTTGCATAAAATAAGCATAAGATGCATGCATTTGGTGGTATTTACGCCAAATTATTATACTAGCTTTTCACCAAATAAATAAATAAATTGTACTAGCTTGTTCTATCAAAATTTAAAAGGAGAGCAAATTTACATTACATTATACCGGTGAGAAATATAATCTAGGCTAATTCAAAAATTAACATTTTTAATCTCCATTAAAAAATTTCGAACTTCATTTATTAAATTTGATGAGAACTATGAGAAAAATTAGTGGAGAAATCACATTAAGAGTTACATTTTTTGTAGTTTCTCTTATTTTTAATTTATTTTTTGAGTTTGATATATACAACTTTTTGATGTGCAATTTATGTTTTTTTTTAATTATTAGTATTTTGTGTAATTTTTTTGTACTGCGTATGTTAGAATTTGATGAGACTTTCTTACTAGGTTTAGATGATATACATATTGTGTTGGTTTATTAGCATTTTAATATTAATATTTTGTATATTAATTTGTTAAAACTTAGTATAGCCATTCTGCCATGAAGATAGAATAGAGGACGTGGGAGTTACATGCATTTGTGCCTCATTACTTAGTGGTCAATTAATGACCATAGGCATTATGCACTTTGCTGCTTTCTGTGAACGTTGGAAAGTTGGCCGTTGTGCAAGTGCACGTTAAGAGGCATTGGTTACCCCTCTCATTATTTCATTCTTTACTCCTCCACTATCCTTATAACCTATGTAACTCTTAAGACCATTATCTTTATTATTTACTACACCGTTATCTTCCTATTCATTGCTAGGAAGACTTCTTCTACTATAAATAGTGATGGTATTCATTTGGTTTGGGAGACACACAACACATAAGAAAAATATAGAGTGAAAGAGTTGGTCAAAAAGAGAGTTCTTATTAGTTGAAGGGAGGTGTTCTTTTTTGTGGGGCTTTGGACTCAACTCTTGTCCGGAGTTGTTGAGTTATACTTTGTGAAGGTTGTTGTATCCTGGAGGGGACAAGTCAAAAGGACTACTGCTGGACCGGTGAAAACATTTATTGTAGTGGACTTGAATCTCCTTAAAGAGAGCGAGATATTCGCGCCTCAGCCTGAAGAGATTTATTTTCTTCATATTTATTTTTAATTGTAATCTTGTATTTTTGTTATCTTGTAAGTTTTCACTAACATATTGCTTGGTAAATATTTTACCAAGACTATAGATATTAACTTTTGATAAATTTAAAAGATGAAAATTAATAAACACATACTTATAAGGTACTTGTTATTTTAAAATTACCCTAAAATCATTTTTGTCATTTTCTCCCTCAACTTGCATCATTGATTGAATTCCTTCATTCCCATTTTCCTATCTATATCCCATGCATGCATCTCAACCAAAAAAAAAAAAAGATCAAATTTCTATTTTCACAAAGCAACTTTAATTAGGTGGCTCTCGATTAGTCCACTTAGCTTTGATGATGAATTAAAAGGAGAAAAAGATGGATCTGTCTTCTGTCAACCCATTTTGCACGTATATAGCCATTGCAACAAAAATATTTTTTAACTCCATAAATATACACATTAGTTAAGAGTGTTAAATTTTTTAATCGATATTAGTTACTTTTAAATTCAATATCACTATAGATTTTAGGAACATTTACAAAGAGTGTTAATTGTCGCTAAAAATACATCAGCAATAATTATGTTCTTATCATTAATTATCTGGCTCTAAAGATTATTTTTGGTATAGCATGTATCCATAAAATCTCAAGGTAAATTCTGAATTCCTTAAATTATAAAATTAATTTTTAATCTTATATACAATGGATGGTGTAAATTATTTTACTGAAGAGATTCAAATAAATATTCTAAGGGCCTGTTTGGCCATGCGATATGGTATCATGATATGGAATCATGATATGGTATCATGATATGGAATCATGAGATGAAATTGAAGTTTTGTTTGGACATGCGATATGATATTTTTGTGTTGTATATTTTCTCATAAATATAAAAATTCCATAAGTTGTAAAACTATTAAAATAGCCCCAATTGTTTATTCAATCTTATCAAATAAACAAAATTTTATAAAATCGCATAATAAATTATTACAAAGCTATTGGTTCTCCACTTAAGAAATTGTTTCATCTAACTTTAATTTAATTTTTAAAAAAACTGAACATAAATTGTAGTGTACTAGTCTTTAATATAATCCTCCCGCATAATACAGACAATTTTCTCACGTTGAACTTGCATTTCTCGATCATGTGACCGAGAAGACGAACCAACATTGTTACTTTGAGCCATTTGTTGGTCAATATCATCCGCAACTATATTTTCATGCTCATAGACCATAAATATTTCATCACTTTAACAATCGGTTGGTGTGAGTTAAAGTGACTATATGTTGGTGAGAATAATAAATTTTATGTCGGTGAGAATAATAAATTTTAAAAAGTAATGATGTGATTATAAATTTTATTTACATATGAAATAAATGGTTAGTAGATATAAATGTGGGTTGTTTTAACAAAATATAAACTTGTGGATCAATTTTTGTATTAAAAATATCTCAAATCATGATATGAAATTACCATATAATTCTATATCATGGTTTTTGGAGAATATGGAATCATGAGATGAAATCAGCGTAAAATTGCATATCCAAACGTTGATTCCATCTCACGATACCATATCGTGATATGGTATCACATGGCCAAACGCCTACTAAGTTTCTAACAACCCCTACATCCTCCCCCAACTAGTTAAATATCTTCTGTCTTATCGGTACACTTTTTTCACATGTGCGACACTTTATTTTTCCAATAAAAAAAGGGAATAACATCACTTGTCGAGTTGGTGGTAGGACTGCTTATCGGGCAGATTGAGCAGATAATTTCGCTAAACGATTTGATATATAGGATATTAATTTTTAAATTTACTAATTTACTAGCCAATCAATAAGATATTAGTTGGTTTGATAACGTATGAACAATTATTAGATAGTGTATTAGCTAACCTTTTATCTATGGGTGAACAAAATCAAACCGAGAATCATGCCAAACCGCAAATTGAGTCAAATCGGGAAAAAAAATTCGACTAATGGTATTTTTTAACTTGGTTTGGTATTGAAGAAATAATCTGACTATATTGAGTTGGTTTGGTTTTAACTTTAAAAAGTTAATCTAAGACCAAACCATTCTGACATCATATTTATAATTTCTAAAAATTATTTCACACATAAAAGTATTTACTTTGATATAATTTATATATATATATATATTTCTTATACTTTTTCATAATTTTTTATCTTTTAACATGTTATTTCAAGTAAACTTAGAATTTTAAATAGTCAAATAAATGTTATATTTCATATAGATATTAGTAATTCTAACGAAACTCAAATCAATCAAACCAATACTATTACTAAACAAAAAAATCAACTCAGATACTAAAAATGACAATAATGTTGAATGTATGTTCTTAGTTATATATTGGTTTAGATAATTAAAATACATAACCTAATTTTAGTTTTCTTTAATGAAATTTAATTAGTCATACAATTAATACTTATTAGACTTATTTTGACATGATTTAATACTTTGAAATTATGATCATTTTCATTTTGACTAATTTATTTGCAATATTTGTTTTATGTGATTTCATTATTAATTTTGTTGAATATTTTAGTGTCATCACTCATATCATATATTTGTATTATTTTCTTAAGAAACACCTTAGATAATTATATGGACAAATTACTTAACTACACTCTTTTACTTACCTTAATGTCCATTTATCCCTACTTATTTCAAAATTTTCAAAAATCCCTTATTTACCCATGTATCCCGCATGTATCCCGTGCACTGTTGACACTCAATTTTGACCCTCCCCGGTAGAAATTAATTTTTGAGCTTCTTAGATTTCGAATGATTTAGAATATTCAGTTTTTAAATCTTCTTTATACTATTAAATAAATCTTATTTAAATCTGTACATTCAATCACATAGAATTTATGAGGAAATTAATTATACAAAAGAAGAAAAAATATCAAACATCGTAAAGAAGGTTTTGTGGGGGGTAAATGATGAAACTAAGGTTTATACGAAATAATGTACAAATTTTATGTGGAGTTTAGCTTTTCTAATTTTCCGACCAAACCTTTGTTTGATTACCGTGATGTTCTATGTTTTATTGCATTTCTTTTTTTTAATCATTGTAAGTAATACCCACTTGATACTTTTTCTCATAATTTATAATACATGTGTAAATTAGAGTGAATTTACATATTAATTTATATAAGCTATAGTGTGAAAGAAGAAACATAGAATATTAGTAATATGTAAATTAAACACCCAGAGAATAGATTAACCTTCATAATAATAAAAACACATACTATTATTTTGCTTAAATGTAAACATATGATTTAAACCATATCTCATGTACTAGTTTGTCTCAACGTTATAATCATGCATTACTAACTTTGTATTATACTTTCTGTATTACTCATTGTTGACACCCCAATTTTGACCCTCCCCAACAATCATTAATTATCTAGTTTCTTAAATTTCAAACGACTTGGGATAATTAGTTTTATAACATTCAAAATATTTTTCAAGTTATTTTAGTCGCTTTTATAATTTTTAAGTAATATATATGTTTTGTATAATTTTGTATATAATTAGTATATATTTTATAAATTTTGCGAAAATCATCTCAAAAAGATTCTAATTTTAGTAAGTATTTTATTAAATTAGTTTAGTTTAAATTATGGTTTTAATTTTAAGTCATTTAAATTTAATTGAGTTTGTTATTTCATTTAGTTGAAATTAAGAAGCTCATTAATTAATTTATATTAATTCACCTTATTTAGTTTTTAGCCGAATTACCTAATCAACTCAATTTGACTAAGTTATTAACTTAATTGGCTAGAATTGCAATTCATTCGGTTATTTCGCTATTACAATTTTAGTAATTCTTTTATCTCTATTTAATCCCCTATAAGACCTCAATTTCGGGCCATATCCAATTTCATGTCCAACATTCCAGTAACCCATGCCATTTTATTCAGCCCAAAGGGCATTTTCAGCATGTTAATTTGGCTTCTCCGATTCCCAGCAACAACCGACCCAATCCCACAATAATACCAAACCCATACCCAATGTTGACAACCGACAATACATACAATAGTACACCAAACTACTGCTGTACATTTCTTCTTCTCCAGAAACGACAAAAAACAACTCCAGGCGTTCTAAACGTTCACCCAATCTCACGGTGTCCAACTCCTTCTCCCCTACGTCCACATCCTCACAAACGACAATCTCACGGCAATAGACGGAAAGCAGTAACGGGGTCAACACAACAGGCAGTACTCTGCGATTTTTGTTTTCTTCTCCCATGTCTCTTTCAATTTGTACCAGTCGCAGCAGCAGATAAGCAGGGACACCTTTTCTTCCCTTTCCTCTTTCAGAATGGGCGGAAATCTTAGAAAAAAGGTTGTCTTCCTTTAATGGTGAAAGGTTTTTAAATTTGAATTTGGAATGGAGCCGATTTTCATCCGGATTTCTATCCGTTTCCCCCCAAAAATCTACCCTAATTTCCCCTATATAACATCTCTTCCGTTCATTTGTTATGGGGGATTTTTTTTGGAGAGTTAGATTTTAGTTTCTTTTTGAATTGAGGCAGAGGGTTAGAAACAGGGGACCCTTTTTTAGAGTTGAAATTTTTCAGAGCAAAACATAGAGGAAAGCTTTGAGGAAAATACTTTAATACATGCTAAATACATTCCATAAGCCAAAGAGTTCATAGTTTTCGGTTTTGTGTTTAAATTTCTGCCCGGATTTCCATTTGGCTGTTCGTGTCCGGATACGTTGGTGAAGTCTCGCTATCTTCTGCTCGTAGTTGTCCCTGTTCGCTGCCCGGAGAAAGGTAATATCTTTTTCTTCACGATATTCTTTCGCTCTTCCTCTATTTTGGAATCATATCATGATGTCTGAAACTTTCATTTTGGCTGTCGGTTGTTGGTTGCTATTAAGTTGATGTCATTTTGATGTGACGCGTATGTTCTTAGTTGTTTTATTAATTCGGCATAATTTCGACTTAGAACTTTGGAGATTCACTGGCTTCTATGTTGCTTTATTTGAAATGTTGTTTACTATTTTTCCTTATTGAATTTGCTTCTTGAGTATTTGTAAATCTATTTTATTGCCTAATACATGACAACCTCAAGATGAATGAATGAACCAAAATGTTAACATTCCGAGCTCGTGCGCTGCACGTATCACTACTTCGAGTTCTCGCATTGTATCTGTTACAGCTCACTCTTTCATTTGCTTCATTCTTTGTTGAGCTCATTTCGAAATGTAAGATATTGTTTTTCTTTCCTTGATTTCTTGCTCCCTTTTCCTAGTTCCCGTCTCCTCGCAGACTCCCCATTTGTCTTGCTGACCCTTTTATTTGTTTGTTCCTTTGGTATTTTGTCTTAGTCTTTCAATTCATGGTAAAGCATGATAGCCTACATTATACTTTGAGTTCATACTAGTTTCAGTTTGTTCACTTTGTCCGTGAATCAATATTTGTTAAGGCATGACCTCTATATCTGTCTACAAATGTTTGGTTGTACAACAAAATCAAAATATTTTATTTTATTTTTGTTCGGTTGGCTAATTCTGAATCATTACCGTGGAGTAGAAAATTTTCATAATTTATTTGAGTTCCTTTCATTTTGTAATAAAAAGGGAGTTCATTAACTTTATTATTATTATTTTAAGGGTGATTTTTTAATACAGTTCATGTGTCCTTTATGCTATCTAGGAGCATGATAGTTTTTTTTTTTATATTATATATATGTATATTCGTTGTTCATATGTATGGTTGCCAGTCATCATGTTAATTTGTTGTTTGAAAAAAAATTAATGTGACTAAATTCGAGGATTCAGCTCCAGTGGTTATTACCCTTTATTGGCATATCTACTCATAAAATATGTTGGTTAGTATTTGTCTGCTACGGATTCTAGATGTTCAAATTGTAATATGAACAATTACCACTTTATCTTTA
Organism: Solanum verrucosum; assembly: GCF_900185275.1. Taxonomy (NCBI): domain Eukaryota; kingdom Viridiplantae; phylum Streptophyta; class Magnoliopsida; order Solanales; family Solanaceae; genus Solanum; species Solanum verrucosum. Next base: position 938,248 of record NW_026020194.1, read on the forward strand.
GTTTGGTGGGTCTTCATTGTCTTGGGAGTCGATATCCTTTATCTAGATCTACGTCATTCCAATTCGGCAGAATTACTTTGTTATATTCTTATTTAAGGGCTGCTATGAATTTTATTTTATTTTTTTTTTCTTTTTGCATTATAGTTTTGCTATTTCTTATTAACCCTTATCTTCTCATATTTTGTGTGCATGTGAAATTCGCCCGAGTTCATCATGAACTCCTTTTTCCTCGCATTTCGAGAAAGTCGCAAAGGCTTAAATCCCTTCTTTCGAGTTAGTCAGCCGTGAAATCAGAGAGCAGGTCCTAAAATTCGACGAACAGGTCCGGAAGTCGAAAGGAGCAACGAAATCGAGAAAATTGAGAAATTTGGGCCAAAGGCCCATTCTTAATTCAAAATTTGTATTTTGTTATTTTGGGCCTAAGCCCACTTATTTGCTATTACTTGTTAGTTTTTTATGACAGGTGGCGAAAATTGGGCCTTTTGGCCCAAAACGAAATTAGGCCCAAATATTGGCCCAGGCGGACAGGAAAACCAGATTTGGGCCCAAGTCTCTTTCACTATTCATTTTTTATTATATTTATTTACTTGCTAATATTTGTTGTTAGCCTTAAGGTCGAAAATATTCAAATCCCCAAAAGACACCCATTTTTGAATTAATCACCTAACTAAATTAGCCGTTTCTCACTCGACTTTAAAATAAATAAATGAATAAATACGTAAGTTTACAAAATACTTCATTTAAATAATATTGCGACATTTTTCTGTTTTCCTTAAAATGGTCCTAATTACAAATTTTGTTCAATCAAGTTAAGTTAAATTATTTTAGCCAAATGATCGATTGTCGGATAACCACATTAGTGGACATTCTAGGTGCTTTTAAAACCTTCCTAGAATGTTAATAAGAACCTCGAACCCTTTTCAAGTTTTCAATAGATTTACTGTTTTAGTCTTTTGAAAATAATAGTTTTCTTAATTTCCCTTTAAAAATTAAGTGGCGACTCTAAAACCAATCAAATTACATTTTCCTAATAAAACATGCACAACACTATGTATCCCGCTATGTGGAATGTATCAAACGCTATGTATCTCGCATGTATCCCATGCACAACGCTATGTATCCCGCTATGTGGAATGTATCAAACATAATGTATCCCGTGCACAACGCTATGTATCCAGCTATGTGAAATGTATCAAACCTAATGTATCCCGTGCACAACGTTATGTATCCCGCAAACATCATTTTTAAGGAATTTTTGATAAATAGAAAACTAGAAGGGATAGAATGTTATTTAATACTTATAATATGTGGTTCCTATAATTTATACTAATTATATTTTGGTAAGACTTAAGAGATATTTGAAACATAGGTTAACTATTTGTTTGTATGAATACTTTATCGAAGTAATCCGAAAACTCGAGAAACCTAAAAAAATCCAAAAAAAATCTGAGGTTGAATAACGCAAATTTTATTGACTTGGTTTGGTTTATAGATTTAAAAACACGACATAAGCAGCTTGGTTTGGAATTTAAAAAATCTGAACCAACCCGGTCCACGTACACTCCTACATCTACCTTTTCTTTCCCATGAACGCAACTTTAAAACATGACTTCTTTTCACTATTTTAAATGTAGTTAAATTATAAAATTCTTCTATAATACAAAAGTATAGATTAATAGTAATATACTAGTAATACGACAGAATAGTAAATAGATTTTTCAGTTTTTGGCTTTATAGCTTTAGAACTAACAATATATAATTCTATATTATGCCAAAATATCAAATGAGGCTAATATATCTAAGGTAAAAGTGTAAGTATGGTAACTCTTAACGGATTGACGGTTTATCCAATAAGGAAATTGAATAATCCACTCCACACTAATAAGTTGTCAATTATAAAATTTTAATCCGTTCACCAATCGTTTATTCGATAACCCAATACCAATAACCAATACATCAATTTTACTGTTGACTTATCGATTATAATTCGATTTTGAACACTAGGTGGGGTTGACCTTTAGCCCGGCGAAGACCAACTAAACTAATGTACTTAAATTTTGTTTTTGTGATAGTGTAATTTTTTTGTTTAATAATTTAATTAGTGACTCGATTAACGTAGATTCATGTCGATAAGTTCATTGAATAAAGTGATTCCTTACTAGAATCTGCTCTATATTCTTCTGACTCGTATATGAGACTTCAATTATAAGCGAAAGGGATTCATTCATCCCATCAATTCTCTTAGGGCTCGTTTGGTGTAAGAGATTAAAAATAATAATGATGGGATAAAGAAATAGTGATGGGATTAAAAAATCAGGAAATGGTCATATTTGCCCTTGTACTCTTAGAAAAGGGTCATATTTATCTTTCGTCATACTTTTTTGATATATTTATCCTTACCATCCAACTTTGAGCACATATTTACCCTTGTACAGTTAAGTATTGTATCACCATTTTTATTAGTCTATGTGACACCTGTGTGGCTCCATGTGTATATATTTTTATTATAGTTAAAATTTTACTTTCTATTTAGTATTTTATCCGACCCAATCAAAATAAAGAGCCATTAACCCGATTCCAATACCCAGAACGGATCCGTGTGACAAAAATATATGTTGGTTGGGTGTTTTTTGTCAGAAAAAAATTGTTACTGGACTTCTTCTTGCAGACGTTTGAGGCATTATCACAAATGCCTGGTCTGCGTACACTTAGTTTTCTAAGCAATTTATTTTCTTGACCAATTTCGGAATTCAATCGAATGGGTGCTTTAAAAGGTCTTTATTTGTCGGAAAATCAATTTTCTGGTCAAATTCCTTCAGATTACTTTGAAAAATGTTGTCGTTGAAGAAGTTATAGCTCTCTGACAACAAATTTTCGGGTGAAATTCCGCCATCTTAACGGAGCTGCAATATCTCATTGAATTGCACTTGAAGAACAATCAGTTCTCAGGTCCAATACCGCCAGCCTCGAATAGTCGACATTAGAATCACTCGATCTTTCTAATAATAACTTGAAAGGGGAAATCCTTGTTTCATTATCAAGATTCAATGAGAGTTCCTTTAAGGGGAATTCCGAGCTTTGTGGTGAGAAATTATGCAAAGTTTATAGGAGATTTGACAATGGTGATTGTGAATGATGATAAAGGTGAGTTTGGTTTAGCAGATTTGATGAAAGTAATGAGTCTATATTATGGTTGTGTCAAACTTTACTAAGCGTCTGTTTAGAAAGCTACCTGTAATTGGAATTGATGTAATTACAAGGGTAGTAATTATCAGCCTAGTAATTACACTGACATGTTTGGTGGCAACAATGTAATTACACTGTAATTACACATGTCATATGTGGATGTCACAGTGTAATTACACATGTTTTGTTTGGATGCACAATTGCAAACATAAAATTATAATAAATTTTAAAAATAAAAATTAATCATTTTAAATTTATACTAGACAAATAAGAAAATTTATAAATGACATTAAATTAAATATTTAAGATATATATTTTTTTTTGAAAATATATTAATTAATAAACATATTTACTGTAACTAATATTATGAAAAAATAATTGATTTATATTTTTTCAAATTAATATATTTCAATTGAATTGATCGTAACAACTAAAAGTATGAAATTTCTGCGAACATGTGAAATACATGTTTGATAAAAAGAACAGTAATATATAAATAAAATATCATAAATTATTAAATGTTTGACAAAAATATAATCTATCAAGTTTAATTAAAAAATGACATGCAATGTAAATTCAATATTACTAAAACAAATGAAACTGAAAATATAACATAAGTAATAAATTCAAAACAAAAAATTTAACATAATACTCTTATAACAAATTTCAACATAGCAATAAATATGATTTATTTTTATTTCTTCATAATAAAGAAAATGTAAGTCTATAACCTTACTTAACAATAAATTCTATTTTAATTTAAAAATTAGAATACTAATAAAATTATGCTAATGAAAAAATAAACATGGCATAAAGAAATAGATAATACGAGAAAATTACATAAAATCACGTAAAGTAAGGTTGAGAACAAGAATAAAATGAAATATAATAATATAAAATAAAAAATAGACTTTTACAATTTTTTAGAATAATAAAAATAAAAATAAAAAGAAATTAAAATAATATAAGTAAAAAAAATTAAAACAAAAAAAAATAGAAATTAAAAAAAATGTCAGGTGGTAATTACACCATGTAATTACCAGCAATTCACAGTCTCTGCCAGTGAATTGTAGAGTGTAATTACCCCTGTCAATTACACAAATTACCTGCTGACCAAGTAATTATCTGTCCTTCCAAACAGGATAAGACAGTGTAATTACACAAATTACACCAAATCCAATTACCAGGGTGTCCTTCCAAACAAGCCCTAAATGGGTCTGATAGGATACTAAATAGAAAGTAAAATTTTAATTATAATAAAAATATAGACACATGAAGTCACGTAGGCGCCATATAGGTGCCACATAGACTAATAAAAATGGTGATACAATACTTAACTGTACAAGGGCAAATATGTGCCAAAAGTTGGATGGTAAAGACAAATATATAAAAAAAAGTATGACGAAGGGTGAATATGACCTTTTTCTAAGAGTACAAGGACAAATATGACCCTTTTTCCATAAAAAAAAATATGTTGTTTGGTTGTCATGTTTGGGATAACTTATCCCCATTTATATCATAGTGATAAGTTATCCCATATACATGGTGGAATAAGTTATCCCAGAATAACTAACCCCAGGATAAACTTGTTTCCAACAAAAAATAATAGGAAAAATTGTATATAATAGCAAACTATTAATTCAAATTAAATGTTACAAATATAGTTTGATTTAATTGTACATCATAACAAACTGTTGCTATTTCATCTCTCTCCTGGTGAATCTCGCTCGCCACTCTCATTATCTCCCTCGCCTCTCTCGTTTTTTATACAAACGCAAGTGTATAAAGTGTGTTTGTGTTTGTATAAAGCGAGAGAAAATTGTATATATACATATATTCATATATTTTCGTTCCCCTCCCTCCCATCTCCCAGATCTCGCTCTCTCACTTTATACAAAAAACACAAATTGTATAAAATGCGTTTGTGTTTGTATAAAGCGAGAGAAAATTTTATATATACATATATTTTCGTTCCCCTCTCTCCCCTCTCCCAAATCTCGTTCGCCACTCTCCTAGATTTCGCTCGCTCACTCGACTCTCCCACTTTATACCATTGATCTTTTTGTATATGTATACCAAAACAGATTATACAACTGCTTTCCTTTGTATATGTATAGCGAAATATACATATTTATGTTTGATATGGAGCGTAATTATGCAAACTTTGCTATAACATACAAATATAAATTTTGTGTTTGCTATATGTGAAAGTTGATGTCGTTATAGTTTGGTCATATATTCTTTCAAATATCCATACTGCTTATACATATTTTATTTTTAATAATTATTTTGGATATATGCTACTTTGATATGTATCTATGTGCAGCTAAAATTTATTGTATTCATTCAAAGGAACATATCATTTACTAATATATGTTTACACGAGTTTCATCTATTATCATCCATATACAATTTGGATATAAAACAATAATACTTTGCTAACAATTCTTAATAATCTAAGAGCACGTTTTGCGATATGGAATCACAACTCTAATTAGATTAATTTAAAGTTGGAGTTTTGTTTGAGCATGTAATTTGAAATCACATGTCCAATCGCCTCTGAATATATAAACTAATAAATCATTAGGCTGTCCATATGGTTTGGTATATAAAATAATGTAGTCAGTACGTAACAAGAGGATCCGTGGCGCAATGGTAGCGCGTCTGACTCCAGATCAGAAGGTTGCGTGTTCGATTCACGTCGGGTTCAATCTCCCGAACATATCCTCTCTTTTTCCAATTTTAGACTTCAAGGGTAAATTCGTTATTTCGTTAATATTATCCCCTTTTTTCTTTTTCCATTTTAACCCTTCAAGGGTAAATCCGTCATTTCCTTAATATCATCCCTTTCAGTAGAATCCCTCGAACCCCCACAGCTTCTCTGCAGTAGCAACAATGACGACTCTGCAATTTTCGTCATCCAGTTCGGTTCAACTTCCCTCCTCAACTACTACTACGCCATGGTTAAATTTACAGAAGAAGAGACCCGTTTTCTCTATCATTCACTGTGTGTCGACCCGACCCGGTGGAAGGAAGTCGGGTTACGGGTCATCATCATCTGAGGCACAGGAGCTGGTGACTTTGGTTATGAGGAATTTCAGTGATAAGAAGCCATTAGTGAGCACTTTGGACAAGTATGTTAAGTTGGTGAGGACTGAGCATTGTTTCTTGCTCTTTGAACAACTGGGAAAGACTGATAATTGGCTTCAATGCCTTGAGGTTTGATTCTTCATTTTGCATTTTCATTTGTGGGATCCCCTTAATTGTGTTATTCAATATTGGGATGACATTAGCTTAATAAGACCTCATTTGTGGGATTACACGGGGTATGTTGTTGTTGTTCTTGAAAACTCGATAGGACGGAATTGACTCAGAGAATTTGATTGTTTGGTATTATGGAATTGACGAATGTATGTGTCTTGATCAAGTTATTTAGATTTCTCTACTATTGGCAATGTGTGTATATAGGTTGGTTTGGAAATGGTAATCAACAACAATAGCCAAAATAGCACACAAGTGAGGTTTGAGGAAGATAGTGTGTACGCGCATCTTTACCCCTACTTTGTGAAGGTAGAGAGGTTGTTTTCCAAGGACCCTAGCTCCAAGTAATGCATGTAAAAGAACAATATGAAAATGAAATACAGTAGTGTAGAGGCCTCTCTACCTCCAAGGTATGGGTAAGGCCTGCGTACACTTCACCCTCCCTAGACACCATTTTGTTGGATTACACTGGGTATATTGTTGTTGTACTACTAGTAGTTGTAGTGTAGAAGGCATGCTGAAAATAATGGAGAAAAAAACAGTAGCAATTTTGGAAATGGTAATGGACTAGAAAATCAAATTTCAGTTGCAAATTCACAAGTTTCATGCCATTAAAACCATTGTCTAGATATTGAGGAAATGTTTTCACCTAGGGAGAGGTTCAGGTTCAAATTTTCATGTATGGGTTTGTATTCAACTTTTTCTTGGAGTTCTCTCAAAGTAATGTGTGCTAGAAGGTGCTGTCGTTTCTTCCATATGTTTTTATAGGCTTGTACTAGAAAAAGATTTCTTGGAACCCTAGGATTCCTGCAGCAACTACCCCTCGGGTGTGCAGTGGGTAAACCTGCCTCTGTGCAATAGCTCGCAAATCACGCAGAAGATGTAAACCGTACTTGGCAACTATGTTGCTCGGACTCTTCAAAAATGTCAAGGGGTGCGTGTTGGATTTGCCAAAAGTAGTGTATGTTTGGAGAATCCGACACGGGTGCGGCATCGAAAGTGAAGAGTCCGCGCAACTTAGCTTGGCAATACTGGACGAGCTCTGACTGAGACAGCTGCCGGTGAGGGGAATTAATCCCAGGTCTCCCATGAGGGAAACCACTCATCCAACCAACTCAGCCAACCCTTGCGGGTCTGGAAAAAGAATTGTCTTTAAAATGCCTTTTATCTTAATTAAGGGAAATGCCTTCTTTAATTGACTTTATTGCAGTAGAATAAGTTTACAGAGATAGTTGTTTCACTTATAAATCTAATATATGTAGGTTTTCAGATGGATGCAAAAACAACGGTGGTATATAGCAGATAATGGGGTTTATTCGAAATTGATATCGGTGATGGGGAAGAAAGGGCAGATCAGAATGGCAATGTGGCTGTTCTCCGAGATGCGTAATAGTGGATGCCGTCCAGATACCTCAGTGTACAATGCAGTAATTTCGGCCCATCTCCACTCTCGAGACAAATCCAAGGCCTTGACAAAGGCTATGGGTTACTTTGAGAAGATGAAGGGAATGGAGCGTTGTAGTCCAAGTATTGTTACATACAACATCCTTTTGAGAGCTTTTGCTCAGGCAAAAAATGTTGAACAGGTAGATGCTTTGTTGAAAGATCTGGACGAGAGCATTGTTACTCCTGATATATTCACATTTAACGGTCTAATGGATGCCTATGGGAAAAATGGAATGATCAATGAAATGGAGCACATTCTCTCTCGAATGAAGAGTAATCAGCTTAAACCAGATATTATTACTTTCAATATATTGATTGATTCATATGGGAAGAAGCAGGACTTTCAGAAAATGGAACAAGTTTTTAAAAGTTTGCTTCAATCAAAGGAGAAACCTACCATTCCCACGTTTAACTCAATGATAACAAACTATGGAAAAGCACGACTCAGAGAAAAGTCCGAGTTAGTTCTTGAGAAGATGATTGACTTAGGTTATAAGCCAAGTTACATCACGTATGAGTGCCTCATTGTGATGTATGGGCATTGCGACTGTGTCGCGAAAGCAAGAGAACTATTTGATAGGGTGATAGAATCTGAGACGGAGAAGAAAGCTTCAACACTGAATTCAATGCTTGACGCCTATTGCATGAATGGTTTACCCATGGAAGCTCACCTTCTCTTTGAGAGTATTCATTCAGCCAAAGCTTTCCCTATAGACTCATCAACCTATAAACTTCTATATAAGGCCTACACTAAAGCCGATATGAAGGAACTTGTACAGAAACTGCTGACCTGTATGGATGAAGATGGGATCATCCCCAACAAAAAGTTCTTTCTTGATGCTTTGGGGGCATTTGGGTCTGCACCAACAAATCGAAGGGAAGTTGGTGATAATAAAGGATTGAGCAAGCACAAGGGTCGTAAGTGAAATGAAAAAAGAAAGTGACTTGCAGTTAGAAAGCTGGTCAATGCACTCATTCTCAAACAATAATGAGATTCAAGATGAAGTTTCTTCGTCATACTCATTGAGTGGCTCAGTAACAATTCATCAAACCGCTAGGACAATTTTGGTCTCCCAGGTATTTTACTTTCTATTTCTTGCGCTTTAGATGCTATTTTCTTTCACATATCTTGATGATTTCTTTTCATCTATTTCTCAAAATTTTATATTAGTATATATGGATCACTTTGTAAAAGAGCTAAAAGGTGAGTATGCATTTGCCATGAGTGCTTTGGTCTAGTGGTAAGAGCGCAACATGTGAGTTAGGTGCACGACATAGGTCCGAACCCTACTTCAAACAAAATCCTGGTAGTTAAGTGAAGAAGGGTAGAGGGGCGGGCCATTATCAACTGAGTTTCGAACTGCACACCAGTGGCCCTACGGGATTTCTCGGTTATCAAAAAAAAAAAAAAAGTGATATCAATGAGTGCCTTTTTGACTAGTAGAGTTAAGCTTGCTTGATCTGTTCTCTTAAGAAAGTTAATCCCTCCAAAAAAGTAGTAGTAGAAGAAGACTCCCTCATTAGGATTTATGACTTTAGAAAAGTAAGGTTTCACCCTCCTTACTTGTACTTTTCTTTTCGAGGTTTATTAAAAAAAGTTCACACAGGTACTCTGAAATCCTGATAGAGGCTGCTTACTTATACTTTAAGAACAACTTTTGAGAATTTGGAATTTTTGACTTTCAAGGAATCCATAAATTGATTTTACTCCGACTAACAGCTAAATAATTCGTTCTTTCTGAGTTCTCAGTTGAGGAATTATAAAGAACCGAGGTGCTTGCGAGTTCTCATTTATGAACTGTCTAGTTGTCAAATTAGAATTTTGAACCTGTTGCTTAAGGTATTCCTCAATAAGACTATATCACAGACAATTGCAATGATATTCATGAACTCAAAGAAGTTCTAGATATTATTAGCCTGCACATAGTAGTATAATTAATTCCTTCCAGACCAGCTTTCTTCCTTGTTGAATTGAAGATATTTCCTTGTTGTGATAGTCAATTTGTTTTTGATTGTTGGCCTTGATTAAGGCGATGAGATATTCTTGACATGTTGAGCCTAATTATTTCCCTCACCACCCCGATAACCCTTTTTCGTTTCTCTGATTATCTATTGGTTGCTATAAATGATCTGGTAGTTAGCTTGGTGTTCATGGATATCTATCTGTATTGAAGAAACTAATGATGTCAGAGTGCTTATTTTTTGATACTATTTTCTGTTACAGATTCAAGATAAAACATGGAACATTCAAGTTGTGAACCTCATCACCTATTTCTTCAGAGAAAAGTGGTGCTTGATACACTGTAGTAGCTAGAGGGTGGTTCATTCAAATATTGGCCTAGAAGTTCTCTTGTTTGCATCTCTAGATTCTCTAACTTCTTTGTTGCAGCAATGTTATTGTGTTGCAAACAATAAGAGAAGGGAGATGACATATCCAACTTTTTCACTATTTATTTTTCTCATCAATTGTACAAAATGCATCAATTCTAACTCTGGACACTTTGGAAGGGTGGTTTTTGCTTGCAAATGGCAAAGGGGGATAGTTATTAATGATAAGAAGAAGAAAATGAAGACTTGCCTGTGAGCAAAATTAACCACACATTTGGATGGAATGACCTAATATGATATATCTACAAATATGATTTCACCATGGAAGGTGGAAGGTGACTTAAATGTAATATTAAGAGTTAAAAAGGATTTTTAAAAAAAAAATACACCTAAACTATTTCAGTATTTTTGAATTTCAAAAATTATTGAGAATGTGAGTTTTCTGCTTGTACTATCACTCAATAGTTAGCGAAACACATCTTGACTAATTTCTAATGAGGTGTGTAAACTCTCTTTTAGTTTAAACAAAATTCCACATGGAAAAATGATTTTATCATGGCAAATCCAAATTAATTAATATTATATTGAAAGAAATAAGAAAATATATGTGGATTAAGATTACGAAAATGAAATTATGGGCAACAATGGCTAAAACTCTGACCTCTCAATTGATTTCAACATCTAAAATTAACCCTACTAGAGAATCAAAGGCAACCAAGAGATGACCACAAATGGGAGACTCTTTGATTAATTAAGCAAAGAAGTTAACTAACAATTTTAAGCGTTCACCACAAATTCGAATTACACAAAGCACTAAATTAATAACTACAATTTGAGAGTACTCAATTTCAACATTCGACATGCTACAAGTTTTTCAAATGACAAAAAGGTTATTGTCTATACTAAGGAAAGCATCTAAGAAACTTTCTTTACAAATTTATCTTTAGTGAGATAAGGGCCTTGTTTGATTGATTCTTTTGTGAATTCTTGAATGCAAATGACATCTTTCTTCTTTCTTTTGTAATATTAAGAGTTAAAATGGTAAAATATAAACCCAAACAATGTCAGTTTTTTAAATTTCATCAAGACTGTGAGTTTCCTATCAACCAATAGTTAGTGAAACACATCTTGACTAATTTCTAATGATTTGTGTACACTCTCTTTTGTTTAAAAATTCTATCATGCGAAAAAATAATTTCACAATAGCAAATCTAAGTGAATTAATATTAGGTTAGAGGTTAAAATTCGCAGTCATAGATGTGACTTTACCAAGAACTTGAATTGAATTCCAAGTTCTTGGTAAAGTCACATCTACTCAAGAGTCAAGATATTTTGACATCGGATTCGACCAAATCTAGGATTTTTAAGTTAAAATATAATTTAACATTTTATGTGAAAATTTACAAAAGAATTCACCAAACAGTAAATTTAAATGTATTTATTTTAAACTTATAATAAATCTCAAAAGTATGATGAATTCCGTGCTAAATAAAAAATCAAAGTTACCATGCTGCCTGCAGGTAACAACCATAATCAGGCCTCTATGATGTGCTAGAAGAAGACATGTTTGGGCCTACAATAGTCTTAACAGAGTCCAACCCTCTCGTGTACATTGAAACACACGCGTGTGGGGAAGTAACGGTAAGATTGCGTACATTCGACCTTCTTCGATTCATCCTACTTCTAAAATTACACTGAGTATGTAATTATTGTTATTGTTCCTGAACAATTTTATAAGGTCGGTTACGAGTTCATATATATATAAAGAGGTCACTATAAGAACTTATTATAAATTTCAAATCATGTATCAATCTTTGCTCGAGTCTAATAGGTTGTTATCGTGCCAAATTGAAATGAGTTGGGAGCTCCGAGGTTGTTTTAGTTGTTCGAGATAGGTTATGCCTCACTCTTCAAAATTTAATTTGTTTTGACCGAGATGAATTTAGAATTAAGTCTGCATATTTTAGTGGACGTACTTATGATCTTTATTCAAACTTCGTATATATGTAAACCAAAAAAGATTTTCTCTTTTATAGATGGAACTCATCGAACTTAAAATCTAAATCCACCTCGATGAAATGATCTAATCCATCCTTTTGAATTAAATGCATTTGTTCAATGTCAAAGGGAGACATGTTTGTTAAATGTCTTGTTATTGTTGATTGTATACTTGTAGCTACAAAGACAAGATGATCTGTGATTTTATTGTTCTATATCTTCATGTTAATAGCTATTCATTATGGAGAACAAAGTTGAATGACAAACATGTTATGGATTCAAGTTTGAGATTTTATTGAGATATATTTGATTAATTACTAGGCTCGAAATCTATTATATTGTACTTATTTTATGGATCTTTTGACAAATGAATTTGAGTCAAAGCTATTGTGTTTGAGGAATCCATAGGCCAAAAATTAGCCCTGCCACCGAAAATTACTAGTACTTTATGACAATTTACCACCCAAATTCATATTATATATTGTTCGTTTTGTTGGAAAACTATATGCGCGGAAGCATACCAGAATCATACTACTTACATGAATAATAGATAATCAATATTATTTATGCTAGAACATATAAACTTGCTGAAATTTAATTCGATAAATACCTCTCGAAGCGTGAGCAAATACTTTCAAGTGAATCCACAAATTAGACAGACCTTCAAGCGAATCCACAAGATAGACCGCTGCTATGATCTTCTACAGTGATCCCAAGTTCACATCTAAACTCTCTCAATACTTGGGTGGGCAAGTATTGAATAAAAACCTTCAATCTTTCCAAGTATTGAATAAAAACCTTCAATCTTTCTAGGGTTAGAAGAATCCCTAATCATAGAGATTTCTTTCCAGTCCAAAGAGGAGAACCAAAACACAGTTATTTTTCTTCGACCAGAAAAAATACACGTCTATTTTCTTTTTATAAGAAAAAACACGCTTGTCTCCCCTTTTCTCTTTAGAAATAGGATTCTGAGTTCTCGTTAAATATGGACACTATAGGGACCACATAATTAATTACTGAGACTTTCTATTATGGAAATAATTCCAAATAATTAATTTGAATTTATTCTTACCATAATAAATTACAAATCATTCCACTAGGAATTCATAATTGCACTCCTCTATTTATATTTCGAAATTCCCCATTAAACACTTATGTAATTCTTCATGTTAAGATTACAGATACTAATCAATAAATTAAATTACTGACGAATTTAATTTAATGATTAATTTCCTTTAGAGCACTACTTAACTTATTTCATGTGTTGGATTCATAAATCCACTTGCAAGGTTTGACACGATGAAAACTTATAAGTTTCTCAAAAAGGCATATCAATCAATCTCTATAACGAGACATGGATTCCATCAACTAACTTATTATTTCACCAATATATATTATTATCATCCAATCTACTAGGCCTATTGACCCATCTCAGAATCTCACCTTTTAATAAATCAAAACGATAATTAATATATACATATCATAATAATTATATCAGGATTAAGAATATAAGTACATTTAATAGTTTAGAGATGTTACGACCCAGACCGTCGTGATTGGCACCCACACTAACTCTCCGGTGGGAGAACCACTACTACAACCCAAACCAAGCAACTAAACAAAATACTAAGGCATTTAAGTTACAGAAGCAAGTTAAATACTAAGGAAATAAAGAGGGAGTTCCCATAAACTCCAACAAAAGTCTAACAACGAACTAACAATGAGGAAGAAATAACCTAGAACCTGAAAGTCAATGTACCAAAACATTCTAACAATGAACCAAGTCTAATTAAGAAAGGGATACAACCCCAACTAATGAACTAATCAACTAACTAAAACAATGTCTAAGTCCGAAAATGGTAGACATAGACGAAAGAGAATTTCATGGCATCCCGAAAGAATTGGCTCACCCTTGAATTCGAACGTCGATCACTGATCTTCTAAGCGAGGTTTGTCAATAACCGCTTAAAGATGCCCTGTACTCAACAAAGAAAGAGCAAGTGCAGTATCAGCACACAACCACAGTGTAGTGGTAGGATCTCGCGGCTATCCCACTAAGTGCAACAAAAATAAGCCAAACAACATTATAATCACATGCATATATATCAACATATATAACATTATCAACATTTACGAACAACAAGCAACTTCACATTTTATATCAAATCATTGGTTCTCTCATGGAACCTAAACCCAAACAGTTAGCATGCCGGAACGTGGTAACCAATCCCATTTTTATGCCGGAACGTGGCAACCGATTCCATTTTTATGCCGGAACGTGACAATCGATCCAAGTTAGTTATGCCGGAACGTGGCAACCGATCTCATTCACACACCACAATCACAATCACAAGTATATCATCAAGATCATACATTTAAGTCATGATTTCATGGCACTCATCAATTATCTATCTCATTTACCACAAGTGTGATCAACATTGTAACATTCATACATATACAAGTATCATAATGAAGCAAGAACAATCATACATCACAGAATCATAGAATCACAACCATCACCTACCTCGAAACAAACTTAAAACCCTAAGAAACTTGATCCTTCCCTTTCCGGATTCGTTTCGCTTGTTCTTGGTCTACAAACAATCAATATAATAAGGGAATCAATAAACAATCACTAATTACCTAAATTACTAACAATTCTATGAACCCTAGATCAAACCCATGATCCCAATTATCCAAATTATGGTTGTTTCCATCATAGAATCTATAACAAAACCTTCCCACATCAATATTCACCCATTCTATTACGTTCTACGGATCGAAAAATGGATTTAGGGAGTGAAAAACTTACTTTTAGCCTCAAGAATGGTGAAAAATGAGTGGGAGTCGCTTGGGGGTCGTTCCTTAGCTCTAAAAGTCGAAAAGTGCATAATGAGGTCGTTTGGGGTTTTATTAACGACTTTAATTCGCATCTGCCCCGCCACAATGACAAAAATCCCCGCCAAAGCGGCCCAACGAAGCAGAGAGCTATTTTAAGAATTCCAAAATTCTCATTTCACAACACACGTCTAACCCACGACGCTCAATAAATACCCTTTACGCTAAGATCGATTTCGGGAGTTCTACTCGCCCGAATTCAATTTCGTAAAGTCATACGAATTCCTTAACGAGTTATCTAACTACTCATGAAATCAAAATCATAAATGTTTCATCCGATTGTTACCCGATTTTCCTACACCTCAATGACTCCGATTTCGTCCAAATTTGGACAAGGTTGGGAAATATCCAAATACTACGAAAAAGTTTTTCGTCCCCAAATTTTCCCCCGTTGGTTTTTCTATTACGACGGAAACAGGTCGTTACAAGAGAATATGTTTTGTCATCCAGTCTAAAACAACTATCTTTACTCGGTCCCATTCAATACATACAAAATGTACTAGTACAAGAAGTTGGAACTATACCGTTTCCATAATCAAAGATAAATTACATATAATCTTGTGCTACAATCGTACCGATGACATGTCCAATTTCCATCCTAGATTGTGAAAAAAAAACTTTACACTTAGAAGAACCGATGATTTAATTCTTTGTGTATAAGCTAAAATTCTACACACTAAATCATCTGCTATATAAGTAAATAGACACTATAAATGAATATATGATCTATTAAAACTGAGCTAATATTTATTCTACAATAAATATTATATCTTAACATATGGTTAATAGTATATATTCCAACACGCTTTGGTTCAACAAATCTTATGGATTTTTCCTTAGGTTATGGTGAAATTTTCGTTGGTTGGTCCATTCGAGATAGCTATTTAGCAAATGATTTCTTTTTTCTTTTATCTTACATGTTTTTTTAGGTTATGGTCTAAAGATGCCCTTTGAATAACTAAAAATCTTATGAAAAAATATTAAACCACAATTTAAAATTTGATAGACGTTTGACGATAATCTAATACTTTATCAGTTTCAAGAACTATATTTATACAGCTTTCCAATAGTGAAAAAATCAAAATAGTGACATAAGAAACAGACATTTGTGTAAATTAGCCTAGGTTATGTTACCACATCAAGCCCAAATATTATGTTATGTACCATGTACAATCTTAAGCTTGTATTTTATCTTGGATAAATTACCTATATACACATCATTATTTTTCATATTTTCCATTATTCCCTACTATTTATTTTTTTTTAAAAAAATTCCTTATTTTTTCAAAATCTCAAGTGAGACGGATACATAAGTATCTCAACCTTAACCCACGATTCCCTTTCCTTTTTTCACTCCTTTAATCTCCCCCTAATTTCACCCCACAATCTTATCCGTTACAATTTTCATACCAATTTGATTTTCAAAAGGATTCTCTCTCCAGTCAATCAAATTCAAACAACTCAATAGTTACAGGCATCTCCTCCATGGTCGTCTTCTTAAAATTTATTTTTTTTCTTTATTTTCTGATATATATGGATCTGGATTGTTCTTTTAGTATTGATATCACTCAACTAAAATTTTCTAATACTAGACGAATATATGATTATGATGATGATAAATGGGCTGAAAACAAAATTATGTATAATTCATAGCCGAATATATATATGATTATAGTCATCTTCTATTGAAAAGTTGTTCCTGCAATTTTCTGATCTACATTACCCAGGGTATGTCTTTTATTATTTGGTTCTTTTTTTTTAATTTCATGCCATCCCTTTTGTGAGTTGTCTTAAAAATTTTGGATACATTGACGACAATGATACATTATCATATTGTTTTGTACCTTGCTTTAAATCTTTCGAAATTATACATAAAATCCTAATTTTGATTTTTTTTTGTTTTTCGATATACTGTCATTAATATATCAAATTATATAATAGAAATTATTTTGATTGTATGTAATTTGCAGAATAGTGTATCATATTATAAAATAGTTTAAACATGATACTTAAATAACATATAATGAATATATGATTGTTTCATTTAGTATCATTTACTATTTTTATCATTATGTATCAACTAAACAATAAGATTTTTTGTAGTTACTATAATGTATTATGTAATTTAATTCATTTTTATAATGTATCTGCAGAATGTTTATAGTGCATGCGGAATGTTTATAGCTGCCTTTGCTGAATTCTTTAGCGATGAAGTCAACATCCATCTAATGGTTTTCGAGCTGACTATCTTCTCACAAGATATGTAACACTATTGTGGAAGTACGGTCTAGACAAGGTCAAAGTGGGATATGTTAGCGATAACGATGATCCACCAAAGTTGAAGAGATATTTCACTCCACAAGAACAAGATGACTTGGTTTATATAGATTAGTGATTATGTACCAATTCATAGACAACTTTTGATGTTTATAGTTTTTAAGATACATTAACTAATATTTTGGAGGGTTTATTATTTTTAAAGATACATTTTCTCAAGTTTTACATTTTTTTGTAACAAAATTGTTTATTTTGAATGTAATTTTTGATATTTTTAGTACCTTGTTACATTTTGTCTATTATAAGTATTTTATGCATCATAAGTACTTGATACTATATCATTATCTGATACAAAAATATCAAAAAAGTAAGTATTTGATTCATATATCATGATTTGATACAAAAATATCAACAAAATAAGTATTTGATTCATAATATTTAACAAATAAATGTATAATCATATTGTTTTATGTAGTTCTAAGCAGCTACATATACATTTAATATTTAATCACTGCAATGTATATTTTATGCATGTATCAACTTAACACCTTTTGTTTGATACATTAATATTCACAGTTCATTATACGTTACACACAATATTTCTCAATCACTTTGTATCAAACACAAAATCATACATAAATAAATAGTATATCTGAAACATAACTCCTTCTAACATATTCACTTTATTAAGAAATTACCAATCAAAATTATAGGCAGAATTAAAAACTGTTTGATACAAATCAATTTATTGTATCAGAAATTAATAATTTAAAAGTACTTTATAATGTATATATCTATAATAGTGGAAAGAAATGTTACAAATTGAAAATTATTAATTTGATACATCACAGTACTCCAAAAAAAGTATTCATTAAGGGTGTGTTTGGTAGGAAGGAAAATGTTTTCTTGGAAAACAAGTTGATTTTTGACTTATTTTCTCATGTTTGGTTGGTGAGTAGAAAATATTTTCCGAAAAATATTTTTAGTGTTTGATTTATGAATGAAAAATGTTTTTGAAAAATTTCTTTTATTTTTACTAGAGTAGAAAATAATTGTTGAAATTGAAAATATTTTTTAAAAACAAACTTAATTATTTTTTGGGGGTGGGGGCTGGTAGGGGGTGGGTGGGGGTGGGGGGTGGGAGTCGAGGGTAGGGGTGAAAAATTGAAATTTTGAAGTTAAAAATATTTTTTAAAAACAAACTTAACATTTTTTTGGGGGGTGGTAGGGCGTGGGGGGGGGGTCGAGGGTATGGGTGAAAAATTGAAATTTTAAAGTTAAAAATATTTTTTAAAAACAAACTTAAATTATTTTTTTGGGGGGTGGGGGGCTGGTAAGGGTTGGGTGGGTGGGGGGTCGAGGGTAGGGGTGAAAAAAATGAAATTTTGAAGTCGAAAATATTTTTTAAAAACAAACTTAAATTTTTTTTTGGGGGTTGGGGGGCTGGTAGGGGGTGGTTGGGTGGGTCGAGGGTAGGGGTGGAAAAAATGAAATTTTGAAGTCAAAAATATTTTTTAAAAACAAACTTAATTTTTTTTTGGGGGTGGGGGGCTGGTAGGGCCGGGGGGGGGGGTCGAAGGTAGGGGTGAAAAAATGAAATTTTGAAGTCGAAAATATTTTTTAAAAACAAACTTAAAATTTTTTTTGGGGAGTGGGAGGGCTGGGTAGGGGGGTCGAAGGTAAGGGTGAAAAAATGAAATAATATTTTTTAAAAACAAACTTAAATTTTTTTCTTTTTGAAGGGGGTGGGATAGGGGGCTGGGGGAGGGGGCGAGGGTAGGAGGTGGAGGGTGTAAAAAAATAAAAAATTGAAATTAGAAATATCATTTAAAAACAACTTTTAGTATTTTTTTGGGAGGGGTGGTAGTAGGGGGTGGGGTAAAAATATTGAATTTAAAAACAAACTTTTTTTTTTTTTTTGGAGGCTAGTTAGGGGTGGGGGGGTCCTGGTTTGAGGGTAGGGACCAAATAAATTGATTTTTTCAACAATTTTTTTTTTTAATTGGAAGTTGGAAGATAGTTTTGGAAAATGTTTTCCTTAAGTTTTGAAGGGAAGTCATTTTCCTTAAATTTGAGGAAAATGAGTTAATTTGAAAAACATTTAACCCAACCAAACATGAAAAAATTGGAAAACATTTTCCAGAAAATGTTTTCCTTCATACCAAACACACCCTAAGAATCTTTCAGAAAGAAAGTACAAGTTCTTTGATTGTGACGTTCTTGTCCAGAACGTCCACAACAATTCATGTTTGTGGTTAGTTTTTCATCTGGATTTTTCTTCCTTCTTTTCCTTGGCCGTCCTGATATTCTTTTGTACATTTTGATGCGTTTATAATCAAAATCTCTTCAAATATCCTCCCAAATATATTCTTTGTATAAGATGTTATTTCCCGATTTTTGCAGTTTTAAGAACTATATAGAATTCTAGCTTCTTCCAAAAAGTATAATATAATAGGTGTCTTGCCTCAACAAGGCAACCATTGATACATTTCGCGATGTTAGAAGTCATCATTCTCTCCTTGTTCACTATTGCAATTGTACAAGATACATTAAAATTTTTCTATTGTTTAATGTATCATTCCAAAAAAAAATGCAAGATACATTATTACAACTAATCTCAACAGGCCATATTGTCCTCAACTTTTTACATGTTTCAGATACAGAACAACTACATGATACATTTCATACCTATGTACCATAATTACACTTGCATCGTCAATGATACATTAAAAAAATGAAGAAGAATTTTACATGTTTTTGATACTTTAGAATTACCAAACAATGATACACAAATCTAAAAATCTAACACATTTGATGCAAGAATTTTATTTATAAAGTAGTAACTAACAATGTATCATGAACAATATCACGATTTATGTATCGAAAAACCAAAAATACTAATTCACAATATAAAACAACTAATCTCATACCTTTTTTATCAAATCTTTGTATCTTGAAATTGATTCACTTACTCCTCCGTACTATTCTCCCCGACCACTATCCTATCATTCTGGTATCATTCATATCTAAGCTTTAGAAAGTATTTTCGACGAAACAGGGAGAACGTTGAACAACGAGAATGACGAAACAGGGAGAACGACGAAACAGGGAGAATTTTAAAAACAACTAATCTCATACCGTTTTTATCAGATTTTTGTATCTTGAAATTGATTCACTTACTCCACCATACTATTCTCCCCGACCACTATCCTATCATTCCGATATCATTCATATCTAAGCTTTAGAAAGTTTCTTCGACGAAATAGAGAGAATGATGAACAGGGAGAACGACGAAACAGGGAGAACGCCGAAACATGGAGAACGCCGAATCAGGGAGAACGGTGACGTATATGCAGTTTTGATTTTTGAATCGGTTTGTTATGTTAGGATTTAGGTTTCAGTGATTGACAGTAAGAGGAGAACTGAATAGCGTAAATTATGTGATTGTAATTAGATTTTTTCTATATTTTCCCTTTTTAAGCGCAACCGCCGCACAATAATGTATCATAATTAATGTATCTGGACAATTAATTATGTATCTGAATGACTCCTTTTTAAGGGATTTTTGTAAAATAGAAAAGAGAAGGGATATGACATAATTTATATTTTACACTATGAGATTTATGTAAGTTATACTATTATCTTTACATAAACACTTCACTTTAATCTTCTTCTTCTTTTTGGAATGTACGATTTGCCTATGGTATCATTATTTTTCATTTTTATTTTGTAACTTGCTAATTTAAAAGCCTGTTAGTTTTCTGTTGCCCACTCTCATCAGTTTGTCAGTCTCAAAATACCTATCGTCTTTATTAAAAATATTTGTCATTTTTAAAAGCTTAAGTATTCTGAAACAAAAAAGTAATACTTTAGACAATAGTTTCTTTATTACAAAGTCTCATCTGTGTGCTACTTTTACATAAATAAACAACCAAAGATCATATAGTAATTTCTTTGAATACACTCATTTCCTCTATCCTAATCATTTGTTTGACAATAAAAATATGAACACAAGTTAATAATTAATTGAATTGTTCTTCAAAGACTAGACAAAGAATATTATATATTTATAATGGTAACGAAACATAATTTAATATATTGTATTTTACTTTTTAATCATTCAACAACATTTATAAACAAGGGATGGAGATAGTGGCAGAACTCCACCTAATTAACGATGGTCAATTGAAAACATTTTATTAAAAAATTATACATTTGTATACATGAGTCAAATATTATCTTGTATACATAGTATATCTTGATAATTAGAAATTTGCATTGGTTAAAAAAATATAAAGAGAGGTACTCATGAGATAATTACATTAGTGTCATCAAAGATTGTGGTAACTAGAATGGATAGGATCCTTTTCATTTTAATCAAAGATTTCGTGTTCAAATTTTAAAAATAAAAATATCACAATAGAGAATATTTCAATCTTTAATAAGCATTACACAAGGTGAATTTGAACTAATCGGTACGCTAAAACGATAGTAACAAATATGAAAGAGAAAAATAAAGTACAACTTGTACTCTTGAAATGTAGCATCTGGTTCCCTTCTTTTTTTCACTTCTCTCTACTATTTTTATTTATCTATACATTATACTAAATCAATTTAGGTTGAAATGTTTCGTATCAAGAAATTTTATATTTTAGAATACTTAAACTATAGACTTTTGATTAAGAGAAGAAATTTCAACCATCATACATACAATCTATCGTTTTCTTTTGGCCAAATACATCATTGGTCTCTTATAATTGAACCACATTTCACTTAGACATGTCAATTGACCTTTATTTATTACACACTTCAATTTCAGTCAATGCATGTCTATCAATGCGTGTCTCCACCTCTTTTAGACTCATGAATTGATCCGATATAAATATAATAGGCATATCTTAGATATACATTAAATGTTTAATGTTTAGCAGGTTAAATTCAAGTGTCTAAATGAAGAGTGATAACAAATATATAAACAATTCCTTTATATTGCACGACTTTTCATTTAAACACTATTAACTAACTTTTATATATTAGACACTTTAAGTTCAATTAGTCAACATATGTCAATTTAACACAATTGTTCATTTGAAAAAATTGAAATCCTTCTTATTGGACTATCATGACACTTTTCATAAATTGAAATTCTTGATCAATGGAGGAACAATATCACCATTTTTGCTCAATAAAATATATAAACCAACATGGATAAAGAACATACATCTCACCTCTCTCGCGTAAAATTGATTCGATAGATAAGAGTCATATCATAGATATACGTTAAATGTCTAGCCAATAGGTAACAGATTAAGTTGAAGTGTCTAAAAAAAAAGTCTTCAAAAAGTATTAGTCCATTAGTGTGTGTGAGCTTGTCCCTCTCTTGTCCCCTAACTCCTAAGTGTTGAAAGTTGCTACTCTTCCTTCCAACAAGTTTAGCTTGTCTTTGTCCCAAATTTATGTACTTTTTCAAACATATTTTTTTAAAAAATTAATTCTCAAATACCTCTTAACCCTTTAGTTTTTCCCATTATATAACAACAACACACAAACTATTAGCTAACTCACATGATTTTCTTGAACACGAATACAAAGTCAAAAACAAGAAAGTGTTAGAATTTGGGGCTTATTTGTTTGAGGTTTTTATTACCAAGATTCACTTCTTCTTTTTTTGAGGAAAATGGAGAGAGATTTGAATCTTAAGGCATCAACTGAACTTAGATTGGGTTTGCCAGGGAGAGAGGAAGAATTTGATCACCAACAAATTGTGTCCAATTCCAAGAATAACAAAAGAGCTTTGTCTGAATATGAAGATGATGAATCAATTTCACATTATGAAGCCACAACACCCCATGTTACCAAGTAAGTTTGATACTAAGTTTCAATTTATCTGACGTAGTTTGACTCGATAAATATTTAATAAAAATAATTATTTTTAAATTTGTAATTTTAAATATACTGTAATAGTTGTGTGACTATAATAATAGCTAAGGATATGTTGCTCGTCTCCTAAAATATTGTTGCACCCCTATCAGATTTTTCAAGAAAATAAGATTTTAAAAAAAAATTGTAGTTCAATTTATATGGTATAATTTGACTAGATATAAATTTTAACATAAATAAAGTGGAGATTTTTTAAACTTGAGAGCATTTTACACACACATATATATCATGATATATGTGTAACTATAATGGCTCAAGTTAAAGTATCACATCATCCAAAAGTGGATTATTTTTAAAAGATCCGACACGAGTGCGACAATATTTTTGAAAAATCCGGGCAACATGAACCATATTAAAATGGAAAGCTAAATTAAATTTATTTTCAAATTTAAAAATTTATTATTCTTTCAAATAAACTGAAAAGAAAATAGTGCCATATAAAATAAAATAAAAAGGACTATTTTCTTTCAATGTCCTTGAATTTTTTATGGTCTTGAATGAGCAGGGCCAAAATTAGAGAGGAAGCTATAAATTTCGTCGAATTTAATAGCTTTGATCAAAATTCTTTTTTCTTTCTTTAAAAGCCTTATTTAATACATATAAACAACATATTCAGAACCCAATAAGCTATTTTATTAGAATTTGAAATTCGTAAAGTCAAAATTTTGACTCCGTCTTTACGTTGTAGGGTACAAATAGTGGGGTGGCCACCAGTGAGATCTTATAACAGGAAGAACACCTTACAAATTACTTCAAAGAAAACAGAAGTTCATCAAGATCAGTGTGGAATTTTTGTCAAAGTTAGAATGGATGGAGCCCCTTTTCTTAGAAAAATTGATCTTAAAATGTACAAGTGTTACACTCAACTCCTAAAAGCAATGGAGAAAATGTTCAAGCTAAACAAAGGTGAATTTGCACCTACTTATGAAGATAAAGATGGTGATTTGATGCTTGTTGGAGATGTTCCTTGGGAGTAAGTTCTTGAATCTTGATCCCCCCTCCCCACCCTCGACCTCCCACCCTCACAATAATTTTCGTTAAAAATAATTACACAATCAGATCACTTATAAGATAATTATAAATGCATACATATGATTGATAAATCCAATAAGAATAATAATTAATTTGCTACCATAACATGTTATAGTAAAAAAGAAATTACAGTGTCAATGTATATAACTTAAATTTCTATAAGTTACATGGTTACATGTCTAAGGATAGATTATTTTCATGGCTATTGCAGAATGTTCATGTCATCATGCAAGAGACTGAGGATAATGAAAAGATCAGAAGCAAGAGGGTTGGGATCATGTGGACTATGATATATATGTTTATTAAAGAATCCCATACCATTTTTTGAGGATTTTATGAAGATTTCCCTCTTTAGAAGAATCTTGTAATTAATTGTTTTTTTTAAAAAATTATTTTTATCAAACAGAAAAGGAACTTAGTATTTATAGTTACTTTTTTTTTTTGGCTGTGAAACCAATTGTACAAACACACACACAGTTATATATTTTTTCTTTTCAAATCTTGGATATGAAAGTATGGTGTGTTCTCCAATATCCTGCAGTTTCTTCAACAATGATCTTTTTTTTTTCTATTTAAAATTCATTAATCTGATTAATTTAGATTCATTTCATGTATCACTGCATAATCTCTTCAATGATTTTTGGTAGATAAGATATGGAGAGAAGTATTAAAAACACTATAAATTTGGCGCAAATTATTTGTTTCGTTTCTGAGCTATTATTGACTGCCTCAAAAACACCCTTCTACTAGACTAACTAAACTCAAATACATCCCCGATCTGCCATATAACGTAGCAAGTACTGATCTCAAACTCTTGTAGGAACATGGTGTTCTTAATAAAAAAAATAAAGAAAAGTATTGAAAATACCTCTAAACTTGACGAAAATATAGGGATAAATTTCACTTATGTTGCAAGATCGAGGGTGTATTTAAATTTAGTTAGTCAAGTAAAGATATATTAAGATTATCAGTAGTGCAACAATAAAATTAATAATTTGCACCAAAATTTAAGAATATTTTCCATAGTTGGATGCTTTGTCATAATTAAAGTTAAGTGGAAACTTGCAAACCCACCCATGAGGCATGCTACACCAACTAACATTATGCTTTGGAAAATAATACCAAGAATATGAGTTGGCAACTTAAGTAATTAATTAGCTGATTATTGCTTTTAGAAATAATACCAAGAATCACCTAGCTTTTTCTTGATCCAGACATTCAACTGGGTGTACTCAATATATACATATTCACTGGAAAATAGTATCCAAAATATCAATACCCATCTAACAAATTCAAATAATAAAGAATGAAGATGTAATAACATGAAATCAAATGGAAAACTTGAACTAGAAATATAAAAAATAAAATTACCGGAGCTTGAACTCACTGTTAAGTCTTGTTTCTGCCATTGTCGGACGTTGTGGAACTGCTGCATCGCCGAAAAATCATGACTCCAGTCAGATCTGATCTTAATAAGTGACCGAAAGAAGAAGGGTGAATGGGTTGTTTCTGGTGGTTTGCTGGAGAATCTACAAAAATAAGAAAGAAATCGTGAAGGGGAAGAAGGAAGGGGACTGACGGCGTTTTCTTCTTCTTTGCTCCGACTCATCGGAGTTTGGAACTCCTCGCCGGAGCTGCAGCTGGTGTTCGCGAGCTTTGAGCTTGACGGTGGAGCAGTTGGACTCGAAAGAGGTCGTTTGGGTCTGATTGTTGGCTGCTTTCAGACGATTTCACCGGAAAAAGAAATGGGAAAAGGGAAGGGGACGAACGTTGGGGTTTCAGGTGGATGTTTGGAGATGGTTTCTGGTAGAGCTTTGTGGTGTTGGTTGTCTTCTCTGATGAAGTTTTGGGTTTCTGGTGGCTTTGGACAATGGTGGGTGGGGATTGGTATGTTATCGCCGCTGGCAGCAAATAACAAACAAAAGAGAGAGGGGAAGGAAGCTTGGGGTTTTTTGGGTCGGGAGCTTCGCCGAATTTTGGGGTGGTGGTAACCAGAAAATAGTGAAAAGTGAAACCCTTTTTCAATAAAAATCTGAAACCCTAACCTAAAAATATTTTCACCACCCCCAATTTTTTAACCTAACCAAAACTTATATAGGAAATAATTGTTAAATGGGTTCAATTTTTGGGCTTGTGATTGTGGCCCAAAATTATCGATCAAGTAAAATATCTGTATTTGAATGAATTTTTAGATAATGCAAAATATCAATATTAACAAATGTAACAAATAAAATGAATTAAAATAAATATAATGAACGTAACTAATGACATGTAAAAATGCAATTTTAAAATTAACTGATAAAAAACCCTAAATTTTGATAAATAAGGATAATTATCGATAAATTTCTTTAAAATTATACAAAAATATTTTGAACCATTAGATAAATAAAACTTAAAAGTTACGAATTTTAAAAATGTTAAGCCAAAATTGAGTGTCAACAAGCATCGGTGTCTTCCAGCCAGTTATCATTATCATCTTGGATTCTTCTGATATTCAGCTTCCTTCTTTTATCTTTAATGGTAGCATGCAAATAGGTTGTGTTAGCATCTCCTTCATTGAACCATTTAACTCTAGCTTTTTGGCTTGGAATGGAATCTTGAATTTTATCTGGTAAAAATAGCTTTATGCTTGGAGAGTTCACATCTGTTCTTAGGAGAATTTTAAAATATCTGGTAAAAATAGCTTTATGAGGTTCTTAAATAATTCAATCTCAACTTTTTGTGTCATTTGGAAATTGGGATAAGACTCCTGACAGAGAATTAATGAACCAACTATGTACAGTACTCTTGTACCAAAGGCGACTAGTTCGAATTTGAGACCTCTTATTAAGGATGAAATAGTACTTACTTTTCCACCACGATCTTTATTGGTTTGTGCTTGTTATTAATCGTTATCTTGGTAGTATAAAGATATTCAGCGGCGGCGAAGTCAACATTTGAAGTTTATGAATTTAGAATTTTAATATATTTTAATTATTAGATTCTTAGTTAATAATTTTGTATATTCAATAAATTTCTTGAACAAATATAAAATTTTAACTAAAGTTCGATCAAACACTTAATTCATAAACGCAAAGGGTTAGGTTCACCAATATTTTTTAAAAGCAGTACAGTTTGGCTATAAAATGATATGCAACTAATATATGAATTTAACATGTCATCAAGGGACCAAGCGTTTTTGCTTAATTAAGACTAAACTAGAAAGATAAACTCTAGAATTACGTCATTGTAAACTAAAAATATAAGCAATTACTTATCATTTTTCTACCAATTATACCATTGCAAATGTTATGACCTAATAACACATGTTACTTCTTTGTCATTTATATTTTTTATTTATAAAAACACAATAATGCAAGTTCTTAATTACCTAGTATTCTTGATCCGTTTCAATTTATTTATCTTATTTTTATTTTTAATTCATTTCATAGAAGAATCGTTCCTTTTCTGACAATTTATTCTTATTTCTAACTTCCTATACATGAAAATTTTAAAATCACAAGATCAAATTGCATTGTATATTCTACATATATATCTTTAGTTTTTCTTTATTTTTTAAATTTTATGTTAATAAAATCAGATAAATAAATTAAAATGAATGTAATGAAGTGTTTGATTTGTTGTGTTGCAAAATGGAGTCAATTTATAACTTTCATGTATCAGATGCAAAATCAAAATTTAAAGTTTATAGATTTAGAATTTTAATTTTTTAAAGTTAGTGATATCTAAATAGTTCTCATCTGTTCCACTTGAATTCATTTATTTGATTTTTAAAATGTGTTTGTGATGC
This sequence comes from Solanum verrucosum, assembly GCF_900185275.1. NCBI lineage: Eukaryota > Viridiplantae > Streptophyta > Magnoliopsida > Solanales > Solanaceae > Solanum > Solanum verrucosum. The sequence continues at coordinate 966,404 of NW_026020194.1, forward strand.
AAATAATTCCAATTAACTAAGTCATTATTCTTATACAAAAGACTAATGTTTAAATGGTTATGGTGTCAATTCAGTCCATATTAATGATATGAGTCTATTTTGTCCATATTTAATGACTTGGATCACTTATATTTTAATTGGTTAAATATGAGTTTCAAGCTATTTTAAGAGTCTCTACTAATATGGTCAAAATGGGTTAAATATGGATATCCATATTGACTCATAATAGATCACTTAATTTTCACTCCACTCAAAATTCTTAATAATGCTAAAAGATAAAAAAAAATTAATATTAATTTTCAAACTTAATTGAAAAAATAGATTTTTTTTTTTAGTTTTTGGAAAACAAAAAAAATTTAAGGGTAGGTTGGTGGAAAGGGGAGGCGCCTTGGGGTGGGGGGTGCCCGGGGGAGGGGGTAAATTTTTTCTTTTGTGTTTTTGGAAAACAAAAAAAAAAATTAGGGGTCGGTTGGTGGAAGGTGGGGGGGGGGGGGGGGAGGGGGAGGGGGCAAATTTTATTTTTTTTGAAAAAAACAATTTTTATTTTTTTTTGTTTTTGAAAAACAAAAAAAAATTAGGGGTAGGTTGGTGGAAGGTGTGGTCGGGGGCGGGGGGTGAAGGGTGCCCGAGGGAGGGGGTAAACTTTTTTTTGAAAAATCAGATTTTTATTTTATTTTTGGAAAACAAAAAAATTTAGGGGTCGGTTGGTGGAAGGTGGGGGTGCCCGGGGGAGGGGGTAACTTTTTTTTTTTTTTTTGAAAACCAGATTTTTTTAGTTTTTGGAAAATAAAAAAAATTTAGGGGTAGGTTGGTGGAAGGTTAGGGGGGGGGGTTCCAGGGGGAGGGGGTAAAATTTTTATTTATTTTTGAAAAACAGATTTTTTTTTTTTGTTTTTGGAAAACAAAAAAAAATTAGGGGTAGGTTGGTGGAAGGTGGGGGGGGGGGTGGGGGTGCCCGAGGAGGGGGTAATTTATTTTTTTGCTCAATCCATCCAAATCTAATCCAATCCAACCATTTGGCAATTTACTAAGTAGTAGTAGCTCAATTTACTAAGCTGTAACATCCGGCAATTTGAAATAAATATGAAGAAGCTGGAAATTTGAAATAGTCATTTTTGGAAAGAATTTAAAATCTAGAAATTTGGTTAATTATGGTGAAAAAAAAAGTGAGAGTTAAGGTTCTTGAGAGAAAAGGAAAGAAGAGGAGAAAGTGAAGAAGAAGCAAAGTTCGTCAAGATCGTTGTGGTTTTCGTCGGGGGTGATCCCTATTAAGGTATGTGAGATCATAGTGTTGGGTTGGTTCACTCCTCCACACGCCAAACTCGTTTTAATTTCCGAGAAAAGATTTGATTGTGGTTGTTGAAGTCTTGTGATTGTGTTGAAGTTCTTGTTGATTTGGGACATGTTTCTGGTTGTGTTCCGAGTTGAATCTATTGTATATTACGAGTCTTTATGATTCTAAGTGTTTGGGGCTGGAACCTTTGAGGTTAAGGTGGTTTAGAGTTGGAAAAAGAAAGGAGAAGAGTCGAATTTTCGGAGAAAAAGGCTGGGGCGTCGCGCCAGCCAGTGCGCCCCAAAAGGGACTCTGAAGTCCAGCCCTTGGGGCGGTGCGCCTAGCAGAGCACCCAACAAGCCCCTCTGAGGTCTGAAGGTTGGCGCCCCGCGCCTCTCAGAGCGCCAAAAACGCCAAGTCTTCCCATTCATTCCCCATTTTTTCATGCATGTTCCTCGGTAATGTACCTATGTTTATAGTGGTTTTCAACACTCTAAGGTACATCTAAACATCCCGAACTCATCCATAAACATGAGATTATTACTGTCACGCCCCGAGCAACCCCAGAGACGCGGACACAGGACCACAAGTGATCCCAAGCTAACCCTGCTGGCATGATCATGAGCATACTAAATATAATTTGAATAATAGAAACTGTGCGGAAGCTAAATCATAAATAAATCTGAAAGATGGGGAATGCCCATATACTATAACTGAGATGTATGAAAACTGATGAGTTTAATACAAAGAAGATATTAACTCAACACTAAACTGAATCTAACTATGTCTGAAATAAGCCTCTAAACTGACTAGAAATGTTGGGACAGGCCCCAACTAGGTCTAGCAAAACTGAAACTAAAGACTAAAAGCGATAAAGATAAGCATGTCACTAGTCCTCGAAGAATGAGGACTCACTACTGATGCTACTGAACTGAAGATCAGGAATCGATCTAAGCGTGATCTGGATGCTGAGAACCTGAACCTACATCACGAGAAGATGTAGCGCACGTATGCGTCAGTACTTGAAAGGTACTGAGCAGGCAGGATAGAATAAAGCTGAAAGAACATATAACTGAACAAAGCAATAAAGCAATGAAATAATCTGAACATGATATAAATACTGAATACTGAGCTAACTGAATGCAATGACCAATTATAACATGCTGACTGAATACTGAATGAACTGTAAATGTGGTCAATGCAATAGAGTCTGACTGAACTGTGGGAGCTACTAATAACTGACAATAAAACCACATGAGCTAAATGTAGAGTTCGATGTATACACCCCATCGAGAGGACCCAATATACCTTGCCAGAGGTATAGAGGCATGCTGGCGTGATCACTAAACTGATGTTGCCCACAGAGGGGACTTACACCTACGTGGCTCGTAGTTCTGGGACTATAGGGGTACGCTGAACCCTAGTCCAACTCGGTATTATGCTACTCCCAATAGATTAAGTGATTAACACATTATGATTGAATTTCTGTAAGTTACTGGATAACTCGAACTGAACATTCAAACTGAGAATGCAACAATTAATCTGATAATGATGCATTAATAATTGAGATATCTAACCAAGCATGTGTAATTCAAGAACTAAAGAAATATATAGCTAGGGTTCTGAAATTCATGCAATAAACTGAGAAATAACATGATAATCTGATTTGGAACATTTAAATAACTAATTCCTGATGATCTGTTGAAATTCTAGAAATCCTAAGTCTGTTCATAATCATGGAATCAAGAATCTGACTGAATTCTAGGGACCTAATGGGCGAAAGGAACCCACTAGTGAAATCCCACATACCTGGTGACGAATTCCACGGAGAAATATTTCAATTTCGGGGCTGGAGCTGAAGGAACATTGATGCGTTTTTGAACTAGGGTTCTTGACCTTTTTCTCCTCTCTTGATTCTAATTTTCTAAGTTTTGATTAATGATTTTGACTAAGGTAAGTTCTAGTTATGTTTCTAGGCTTAAACTGACTAAAACCTCATGATTTAGGGTCTAAACAACGTATCTTAGGGGTTAAACGAAATAGAAAAAGACCAAAAGACCCCTGACTTAACTGCTGTCGGAGTGACCAACGGATTGGATTGACGGGCAGTAGGTCAATCGACGGTCCGTCGATTGGATCCGTAGGTCAAGCCTGCTCGATAGGCTTTCACTAAAACGAGCATAACTTTTTACTCGGAGGTCGGATTTTAGCAATCTAGACGGCGTTGGAAAGAGGATTCAATTATCTATCATATCATAGGTCATGGGACACACAATTCTTTTTTTGATAAAATTTATGACCATCTGAAGTTGATCCATCAACAATTTGCAGCTAACTGGTTGCTGATCCTCATCTACGGTCAAACCTATGAACCGTGGATTGATTGACGATCCGTGCTGGTCAACCGTCAATCAGGACTGAAGCTGAGCTTTTGGGGTATCGATCCACGGACACGAACTACGGTCCGTGACCTGACCTACAGACCGTAAGTCCAGCTGTGGGTCAACACTTAGCCAAATTTTCTAACTGAGTTCTGGGGAAGTTTTCTGTCACGAACCACGGAGACCTGCAGGATGGACCGTGAGTCCATCTACGGTCCGTGGATAGTGTCCGTGAGTGCCACCTGTAACACCAGAAAATCTGAAATCTCTATTTTCGAATACGGGATGCTACATTATCTCCCCCTTGGGACCATTCGTCCAGTAATGAAGACTAATCTAGCTGAAATAGAGGGAGAGGGCTGCAATCCCTACCACTAAACACTGAGAACTGAATTTCTAACTGAACTGAGTTCCAAGAACATGCAAATACGCTGAAAATGCAAGTACAAACTGAAGGAACATGATTCTAAGACTGAATTTTCGCATGAATGACTGAAAAACTGAAGAGGAACTATTACCTCAAGCTGGAATGAAATCGGAAGGAAAGAGGTGAGGATACTTAGACTTCATGGATGCTTCTTCTTCCCAAGTAGCTCCCTCTACGGACTGACGCCTCCACAAAACCTTGACTGAAGCGACTTCTTAGTTTCTCAACCTTCTAACCTGGCGATCGAGAATCTCAATTGGTACATCCTCATAAGAAAGGTTATCTTTTACGGCCACAGTTTCTAATGGCACTATGGATGCTGGATCACCCACGCACTTCTTCAAAAGAGAAATGTGAAAGACTGGATGCACTGCTGCTAAATCTGCTGGCAACTCTAACTCATAAGCCACTTTACCAATCCTTTTCAAGATCCGGTAAGGGCCTACATATCTGGGACTAAGCTTCCCTTTCTTGCCAAATCTCATCACCCCCTTCATAGGTGACACTTTCAGGAAAACCCAATCATCAACTTGGAACTCTAGTTCCCTTCTTCTCACATCTGCATAAGACTTCTGGTGACTCTGGGCAGTCTTAAGTCTATCTCTAATGAGTTGCACTTTCTCCATAGCATCAAGGACCGAATCTGGTCCTATCAAGGCTGCTTCACCTACTTCAAACCAACCAACTGGAGATCTACATCCACGCCCATACAATGTCTCATAAGGGGCCATCTGAATGCTGGAATGGTAACTATTGTTGTAAGCGAGCTCAATAAGAGGAAGGTGATCATCCCAACTACCCTTGAAGTCGATCACACAAGCTCTCAACAAGTCCTCTAAGGTCTGAATGGTACGCTTTGCCTGACCATCCGTCTGTGGATGAAATGTTGTGCTAAGGTTAACCTGAGTACCAAGACCCTTCTGAAATGACTTCCAGAAATGAGAGGTAAACTGAGGACCTCTATATGAAATGATAGACAAAGGAACCCCATGCAACCTCATAATATCATTAATGTAAAGCTTGGCGTAATCCTCCGCCAAATCTGTAGTCTTGACCGCCAAAAAGCGAGAAGACTTAGTAACCCTATCAACAATCACCCAAATGGAGTCATGCTGTCTGCGAGTACGAGGTAAACCTGTGATGAAGTCCATGTTGATAACTTCCCACTTCCAAGTAGGAATGTCAATCTCTTGAGTCATACCTCATGGTTTCTAATGTTCTACCTTGACTTGCTGGCAATTAGGGCACTTAGCCACAAAGTCTGCTATATCTCTTTTCATACCATTCCACCAATAGACTTCCCGTAGATCATGGTACATCTTAGTGGCGCCTGGATGAATAAAATATCTGGAATTGTCAGCCTCAACAAGAATATGTTGTTTCAACTCGCCCACATTAGGAACACATAATCTACCCTGATAGTGAAGTACACCATCTCTCCCTTGGGAGAAAACCTCCACTCTCTGATTGTGGACTGCACCCTTAAGCTCAAGCAAGATTGGATCACTGTCTTGCTTTTCCTTAACCTCTACTACAAAGAAGATTCTGCCCCATTCTGAACCGTTACACCACCATCTGATATGCTCATAAGACGAATTCCTAGGCGAGCAAGTCTGTGAATATCCTGTGCTAGCTCTCTTCTTTCTTCCTCAACATGTGCTACACTACCCATGGATAGTTTGCTAAGAGCATCTGCTACTACAGTCGCCTTACCCGTAAGGTAATGCATGCTCATATCATAATTTTTTAGGAACTCAAGCCACCTTCTCTGGCGAAGATTCAACTATTTCTGGGTGAATACATACTGGAGGCTCTTATGGTTTGTGAACACATCTACATGAACACCATACAAGTAGTGTCTCCAAATCTTGAGTGCAAACACCACTGCTGCAAGCTCGAGGTCATGAGTTGGATAATCCTTCTCATGTACCTTAAGCTGTCTAGAAGCATAAGCTATAACCTTACCTCGCTGCATCAACACACAACCTATGCCGACTCTGGATGCATCACAATAGATCACATAACCATCTGAACCCTCTGGTAGAGTCAAGACAAGAGTTGTAGTCAATCTAGTTTTTAATTCTGCAAAGCTTTTCTCACAATCATCTGACCACTGAAACTTGACCATTTTTTGAGTCAACCTAGTAAATGGTGAGGCTATGGATGAAAATTCTTCCACGAACCTTCTGTAATAACTTGCTAGACCCAAGAAACTTCTGATATCTACAGCAGAGGTAGGTCTGGGCCATTCTTTCACTGTTTCTATCTTCTGGGAATCTACTCGAATTCCTTCGCTAGACACAATATGCCCAAGGAAAGCAACTGATTGTAACCAAAACTCGCACTTAATTTTGCAAATAATTGGCGATCTTTGAGAGTTTGCAGAACAACTCTCAAATGACTTGCATGTTCTTTCTCATTCCTAGAGTAAATGAGGATTTCATCAATAAAGAGGATAACGAACAAGTCCAAGTACTGCTTGAACACTCTGTTCATCAAATCCATGAAAGCTGCAGGAGCATTGGTTAGTCCAAATGACATAACTACAAATTTGTAATGACCATACCGAGTTCTGAAGGCTGTCTTCGGAATGTCACTATCTCTGACTCTAAGTTGATGATAACCTGATCTAAGGTCTATCTTTGAGAAATGACTAGCACCCTGAAGTTGGTCAAACAAGTCATCAATCCTGGGGATGGGATACTTATTCTTGATTGTGACTTTGTTCAACTGCTTATAGTCAATACACATTCTGAGAGAACCATCTTTCTTCTTCACGAACAACAATGGTGCACCCCATGGCGAAATACTAGGTTTGATGAAGCCCTTATCTAGAAGGTCTTTCAACTGCTCTTTCAATTCCTTAAGCTCAGTTGGAGCCATTCTGTAAGGAGGGATAGAGATAGGCTGGGTATCTGGAAAGAGATCTATTCCAAAGTCGATTTCCCTTTTGGGAGGAACTCCAGGAAGATCTTTTGGGAACACTTCTGGAAACTCACTAACTACAGGAACTTACTCAAGAGTTGGGGATTCGAAACTAGAATCCTTAACCCGAACTAGATGATAGAGATAACCCTTAGAGATCATCTTTCTAGCCTTAAGGTAAGAAATGAATCGACCCATAGGTGCTAAGCTACTACCCTTCCATTCTGGGATTGGTTCATCTGGAAACTGAAAACGAACAATCCTAGTTTTACAATCGACTGAGGCATAACAAGAATGTAACCAATCCATGCCTAGAATGATATCGAAGTCTACCATTTCTAACTCTACAAGATCTGCTGAGGTGACTTTCTGAGAGACTGTGTCAGGGAAATTTCTGTATACCTATCTTGCTATAACTGGGTCACCGACTGGAGTAGAGACTGAGAAAGGTTCTGAAATAGTTTCTGGGCTAACACTGAATTGGACTGCTATGTAAGGAGTTACAAAAGACAAAGTAGCCCCTGGATCTAACAATGCATAAACATCAAGATCAAAGACTCGTAACGTACCAGTGACTACATCAGGAGAATCTTTCTGATTTTGACGAGCCTGAAGAGGATAGAGCCTGTTTTGGCGTTGTCCGCCACCAATACCAGAAGAGTTACCCTACTGAGTCGGGCGACCTCCTGGTGCTGCTGAAGTTGTAGACTGAGCTCTACCATTATTTCCTCCTTGACCCTGTCTAGAAGGACAATCCTTCAATCTATGACCAGACTGACCACACCCAAAGCATCCTTCCTTACCTGCAAGGCACTCGCCCAGATGGTTCTTACTACATTTCGGGCAAGTTGGATGGTTTTGGTGCCTGAAACACTACCTTGAGACTTAGAGCCTGACGCCCTACCTTTCTGATCATTACGGAACCTGGGGGACGGAACACTAGCTGATGAAGGGGCTGAAGTCGAAGACTTCTGCTGAAAGTGCGAGTGATTTCCACCACCCGATTTCTGTTGGGAATACTCATAGTTACTTGTTCTTGCTTTCTTAGTCTCCTTAACTTATTCCCTAAGCTTATCACCCTCAAGCTGTTGAGCATGAGTCATGAGCCTAGAGATGTTCATGTCTCCCAACAACATAGCATTCCTACACTCGGTCTTCACTAAGACTGACACTCCATACAAAAACTTATTCATCTGAGCCCTGGAATCAACAACCATGTGAAGAGCATACCTGGAGAGTTAGTTAAACTTGAGCCCATACTCTTAGACAGTCATGTTACCCTGCCTCAAGTTCATAAATTCATGGGCCCTTGCTTCTCTCAACTCTATGGGGAAAAACCTGTCCAGAAAGGTTTCACTGAAACAATCACAAGTAATAGGACCGACATATGTACCCCTGTTCTCCTTCCACTGAGTATACCAAATATGAGCCACATCCTTAAGTTGGTAAGATGCTAACTCAACCCGATCATTCCCAGTGACCTGCATCACCTCAAAGGTCTTCTTGATCTCATCCAAGAAATTCTGGGGATTTTCACCAGTCTGCGATCCTAAGAACTCAGGCGGATTCATCCTAACAAAGTCACGAACCCTTGATGCTGCTGATCCACCATTTGCATTCACAGGAGCTTGAACATGCTGATTGTTCTGGTTAGCGACACTCTGAGCCAACATCTGAATGGCATTCCTGAATTCAACATTTGAGACTTCCTGATCTGGAACTAGAGGAGATGGGTTTGCGTTCCTGGCATTCGCATTCCTGGTATAGGCTCTACGAGGAGGCATGATCACTGAAACGTAGAATATCGAGTTAGAATGGAATTAGATCATACCTTACGCACGATAAGAGTAACAAGAAAATGAAGATTTTTCCTAAGACACTTTGTAGCCTCCCTCTCATTAGATGTGGTGCGCACTACACACCCATGAAAAGGACTCTACCTAGTGCGGCTTTTAAGACATCCTAAGACACTTAAACCTAATGCTCTGATACCAAGTTTATCACGCCCCAAGCTACCCCCGAGACGCGGTCACGGGACCTAGGACCACAAGTGATCCCAAGCTAACCCTGCAAGCATGATCATGAGCATACTAAATATAATCTGAATAATAGAAACTGTGCGGAAGCTAAATTATAAATAAATCTGAAAGATGGGGAATACCCATATACTATAACTGAGATATATGAAAACTGATGAGTTTAATACAAGAAGATATTAACTCAACACTAAGCTGAATCTAACTATGTCTGAAATAAGCCTCTAAACTGACTAGAAATGTTGGGATAGGCCCTAACTAATTCTAACAAAACTGAAACTAAAGACTAAAAGCGATAAAGATAAACATGTCACTAGTCCTTGAAGAATGAGGACTCACCACTGATGCTGCTGAACTGAAGATCGGGAATCAATCTAAGCATGATTTGGATGTTGAGAACCTGAACCTACATCACGAAAAGATGTAGCGCACGTATGCGTCAGTGCTTGAAAGGTACTGAGCATGCAGGATAGAGTAAAGCTGAAAGAACATATAATTGAACAAAGCAATAAAGCAATGAAATAATTTGAACATGATATAGATACTGAATACTGAGCTAACTGAATGCAATGACCAATTTATAACATGCTGACTAAATACTGAATGAATTGTAAATGTGGTCAATGCAATAGAGTCTGACTGAACTGTAGGAGCTACTAATAACCGACAATAAAACCACATGAGCTAAATGTGGAGTCCGATGTATATGACCCATCGAGAGGACCCAATATACCCTGCCAGAGGTATAGAGGCATGCTGGCGTGATCACTAAACTGATGTTGCCCACAGAGGGGACTTACACCTACGTGGCTCGTAGTTCTGGGACTATATGGGTACGCTGAACCCTAGTCCAACTCGGTATTATGCTACTCCCAATAGATTAAGTGATTAACACATTATGACTGAATTTCTGTAAGTTACTGGATAGCTCGAACTGAACATGCAAACTGAGAATTCAACAATTAATTTGATAATGATGCATTAATAACTGAGGCATGTATAACTGAATAACTGAGATATCTAACCAAGCATGTGTAATTCAAGAACTAAAGAAATACATAGCTAGGGTTCTGAAATTCATGCAATAAACTGAGAAATAACATGATAATCTGATTTGGAACATTTAAATAACTAATTCCTGATGATATGTTGAAATTCTAGAAACCCTAAGTCTGTTCATAATCATGGAATCAAGAATCTGACTGAATTCTAGGGACCTAATGGGCGAAAGGAACCCACTAGTGAAATCCCACATACCTGGTGATGAATTCCACGAAGAAATCTTTCGATTTCGGGGCTAGAACTGAAGGAACATTGTTGGGTTCTTGAACTAGGGTTCTTGACCTTTTTCTCCTCTCTTGATTCTAATTTTCTAAGTTTTGATTAATGATTTTGACTAATGTAAGTTCTAGTTATGATTTTAGGCCTAAACTGGCTAAAACCTCATGATTGAGGGTCTAAACAACGTATCTTAGGGGTTAAACGAAATAGGAAAAGACCAAAAGACCCCTGACTTAACTGTTGTCGGAGTGACCGACGGATTGGACTGACGGTTCGTCGATTGGATCCGTAGGTCAAGCCTGCTCGACAGGCTTTCACTAAAATGAGCATAACGTTTTACTCAGAGGTTGGATTTTAGGAAACTCGGCGGCGTTGGAAAGAGGATTCAATTATCTATCATATCATAGGTCATGGGACACACAATTCTTTTTGTGCTAAAAGTTATGACCATCTGAAGTTGATCCATCAACAATTTTCAGCTAACTGGTTGCTGATCCTCATCTACGGTCAGACCTACGGACCGTGGATCGAGTGACGGTCCGTGCTAGTCAACCGTCAATCAGGATTGAAGCTGGGCTTTTGGGCATCGATCCACGGACACGAACTACTGTCCGTGACCTGACCTACGGACCGTAAGTTCGGCCGTGGGTCAACACTTCACCAAATTTTCTGACTGAGTTCTAGGAAAGTTTTCTGTCACGAACCATGGACCTACAGGACGGACCGTGAGTCCATCTACGGTCCGTGGATGGTGTCCACCTGTAACACCAGAAAATCTGAAATCTCTATTTTCGGATACGGGGTGTTTCAATTACCCTTGAATTCATAATTCAATTTGAGGAAAGTTAGGATCAAAGTCAAGTGAAGTTAGAGTCAAGCTTAGAAGTTAAGAAGCAAGTCTTTAAAGTTTTTCAAGATTCTTTATTGAATGTTTTAACTTCATTTTAAGGCTTAAGTTTCAAGTTAAGTAAAAAGTATAGAGTTGAGTTCAATTCTCAAAAGTTATTAGGGAACTAATTATTCCCAAAGAGGTTTTAAAGAAATGTTTTTACATTTAAACAAGATTGGAAACTGAGATCTCCAAAGAGCCTTCGGGCTAGTTTTCCAGAAAAGAGTAATCACTTTCTAAATGAAGCAAGAGAGGAAACTGAGATTTTCAAGATAGCCTTTGAGCTATGTTTCTGAGTAATTATCTCAAATCAGCAGGAAGACATATGTTTTAAAAATATAAGAGCCAGTACCTTTTTGGTAGTAGTATCGAACACCGAATTGGGGGAACGTTCAAAGAACTCACTGCCCCCATAGAACTATGTAGCCATCATGGGTAGAAGAGGTTCATACTTTTTAGATGAATCATTTTCAAATTAGACTAGTGGATCCATTAGGCATGACAGGTTCTATACCTTTGGCCGGGTATAGGATGCTCTGGCAGTGTGAGGTTGATCGTTGTATCATCACTATAGCTCTTATGTGATGGTTGTCGGTTAGAGAAACTCCCACAACAATTATTGTATTTTTATATACATCAGTTCATTTATATTTCTACATACATCTCAGGCTTATTGTATCTTTGTATACACACAGAGTTTATAGCATGTTTTAAATAGTTTTTCTTTATATTGCACTTGTTTTAAACTGCCTTATATTAAAATGAGTCAGTTAGGTTAAGTTGAGTTGAGCCAGGTAAGTTATTCAGTTTCTTCCAGATTTCCTTCTAGCCTATGTTGCTTAGCTTTCCAGCTCGCATACTCGTACATTCAATGTACTGATGCTAGTTGGCCTGCATCTTATGATGATGCAGACACAGGTACCCAGGATCAGCATCCAGCACGCCGTTGATCCAGTTGAGCACTCTAAAGTCAGTGGTGAGCCTCTTTGCATTCCGGAGGACTCTGTTATTTTGTGTTCCTAGTTTTTGCTTTATTAGGATGTTGCGGGGTCTGTCCCAATTTCCATCTCAGTGTTATAGAGGCTTCATAGACAGTCAGTCAGTTAGTTTTGAGTCTCTCATCTGTGTATAGATATATAAATATTCTATTTTGAGACTTGAGTTGCCTTTTTGGCCAGATTTTATCAGTTGGGTTGTTTTATGACCTTTCATTGCATTGAGTTATTCTGTTGAGTTAAGTTTCTGCTGAGTTAAGTAAGCCAGGCCAAGGGTTCGCTTAGGCCAGCAATGGTCTTCGAGTGCCGGTCCCGCCCAGGGTGTAGGCTCGGGGCGTTTAGCACTCAATTTTGGCAATATGCCATAATAAAAAAATAGTTCACCAACTGGCATAGTTAATTTGAAAAAGAGTAAACTACATAAATTTCACTATTTTAGATCCTAATTATTAGGCATCTTGATAGTTTTTTTTATATTACTTTCTGTACCATTTTCAGCGGAGAGATACGTGTATCACGATTCATCAGATACGTGTATATGTGTGATTTAAAGGCCGAGATACATGAATTAAGACTTTTGAATTAAAGATTGTAACTTATTGTCTTAATTAAAGGAGTAAAAAATGAAAAATTAACAAACAAAACAGATTTTCTGGGTCCATCTGTATCAACTGTTACTATTTTTGATAAAAATGTAAATCATAAGCATTAGTAAATCTAATATTGTAAACTTCATTTTCTTCATCAATTTCTTTCTTTGAATGTTAGATTTTCGAGTTTTTTTTGCAGATGATGAATATCACAATATTGTTGATGCATTCGGATTCATGGATCTCTAAAATCGAATATGAAAACTATAGAATTGATGGAATACTTTTGAGAGATAATGCAATCTACAACGATCTAGTCGATGGTATTTCAAAACAACTAGGAATCGATTGTACCCGCAAAAGAATAGAAATCAGATACACAATGGAAGAAAATTTAACTATAATGAAAATTCGAAACGAGGTGGGCATGAGGTTTTTTATGGAATTAAAAAAACGTCAAGGAAACTAACTGACAAAATCAATTAAATATGATATTGATTTTTTGATACACATAACATATTATTCCAGATACATGTGACAATTTAAGATACTCATGTTTCATTGTTGAGATACATATCAATAACTTCTGATATTAAAAAGTATATGGATATCCTGTTAAACTATAACAGATACATAGTGTATTAAATTAAAGATACATCATGTATCTATGTGGCATAAAGACACGAACTCTAAAGCTATTGAAATAATTTAAAATTTAAAATAATTATCTCATCATTCCAATAATTACCAGCAAATGACATGGTGTAAATTTAATTTTTCGTCTTCGCAAAAGCGACAACAAAATCGAGAGATACATACAGATATTGGAGAGGGAAACGGCGGATGGTGTAAAGAGAGAGAAAGTAATTGGAATTGTTAATGTCTCATTAATTATTAATTAAAGAGATTTAATTATAAGATAATTATTTAATATCATAATTAAGAGGATTGTGTATCTGATTTAATCTTTTAAAATATATGGTGTAATTATTAAAAAATGGTATTATATGTAATATATGGTGAAGTATGTCTAGACAGATAGCTTTTCCTTTAATAAAAAACCTCTTTTGTAAAAAAGTATTCTCTTATATATATATATACTAGACATCGGAGCCCGTGCTAGCACGGGCCCAATATGTATCATTTTTTGTTTCAATTTAGTGACAAAGACAAAATTAAAGAGTTAATCAAACTTTAATATTAATTTAAAATAGTTAAATTTTTAATTATTGTTCACTATGGTTAATTTTTTTTATGTCTTTTAACATTCTAAATTGCTAATTATTGTTTTATGATTTGTAATATCTTTTACGCAATTTTGAAATAATAAAGGTTATTTCTTTTTTCTCAATTTATGTCACGCCCCGAACCTACACCCTGGGCGGGACCGGCACCCGAAGACCATTGCTGGCCACAAGCGAACCCTTGGTCTGGCTTTCTTAACTCAACGGAAACCTAACTCAACGGAATAACTCAATGCCATGCAAAGACATAAAACAACTTAACTGATAAAATCTGGCCCAAAAGGGCAACTCGAGTCTTAAAATAGAATATTTAGATATATACACATATGAGAGACTCAAAACTAACTGACTGACTGTTTATGAAGCCTCTAAAATACTGAGATGGATGTTGGGACAGACCCCGAAACATCCTAATAAAACAAAACTAGGAACACAAAAATATTCGAGTCCTCCGGAAAGCAAGGAGGCTCACCACTGACTCTAGAGTGCTTAGCTGGATCAACGGCGTACTGGGTGCTGATCCTGGGTACCTGCGTCTGCATCATAAAACGATGCAGGCCAACTGGCATCAGTACATAGAATGTACGAGTATGCGAGCTAGAAAACTAAACAACCACTTAAGCTTGAAAAGAGTAAAAAGGAACTCTTACCTTGGCTGTGTACGACTTATGAGTAAAAGAACTCAAATGTAAAGCAATAAGACATATGCAATACATATAAAGCTTGTAAAACAATGTAAACAGCTTAGTTCATTAAGGATAAAACGATAACAAACTCAACTTTACTTATATAAAAGTAATATAACTTTTGTGGGAGGTTCTTTAACCGACAACCACCACTATGAGCCCTAGTGATGATACAACGTTTTACCTCACGTTGCCCAAGGACCATCCTATACCTTGTTGTGATATAGGACCTTACTTTACTTAGTGGATCCACTAGCTTAACTTACGTGATCATCTAAAAAGTATGACCCGTTAAATCCCATGTTTGGCTACATGGTTCTTATAGAAAGTTGAGTTAATATGAACTCGCTTCCCCAATTCGGTGCTCAATACTACTCCCAAAAATACTTTGACTCATAAGTAGTTTAAACACAAACTTCTTTCTTCTTAGTTTGAGATAATTGCTCAAAACTTAGCCCAAAGACTCTTTTGGAAATCATAGTTCCTTTCTTACTTCAAATGTAAAAACATTTATAAACATCTTTGGGAATACTTAGTTCTCTAATAACTTTTGAGAAATTGACTCAACTTTATGCTCTTGACTTAACTTAGAACTCTATACTTTTTACTTAACTTGAAACTCAATACTCTTTACTTAAATTGAAATTATATACTTTTTACTTAAATTGAAACTTGAGCCTTGAACAAAGTTAAAATGTTCAATAAAGACTCTTGAAAAAACTTTAAAGACTTGCTTCTTAACTTTTAAACTAGACTCTAACTTCACTTGACTTGGAATCCTAACTTTCTTGAATTGAATTATGGATTCAAGAGTAATGATTTGGGTTTGGAAGGACCCCATGATGTTTAGGAATAATTTAGGACAGCTAAACTTAAGAAGAATTACAAAATTAAATTCTGAAAATAGTGGAGTCCGCGTCCTGTCCGCGACGCGGAGCAGATTTTGTTCACAGAGGGAACAAGTCTTTCATGCAAGCTGCCCGACTTTTCTCCTTCATGTTGCCAACTCTAAACCCTCTTAACTTCAAAGGTTCCAGCAGCAAACACTTGGGATCATAAACCCCTCAACATACAGTGGATTTCAACTCAAAAACACAACTGGAAACATGTACTAAACCAGTAAGAAACTCCAACAACACAACCACAAGAATTCAACAATCACAACCCAACAACTTCAACAACACAATCAATCTTTTCTCGAAAATAAAACGAGTTTGGCATGTGGGGGAAAGAACCAACCCAACACTATGAACTCACATACCTTAATAGGGATCACCCCCGACGAAAACCACGACGATCTTGACGAAATCCTTACTTCTTCTTCTCTTTCTCCTCTTCTTTCTCTCTTCTCTCCAAAACCCTAACTCTCACTTTTAAAAAGGGAAAACTGATTTAAAATCAGTCTAACACCTCAATATAACCAAAAGAATTGGCTAGGAAAAAGACCAAAATACCCTTAAAATTTTTGAACTAAACTGCCATGTGCGACTGTGCCAACAGCCCAATTTCCGAAGGGCATAACTCACTCATACGAACTCGGAATCGAGCAAACTCAGTGGTGTTGGAAAGATCATTCCAAGGGCTTTCCAGAAATAACTGGAAATTTGCATAAATCATTCTGAGAAACGAGTTATGACTGTTTGAAGTGGATAAAAAAAAACTCATTTTTTTCCCATACTTAACTAAATTTCCAGATTCTGACTTCTTCAAAAAATGACTAATTCCAATTATAAACTTCTTCATAGTTATTTCAAATTGCATGACGTTACAATATCTCTCCCTTGGGAACATTCGTCCTCGAATGCGGTTACTCTTACTAGGCAAAGGGCGTAACATCAACTCAAACACCCAACAAGCAACCATGCAAACAACAACAACAACTACATGCTCACTATAAATTAAAGAGCACTAAGAAGGAAATTAGTACCTTGATCTGCATTTCCTCCGAATTCAAAGAGATATGGATATCTCTTCTTCATGTCCTCTTCGGCTTCCCAAGTAGCTTCCTCGACAAATTGGTTCCTCCAAAGGACCTTGACTAATGCTACATATTTCGTTCTCAACCTGCGAACTTGATGATCTAAAATCTGAACAGGAATTTCCTTATAAGATAAGCTATCCTTGATCCCAATATTTTCAGTAGGTATGATCAATGAAGGATCGCCTATGCACTTCTTCAACATAGAGATGTGAAAAATCGTATGAACCGCTGCTAGTTCCTGTGGTAGCTCCAACTCATAAGCTACATTGCCAACCCTCTTGACTATGCGGTAAGGTCCAATATACCGGGGACTAAGTTTTCTCTTCTTACCAAACCTCATAACCCCCTTCATGGGTGAAACTTTCAAATATACCCAATCATCTACTTCAAATTCTAACGCTCTTCTCCTAACATCGGTGTAGGATTTTTGACGACTCTGCCCCGTTTTGAACCTCTCTTGAATCACTTTCACCTTCTCCATAGCTTGGTGAACTAAATCTGGTCCTATCAACCCTGCTTCACCAACTTCAAACCATCCAACATGAGATCTACATCTTCTCCCATAAAGAGCTTCATATGGAGCCATTTAGATGCTAGAGTGATAACTGTTGTTGTAGGCAAACTCAATGAGAGGTAGGTGATCATCCCAATTACCTTTGAAATCAATCACACAAGCCCTCAACATATCTTTTAAAGTCTGAATAGTATGTTCTGCTTGCCCATCAGTCTGAGGATGAAAGGCAGTACTTAAGTTCACCTTCGAACCCAAGCCTTTCTGAAAAGATTTCCAGAACTGTGTAGTAAATTGTGCACCCCTATCTGAAATAATGGGGATTGGGACTCCATGAAGTCTCACCACCTCTTGAATATATAACTTGGCATAATCTTCTGCTGAATAGGTAGTCTTTATCGGTAGAAAATGGGCTGACTTTGTCATTCTGTCGACAATTACCCAAATAGAATCATGCTGTCTGCGAGACCTTGGCAACCCTGTGATGGAATCCATATTGATCATCTCCCACTTCCATTCCGGAAGTTTTATATTCTGAGTCAAACCACCGGGGCCTTTGGTGTTCAACTTTCACTTGCTGGCAATTTGGACATTTAGCAACAAATTCAGCAATGCCCTTCTTCATGTCATTCCACCAATAAACTTCTCTCAAGTCACGATACATCTTCGTGGAACCCGGATGAATGGAATATCTGGAGCTATGAGCTTCTTCCATGATCCTCTCTTGGAGTCCATCTATCATAGGTACACACAATCTACTTTGATATCTCAAAACACCATCTCCCCCTTGTTCAAAAGATAATACTTTTTTGCTTTTGAACATTAGCCTTCAACTCGAGCAAAATGGGATCTTGATCTTGTTTCTCCTTCACTTCTGACACTAGTGATGACTCAGCTCCGCTTAACACCGCTATTCCTCCTTCTGCAGAATCTGTAAGTCTGACTCCAAGGCGTGCCAGTCTGTGCACATCTTTTGCTAACTCTCTCTTTCCTTCTTCAATATGGGTGGTGCTACCCATAGACAACCTGCTTAAAGAATCAGCAACAACATTAGCCTTACCTGGGTGGTAAAGAATACTCAGGTCATAATCCTTGAGTAATTCTAACCACCTCCTCTGTCTGAGACTAAGCTCTTTCTGAGTAAGCACATATTGAAGGCTCTTGTGATCACCATACAAGTAATGACGTCATATCTTCAAAGCGAACACTACAGCAGCCAACTCTAAGTCATGGGTTGGGTAATTCTTCTCATGAACCTTCAACTGTCTGGAGGCATAAGCTATAACCTTGCCATTCTGCATTAAGACACAACCCAAACCAACTCTAGATGCATCACAATACACCATAAAACCTTGAGTACCTTCTGGTAACGTCAAAATTGGAGCAATAATCAACCTCTTTTTCAATTCCTGAAAGCTTTTCTCGCAAGCTTCAGACCATTGAAATTTCACCGTCTTCTAAGTCAACTTTGTCAAAGGAGATGCAATAGACGAGAACCCCTCAACAAACCTTCTATAATAGCCAGCTAGTCCCAAGAAACTCCTAATATCAGTTGGAGATGTGGGTCTAGGCCAATTCTACACTGCCTCAATTTTTCGAGTATCAACTTTAATTCCATCACCAGACACAATGTGGCCTAGGAATGCCATAGACTCAAGCCAAAACTCACACTTAGAGAACTTGGCATACAACTCTTTATCTTTCAAAGTCTAAAGAACTATTTTGAGATGACTGGCATGTTCATCTTCATTCTTTGAATAAATTAGTATGTCATCAATGAAAACGATAACATATCTAAATAAGATTTGAAGATTCTATGCATAAGGTCCATGAATGTTGCCGGTGCATTGGTCAATCCAAAAGACATGACCAAAAACTCATAATGACCGTATCTGGTTCTGAAGGTTATCTTTGGAATAACACATTCTCTTACTCTTAACTGATAATAACCTGATCTGAGGTCAATTTTTGAGAAACAGGAATCACCCTGAAGCTGGTCGAAAAGATCCTCAATCTGCGGAAGAGGATACTTATTCTTGATGGTAACCTTGTTCAACTGGCGGTAGTCTATACACATCCTAAGGGAACCATCTTTCTTTCTCACAAACAAGACCGGAGCACCCCAAGACGGTCGAATGAAACCCTTTTCTAGGAGATCTTTCAACTGCTCTTTCAACTCTGTTGGTGCCATTTTATATGGCGGAATAGAGTTAGGATGAGTACCTGGAATGAGGTCTATGCTGAACTCTATTTCTCTCTTAAGAGGAATTTCGGGTAGATCATCAGGAAAAACTTCTGGAAACTCTCTTACTATAGGAACTGACTGAATATGAGGTATCTCAACACTAGAGTCATTAACTCGGACTAAGTGATAGACATAACCCTTCGAAACTAACTTTCTCGCCTTGAGGTACGAAATGAAACGACCCTTAGGCACAACTGAACTGCTACTCCACTCTATGACTGGCTCATTCAAAAACTGAAACTTGACCACTCGAGTTCTACAGTCTAAGGATGCATAACAAGCATGAAGCCAATCTATACCTAAAATGACATCGAAATCTACCATGTCTAACTCAACCAAATCAGCCACGGTGATCTTGTGATTGATGGAAACAGGACAATCACGATAGACTCTTTCTGCTAGAATAGACTCCCTAACAGGTGTAGAAACACAAAAGGGTTCACAAAGTCTTTCATGAAGAACATCAAACTTATTTGCAACATAAAGAGTTACAAATGATAAACTTGCTCCTGGGTCTAGCAAAGCATACACATCAAAAGCAAAGACTTTAATCATACCAGTGACCACATTCGGAGAGTTCTCTTGCTCAAGACGACTGGTGAGTGCATAGACGCGGTTTGCTCCTCCGCTCGTACTAGAAGTAGCTCCTCTAGGTGCCATCCTGTCTGGGGGAACAATTGATGAAGATTGGGCTTTACTGCCCAAATTTCCACTTCCTTGCTTATTCTTAGGGCACTTCTTCATAAAGTGACCCTCTTGTCCACACTTAAAACAACCTGTCTAACCATCACAACATTTACTCGGGTGGGTTCTACCACACCTAGCGCATGCAGGAAATAAACTACTTCATTGTGCCACACTACCTGAAGACTGTGTTGGTCTAGCCTTGAAGTCCTTCGAATTCTGGCCATTATGTTCCCCTCTGTATATGGGTGCAGGTGCTCTAGCAGATGATGGAGCAGGTCCCTTTTTCCTTTATTGAAAGGACGGACGGTTTGAATTACCTTTCTGCTGCCCGGACTCACTACCGGTCTTAGCCTTCTTATTTCTGAACTCTTCTCTGTCCCTTAGCTTCTCTTCCTCAACCTGCTGCACATAAACCATCAAATCTTGATATGTCCATATCCCCGATAAGCATTGCAGCCCTACTTTCATTACTTGACAACCGAGACAGCCCAGCAACAAACAAGCTCATTCTACTCCTCATGTCCGCAACCATCTCCGGAGCATAACGGGATAGTTGTGTGAACTTCAGACTGTACTCATGAACACTCAAAGACTCCTGCTTAAGTGTGAGGAACTCACGTACCTTGGCCTCTCTCAATTCTCGAGGAAAGAAATGCCCCAAGAAAGCTTCTTCAAAACGGCCCCAACTCGCAGGTGGTGCATTCTCAACTCTGCCCTCTTTCCACTGGTCGAACCAAGTTCTAGCAACATCCTTTAATTGATACGCAGCTAGTTCAACCCGCTCAATATCTGTCACATGCATCACATCAAAAATCTTCTTCAACTCCTCAATGAAGTTTTCTGGATCCTCGGTAGTGCTCGAACCCATGAAACTCAGAGGATTCATCCCCAAGAACTCACGAATCCTTGACGTGTCAGCTCCTTCATGTCGAGCTCCCCTTTGCTGACCAATCTGATTAGTCACAGCTTGACTCAGTATCCTAATTGCCTCTCTGAACTCAGCATTAGAAACTTCCCCTTGATGTAGCACTCCAGGGGGATAAGGTAACTCTTGTTCATCAACATAACGTCTAGGAAGACGCCCTCTGCCAACTCTTCGTGGAGGCATGATTATCGGAAACATGCGCAAGCATGAATTGGAAAGGGTTCCAATAGTTCTGCTCTTTGGTTGCTTCATCTGTATTCTCTAACTAACTTTTCATGAATTTCAGGCTAGCTAGCTACCTTATTCGGGAGAGACGATTATCTGAAAAAAATCAGGAAACAGGACATATTTGGCAGTCAGAGATTTTCATGAAAAGAAATTGATAGAGCAGGATACAGATTATGATAGCATCTCTTGCATCTGTTATGGATGTCGAACTTGGAAGAGTAAATTTTCCTTTTTTCCTGGTGAATTTTGAATGAAACAGGGGTTAGACATAGGCTAGTACTTGGCATTGTTTAATGAATATATGAGGTGTCAAAAGCTCTTCTTTCTTTTGTTTTTACGCCTTCCTTAACTCATGAGAGCGGGAGTCGGGAGAGCTACAAAGCATAAATGAAAATGGCTCACAAGGTCACACACACAGTTTTGTTAGTACCTATGCTTCTTTCTAATTTTTGTTTTAGCAGCAAAGGTTGGTGAATGACCTGAACAATCAAACTGGATTGTGGATAATCTGCACAACAAAAATGTATCCTCAAACCTGCAAAACTAAGTTAAACTACTTATCTTTACATATTAGTATTTGATCAATGTGAATTTTTTTTCATATCATTACTGATGAAAATTCAAATAAAAATGAAACACTTAAAAGTTATAAAAAGGGATGAAAGAAACTTTTTAGAGATAAACTCTAACGCACAAAATGAGTGTGAAAGAAGTGAGAAATCTTCCTAAATGTTGCAGCCTCCTAATTATAGATGTGGCGCACTTCACACCGATAACTAGGAATCTACAGACACGGCTTCATAGACTCCCTAGGACTCTTGAACTCTGTGCTCTGATACTAAGTTTGTCACGCCCCGAGCCTACACCCTGGGCGGGACCGGCACCCGGAGACCATTGCTGGCCCCAAGCGAACCCTTGACCTGACTTTCTTAATTCAGCGGAAACCTAACTCAACAGAATAACTCAATGCCATGCAAAGACATAAAACAACTTAACTGATAAAATTTGGCCCAAAAGGGCAAATCGAGTCTCAAAATAGAATATTTACATATATACATAGATGAGAGACTCAAAACTAACTGACTGACTGTCTATGAAGCCTCTAAAATACTGAGATGGATGTTGGGATAGACCCCGCAACATCCTAATAAAACAAAACTAGGAACACAAAAATATCTGAGTCCTCCGAAAAGCAAGAAGGCTCACCACTGACTCTGGAGTGCTAAACTGGATCAACGGCGTGCTGGGTGCTGATCCTGGGTACCTGTGTCTGCATCATAAGACGATGCAGGCCAACTGGCATCAGTACATGTAATGTACGAGTATGCGAGCTGGAAAGCTAAACAACCACTTAAGCTTGAAAAGAGTAAAAAGGAACTCTTACCTTGGCTCTGTACGACTTATGAGTAAAAGAACTCAAATGTAAAGCAATAAGACATATGCAATACATATAAAGCTTGTAAACCAATGTAAACAACTTAGTTCATTAAGGATAAAACGATAACAAACTCAACTTTACTTATATAAAAGTAATATAACTTTTGTGGGAGGTTCTTTAACCGACAACCACCACTATGAGCCCTAGTGATGATACAACGTTTTACCTCACGTTGCCCAAGGACCATCCTATACCTTGCCGTGATATATGACCTTACTTTACTTAGTGGATCCACTAGCTTAACTTACATGATCATCTAAAAAGTATGACCCGTTAAATCCCATGTTTGGCTACATGGTTCTTATGGAGAGTTGAGTTAATATGAACTCGCTTCCCCAATTCGGTGCTCAATACTACTCCCAAAAATACTTTGGCTCATAAGTGTTTTAAACACGAACTTCTTTCTTTTAGTTTGAGATAATTGCTCAAAACTTAGCCCAAAGGCTCTTTTGGAAATCATAGTTCCTTTCTTACTTCAAATGTAAAAACATTTATAAACATCTTTGGGAATACTTAGTTCCCTAATAACTTTTGAGAAATTCACTCAACTTTATGCTCTTGACTTAACTTAGAACTCTATACTTTTTACTTAACTTGAAACTCAATACTCTTTACTTATATTTAAACTCTATACTCTTTACTTAAATTGAAACTTGAGCCTTGAACAAAGTTAAAATGTTCAATAAAGACTCTTGAAAAAACTTTAAAGACTTGCTTCTTAACTTTTAAACTAGACTCTAACTTCACTTGACTTGGAATCCTAACTTTCTTGAATTGAATTATGGATTCAAGAGTAATGATTTGGGTTTTGAAGGACCCCATGATGTTTAGGAATAATTTAGGACAGCTAAACTTAAGAAGAACTACGAAATTAAATTCTGAAAACAGTGGAGTCCGCGTCTTGTCCGCGACGCGGAGCAAATTTTGTTCACAGAGGGAACAAGTCTGCGACGCAAACTTGTTTCATGCAAGTTGCCCGACTTTTCTCCTTCATGTTGCCAACTCTAAACCCTCTTAACTTCAAAGGTTCCAGCAACAAACACTTGGGATCATAAACCCCTCAACATACAGTGGATTTCAACTCAAAAACACAACTGGAAACATGTACTAAACCAGCAAGAAACTTCAACAACACAACCACAAGAATTCAACAATCACAACCCAACAACTTCAACAACACAACCAATCTTTTCTCGGAAATAAAACGAGTTTGGCGTGTGGGGGAAAGAACCAATCCAACACTATAAACTCACATACCTCAATAGGGATCACCCCCGACGAAAACCACGACGATCTTGACGAAATCCTTGCTTCTTCTTCTCTTTCTCCTCTTCTTTCTCTCTTCTCTCCAAAACCCTAACTCTCAATTTTAAAAAGGGAAATCTGATTTAAAATCAGTCTAACACCTCAATATAACCAAAAGAATTGGCTAGGGAAAAGACCAAAATACCCTTAAAATTTTTGGACTAAACTGCCATGTGCGACTGTGCCAACAACCCAACTTCCAAAGGGCATAACTCACTCATACGAACTCGGAATCGAGCAAACTCAGCGGCGTTGGAAAGATCATTCCAAGGGATTTCCAGACATAACTGGAAATTTTCCTAAATCATTCTGAGCAAGGAGTTATGACTGTTTGAAGTTGACAAAAAAAAACTCATTTTTTTCCCGTACTTAACTAAATTTCCAGATTCTGACTTCTTCAAAAAATGACTAATTCCAATTATAAACTTCTTCATAGTTATTTCAAATTGCACGACGTTACAATTTATGTGGTACTAATAAAATTTTGAGATTCAATCAATTTTTTTTTGTCTTTAAAATATTCTATTGTTAATTACTGTAAATTATTGTACTTTCTAAGTAATTTCAAATAATATATATTATTTCATTTGTCCAATTTATGTGTCACCGATAAAATTTGAAGAGTTAATCAGTTCTTTTACATATTTTTATATCTTTTGAATATTTAAGTAAATAATTATTGTGATTTATAATATTTTATACAATTATTTTTAAAAAATTAAACAACAAACAAAACGAATTCATCATAGGAAAATTACCAAAGCATCCTTGAATACATCAATAATGAGTCCCACTTTTTGTTTAAAAAAATATGCATATTGGGAGGATATTTTTGTCCAAAGTGGAAATAGAATAAGTATAAAGCATTAAAGTCTTTTAAAATTTTAAATTGTTAATTCTTATTGTATGATTTGTAATACTTTTACGCCATTTTCAAATAATAGAGGTCATTTCTTCTTTCTCAATTTATGTAGTACTAAAAAAATTTTGAGATTCAATCAATTTTTTTTGTCTTTGAAATATTTCTAGCTGTTAATTACTGTAATTTATAGTACTTTCTAAGAAATTTTCAAATAATATATATTATTTCATTTGTCCCAATTTGTGTGTCACTGGTAAAATTTGAAGAGTCAATCAGATCTTTTATATATTTTTATATCTTTTAAATATTTAAGTAATTAATTATCGTGATTCATAATATTTTATACAATTATTTAGTATAGTAAAATAAATTTAAAAGAAACAAACAAAACGAATTCATCATAGGAAATTACCAAAGCATCCTTCAATACATCAATAATGGGTCCGACTTTTTGTTTTTAAGAAATTGAACATTCGAAGGATATTTTTGTCCAAAGTGGCAATATTGTGTAAAAAATGTGTATTTATTGTGATTTTGAATGTTGTGAGGGGTAATAGGATGCACGCAAAGTTAAGGTGTCTTTTTGAAAATCTGGGACAACTTCAAGTATCACTTAATGTTTTTTCTCAAAATCTAATTTACTTTCGTAAACTATGTGTCAAATCAAAATCAGATTAACAAATTCAATAGGAATGAGTAATAAATAGCTCATACTAAATAATAAATATGTAACTAAAAATCTTCTTAGCTTTTGGTTGAAAGCTAACAAGATAGTTAGAATGATAGTTGCATTGTGAAAATCTTGTTAGCTTTTGGTTGAAAGCTAACAAGATAGTTAGAATGATAGTTGCATTATGACTTATTATATATAGAATATAAGAGGTTAGGAAGCAAATTTGGACAATATGTTTGTTTGAGTTGTGTGCTTCTAAGCGAAAGGTGTACTCCACTGTGAAAGATTGAGTGTTCTCTTTGTTTTAGTTTATTTGTCTTACTTTTTGTTTTAATTAAAAATTATAGTAAAAGTTGTATAACTCAAAATAATTAATAACTTAAAATATTGTATTATGTAATTGAAATTTACATAAAATATACTATAAATCACAATAATTAATAATTTAAAATATTTTGATATCTAATAAGAGGCTACAAACGCACAACTCTTAACTGTAGAATATATATTTAAAAATTACGTGAAAATTACAATAGATCACAACAATTAACAACTTTAAATATTCTATTATTTATTAGAAAAATTCAATTACTGAATTTTTAATAAATTTTCAAATACAAATATAAAATATGTGTAGGTTTTATAAAAGAAGAAATTAGGGGAAAAAATAAAAATACTGAAGGAATGAAAAACAAGAAATAAAGCTATAGAGTGATGTTGGAAGAACGGTGTATTTTCAATGCAGTGTAAGAATACAATTTATAATAAAAATACTAACTTCTAAATTTTAAACTAAGCAAAAAGATATGTGAAAACACCAATTTTCTAAAGCCTAGAAAATATTATTGTCTCAAAATTCAAATAGAAATCAATTCCCGATTAAAAGGGCTAATTATGTGACTAAGTCTATCTTAATAAAAAAAAATGTTTTTTTGGAATCCCAGGATAATCCGCAGCCGCTACAACCTCTGTCACAGCCTCTGTCCTTCGGGTGAGCACTTTGTGCGCACTGGGTAAACCCCCCACTGTGTAATAGCCTGCAAACCACACAGGGGATGTAAGCCGCACTAGGCAAGCCCTATGCGACATGCTCGACTCAGAAGGCATTGAAGGGGGATCGATCTTGGGTCATCCGTATGGATAACCACCCTCCAAACCAACTGAGCCATCCCGAAGGACATCTTAATAAAAATACTGTGGTAAAAACTTTACAATTCTAAAGCAAATATTCAAACTCCTTCTTTCTTTAGGAACTACAATTTTTGTGTCTTCTATCTTGGGATCTCCTTACTTGATAACCAGTAATGCTCTTGTGAATAAATTTATATATTCAATTTTGGGCTTGTAGTAAACTAAATTTACTTGTAATATTAAATCTTTTTGCTTCATTTACATCTTAAATTTAAACTTATCCATTTTATTTATTATTATGAAACATAGATAACTCCTTCATTGCTTCAATTTCTTTAGAAACATTTAAAGCGCCTTTAAATCTACCAAATTCACATTTTGCTTGTGCCTTTTCAATTGGAGGATCATCTTCTAATTTTTCCACCTTATAATCTCTTTTATTGGATCAAAAGAGAAAGGCTTAACATCTCATCTTCATGTTTAAATTTTTTTTTTCCAACACCATCATTAATGAAGCAATGCTTGTTCTCAAAGAATACTTTATAACGAGTTTTGATCAATATCAAGTATATAAAGAAAATTAGAAATTGCCTCATTACCTAAATTTCTTTTGATGACAACAATTCATTTTCCTTTAACGAAAATCAATTCACCATTTTTCATCCTAACTTTGAATATTTCAATAGATTTTAATTCTCTATATTAATTCTTATCATAAGTCATGTGGTTTGTGCAAACCTCTATCAATCCATCAAAAATTTATTGAAATCATACTTGAGATACATATTTAAATAAAAAGATTGTCGTCTTCTTTTTTTTTCATTGATCACACATGCATTTGTTTCATGGTTCTCAAATTTGTTTTTATAAATCGCTGCTTCATAGTCAAGCTGATTACACTTGAGAGACTAGAGTTTATAGTCTTCGAATAGGTGATGCAGTTTGAGTAATCTGTAGAGACTGAAGTACTAGAGTTAGTCCTTAGGTTATTGAGTTGTTATCTGAAACCGCTCTTTGAGGTTCATGAAGAAGGCATTGTACATTTGTTTAATTAGATTAGTTATACATTGTTTTTCATTTTCCTTAATGATGTGTAAAAATGAAAGCTGATGTACCGCCAATGAAGTATTTTATTTGAATATTAGGAGAAGCACACAACAATCACAAAAACCATATAGTAGAAACTATTTAATATTGCTTGTAATAAAATCTAAAGTTTAGAAATATTACTTCTCTTGTATTTGCATCATTTGTTTAGATTGTAAGTAGGAATAGCCATTAAAGGCTTTTCTCTGCATGTTACCATCCCAAACTTCTCATCAATGTCTAAATCACAAGGCTGCATACCATTTGGAAGCTCCCACTCAAAGCAATGCACCAATTGTGCCACCACAAGGCGGACGACCATAACTGCCAACTGCATTCCAGGACAACTTCTTCTCCCAGAGCCAAATGGTACAAGTTGAAAGTCCCGTCCACGAAAATCTATACAGCTTCCAACAAATCTCTCAGGCAAAAACTTCTCAGGATCAGGCCAAACATTTGGATCTCTTTGAGCTGCATAACAATTTACCATGACTCGGGATCCCTTTTGTATGTGGAAACCGTCGACTACACAATCTTCCATAGACTCATGATAAAATAGTGGCACTACAGGATGCAGCCTCAGGCCCTCTTTTACAACCATGTTTAAGTAGTTCAAATTTTCCAGGTCGGATTCTTCAACCATTCTTTCAAGGCCTACCACTTCTTGCAACTCCTTTTGGAGTTTCTTCATCACTTGGGGATGTCTAAGAAGTTCTGTCAGTATCCATTCCGTTGATGATGCTGTAGTATCCATTGCAGCTATAAGCATGTCCTGTATAGTAAAAAGGAAACAGAGGAATAAATTAGTAGTACAAACCATTTCATTCTCAAGGCTTGTGGTATATATGACAAAATGGGATGAAAGTACATACAAAGAGGATAGCTTTTATGTGACGACGGTCAAACTGAAATTCCGCTTCTCCAGATTGCATTATGTCCATCATGGTGTCCACAAAGTCCTTGGTTTGCTTCTGGTCATGTGAATGAACATGTTCATCAATAATCTTCTCAAGGAATTCATCAAACACCTTCGAAAGATCCTTGAGCTTGCGAGTGAGACCCTGGAGATCAATAGCACCAAGGAAGGGGAAAAAATCACCAAGATTTGGCGTTGCTGCTAAATGCACAACATCTTGAACAACAGATTTGAATCCCCTCTTGTCCAAGTCCTCATCCATGTACTTCTTTCCAAACACCATTAAACAAGTCAAGTTAGCATTCAAGGACGTAATCTTTGCACTAAGATCAACAGCTACACGATCATGAGCTTCCTTTTTAAGCGACTCAATAAGAAGTTCAACTTCTTGTTTTCTCATGGATTGAAATGAATTGATCTTCTTATTGCTCAAAAGGTGCACAGTGCACAATTTGCGCATGTTACGCCAATATACACCATACTTTGCAAATATCAAATTCTTCTGTCCATAAGACAAATATTGAGATGCCTCATGATGAGGTCTACTAGCAAATATGTGATCATATGTCTTGAGGACCTTTTCGGCTGCATCAGCAGACGAGGCAATGATTGTAGGTACTAGTCCCAATCGGACATACATAATAGGACCATGTTTGTTGGCTAGTTTTTGTAAATCTTGGTGTGGATTTTTTCCTAACAAATGAAGATGTCCTAAAATAGGAAGCCCTTTTGGACCTGGAGGAAACTTTTTCCTCTTGTGAATGTTTATCAGCTCATACAAGGCATATGTAAATAGAAAAAACACTAGAGCTGTCCGTATCAAAGTCATTGAGGGGAAGAGCAGAGCAGAGTAGTGACAGATGAGTTAAGGATCGATGTCATCACCAAGTATATAAGCAATGTTCCTAGAATTGATATGCAGTGTATTAAGTCAAATTACTCATAGATGAGCTCAGAAGTCAATTAATACTCAACCAATCTGATAAGTCTGGGAATGGGACAAATGACTATGCACACATTTTAGGCCAAACACTTATGCAGACCCTTAAACTTGTCCCTAAATTTCATTTTAAATGGAATATAAAAATTGGAATTGAAGGGTTAAAATGGAACAAAATTGAGTTGGAGTGCCAAAATGAAATTTAGGGACAAGTTTAAGGGTCTGCATATGTGTTTGGCCTACATTTTAATATCAGCAGCCCATGTTATATCTCTTGTTTTCTGTTTATTTTCCAAGAAAAATATATATACTTGTCATTCACTTAAACATTGTGGTTGAAATCTTTGAATCTACATTACTGTTAAAGTAAGAAAGAAAAAACAAATCTGAACGCCCTTTTATCTTAAAAGAATATTAAAGATCATTGAATCATTTCTGAATAAGAATAATATAATACATGCGTCATTTTAACTTGAACATTTATGTCTTCCAACTCAGTGTGCAAGATACTTAAACTTGTATAAAGTTCAACACGTAAATATATGTGTCCTATACAGCGTCCTACGTGGCAATTCGCATCCTACGTGTATTATGCCATGTAGGATACGTGTGTCCACTTGTTCAACTTTATAAAAGTTTAAGAGTTCGATTGTGCATACTCAAAGTTGGTGGGCATAAATGTCAAGTGAAATCAAATTAAAAGACACATTTATGTATGACATAATTCATAAAAGTACCCTTTAACTTAGCCTCATTTTACATTTATGTCGTCTAACTTTGGGTGTACATAAATAAGCACTTAAACTTGTATAAAATTGAACAAGTAGATGCATGAGTCATATGTGACATACACCATGTAGGACTCAAATTGTCACGTAGGATGTCATGTAAGGCGCATATGTTTATTTGTTCAACTTTATACAAATTTAAATGTCTACTTGTGCATACCCAAAGTTGGAAGACATAAATGTAAGGCATAATACATATATTGGACCTTAAACTTGGCTTCAAATTTTAACTTTGACCTCCAACTTTCAAAGTGCACAAATAGACACTTTAACTATCCAACCTTTTAATAAATAAACACGCGTGTCTTACCTGGCAAAACGCGTGATGTGCACGCATTTTGCGCGAGTGAGAAGTAACTTTTGAGGCACACAACAGTGAAAAAAATGCTGAAATGACAACTCTACCCTTAATTAATTTTATTTTTTTTAGTTCTAAAATTGACGTGTAAAGTGTTTAATTAGTTGGCAGCCATTGAGTGGCTCACTAATACACGTGGCAGCGTTTGCATTTCACGCTCTTGGCTCCAAAAATCGCGTGTTTATTTATTAAAAGGTTGGATAGTTAAAGTGCTTGTTTGTGCACTATGAAAGTTGGAGGTCAAAGTCAAAATTTGAAGCCAAGTTTAAGATCAAATATATGTATTATCCCTAAATGTAAACTAGGACCAAGTTAAATAACATATTTATGTATTATGCTGTTATGTATTTTGCCTTTCTGAATTGGTGAATATTTTAATTGATAACTATTTATTATTTACAAAACTGCAACTATACACATAGAGAGTGTAATTTTTTACACTAACAATTTAACAGTTCATATGTGTTACGAACAGAGAGTACGTCCTAGTCGTAACTCATAATATGATGCTTAGAGTTACAAGTGATCACGAGCTAACCCTTGATATACATGTATAAGAGCTTAAATGAGTGAATGGAAGCATAATTATGGAATAAGTTGGTTCAATACGAACAAAATTTGGTGAGTTTTGGGCTAAAATCATCCCTCAAGTATAACCCAAACATCTTTATGATATAATAATGAACAAAACACATCCTTTAACTATCCCAAACTTAGCAATAGCCATCTTCTGTTAATAAAAATTTGGGACTCTTCTTTAATGCTTTTGTGCAGGAAAATAATGTGCTCCAAAGGAAATAGCTATGAACTTTATACAATTAATCAAACTATAGTATAGATGGGCCTTAGAAAACAACGTAAAAGTCAACTCCATAATCTCTCTCTTCTTTCTTGTTCCAACTGTATTTCTATAGTTGACAAGGTGAGAAAGATGTTAGTTTTATTTTCATCTTCTTTCCCTTCTTGAAAGAATTATCGTATTTGGGAAAGACAAGTATAAATAATCATGATCAGAATCGGCCATGACAATGTAAACTGCCCCTTACTATTTGATAAAATGTCCGAAAGAAATTGCAGGTATATTGTGTATGAATGTCCAAGTCTCATTGCCTTTTAAAGTAAATTTAACAACTTCAGGAATTGTATTCAGACGACTATTTCTGAAAATCACATGTTAATGTGAAAATTGAGTGAAGTGTTACGTTCTTGCTAAAATATTTGTATTCTTTGCTATTCTATTCTTTATGAATTAGTTAACAACTACTCTCTCTGTCCCAATTTATGTGACTTACTTTCATTTTTAGTCAATTCCAAAAAGAATGACACATTTCTATATTAAGTACTCCCTCTATCTCAATTTATGTGACTTACTTTCCTTTTTAGTCAGTCTAAAAAAGAATGACATATTTCTATATTAAATAATAATTTAACAATAAAATGTCTATTTTGCTTTAATGAAATGATTTACAACCACACAAATTTCTATATTTCATTTTGGACCACAAGTTTTAAAAGTCTTCTCTATTTTCTTAAATTCCGTGCCGAGTCAAACTACCTTACATAAAATGGGACGGAGGGAGTAACAATTTGACTGTAAAATATTTATTTTACCCTTAATGAAATGATTTACAACCATACAAATTTCTATCATTCATTTTGGACTACAAATTTTAAAAGTCTTTCTTTCTTTCTTAAACTCCATATCGAGTCAAACTACCTCACATAAAATAGGATGGAGAGTCTAACTAAGAAGCCTTTTTTTTAATTATAGAATCGTGATCATGACTAATAGGCGCGAGGTTCAACAGAAAGCCGACTCGTGTTCGTCTTTTCTCTGTTGCTGCTCCCTTCTCCATACTCCTTGTCTCCATTCAGTCCTTTTTCTTCACTGCTAGTTGGATTCTCATTAATTTCAGCCGAGAGGAAAATGGATCCGTTAGTTTTTTAACATAAGTTAACACGTGGATGGTTATTGTTTTATTTAACATAAATATGCAATATTCCTAGAATTGATATGCAGTGTATTAAGTCAAATTACTCATAGATGAGCTCAGAAGTCAATTAATACTCAACCAATCTGATAAGTCTGGGAATGGGACAAATGACTATACACACATTTTAATATCAGCAGCGCATGTTATATCTCTTGTTTTCTGTTTATTTTCCAAGAAAAATATATATACGTGTCATTCACTTAAACATTATGGTTGAAATCTTTGAATCTACATTATTGTTAAAGTAAAAAACAAATCTGACCGCCCTTTATCTTAAAAGATTATTAAAGATCAGTGAATCATTTCTGAATAACAATAATATAATACATGTGTCATTTTAACTTGATCTCACTAACATTTATGTCTTCCAACTCAGAGTGTGCACAACTAGACACTTTAACTTGTATAAAGTTGAACAAGTAAACATATGTGTCATATGTAGCCTACTATATGACAATTCACATCCTACGTGTATTATGTCATATAGGATACGTGTGTCCACTTGTTCAATTTTATAAATGTTTAAGAGTCAGATTATGCATACATATATGTCTATTTGTTCAACTTTATACAAGTTTAAGTGTCTACTTGTGTATACCCAAAGTTGAAAGACATAAATGTAAGCTATGGTCAAGTTAAATGACATATTTATGTATTATGCCTTTCTGAATTGGTGAATATTTTAATCGATAATTATTTATTATTTACGAAATTGCGACTATACACATAGAGAGTGTAATTTTTTACACTATCAAGACAATTTAACAGTTCATATGTGTTACGATCAGAGAGTACATCCTAGGCGTAACTCATAATATGGTGCTTAGAGTCACAAGTGATCACGAGCTAACCCTTGATATTGACATAAGTCATAACCAACTAAATATATATACGAATAAGAGCTTAAATGAGTGAGTGGAAGCAAAATTATGTAATAAGTTGGTTCAATACATTATTGAACAAAGTTTGGTTTACAATAATGATAATCTATAGAGAAACTGAAACTAATTAAGTAGATTGAATACATCAACTCTAACTGAGTGTCTATGAAGCCTATAATAATACTGACTACAGGTAGTCAAGACATGACCCCCTATTACCCTTAATAAATACATATGAAAAGAAATAAGATACTAGAATTACAGATTGACTTGAGTCCTTAAACAAAGAGAACTTATTACCTGTTGGTTGTAAGCTGTGATATGCATGACTAGGATCATAATAGAAGTAGTTGAATCTACATCACATTAATAATATACCCAACAAATCAAATATGTGATTAGTACTTTGAATGTACTGAGTATGTGAGATATGCATGATAATATGTGAAGCTCAGCATGAAGAATCCGAGATGCTAACTGAATACGAAACTATACATATAATTTAATGCAATGATCAAGTAGTAAAACAAGCAACTAATAAATATTGACTGAAGTAACTGAATACTAGGTCATGCAATATTTGAGATTAAATTATGGAAGGTACTATTAACCGACATATAACAATGTGACCTAAACATGGAGTTGAATGTATAATCCCCATCGAAAAGGGTTAAACATACCTTGACAAGAGGGAAATGTTGATCTGATCTGATGTGGTACCATTAAGCTTATAAAATGTGTCCATTGGGGCTAAAAAAACTTATGGTGACACATAATTTTGAGACTTGGGTATACTAGCCCTAATTCAATTCGATGCTATGTACTACTTCCAACTGAACATAATCGATAGCTTCTGAGAATATTTTTCATAATCATGGATGTCATACTTGACTGTCATACTACTAGTGAACTTTGCTTGTTTAACAAAACGGATCCACGATCATTAATGGCATTCCGGATACCATACTAATGAGGAACTTTTGGGAAAATGTTCAAAAAGTATTGATGACATATCTAGATGTCATGCATGTCATATATCTTAATGTTATGAGTCGAAGCTCCTGAATACTAAAACCTAGTAGTGGAGTAATAGATGCTTTATCTGAAGGCATCTTATGCATGTTGAATTGAAAAGCTGAATGTAAAACAAATCATGAAAATTTATGTATTTTGATTAAGACATGCAATTTAAAAGATATAAGTCTAAAAGACATGAAATTTACTTGTCCTGAGGATTCTTGAAAATATACTTAAGAAAATATACTGAAATTTATGGAAAACCATATATTTGTACACTATCCGTGAGAAGAAATTGAAATTGAAATTCATGTTGATCATAAGAAACCTAGATTTCTATAGATTTCAAATAATTGAAATATAGAGTTGTCTTTGAAATTTAATGGGTGAAACAAACATATTGATGAAATCTCGCATACCTGAATTTCACGAATTCTTAGAGAAACGTTTTGGGCTTAGAACCTTATAACTTGAATTTGAGATATCCTTCTATAGAGTTCTTCGAGATGAAGTTTGTGAAGAATCTTGAAGAGAATATTTAACTTGGAAAAATCTCTTTCTTGACATTTTTGAGTTTTGGGAGAAGAAGAATTAGGGAATGCGGGTGTTGATTCATGTATAAGGATGTTATTAGGTTATAACATGAAGTTGGGGAAGTTAATAATGGGTAAAAGGGAATGTATACCCTTCTTGGAACATAAGAAGACCTGGAAAATCAAAGAAAACAACTTTTTAGTGAATTTTGTTGGCCAAATCGAGTTCATAATGACTATCATAGTTATTTTGAGTTCTCAACGTATTTTTCTTGTTATGACCCTTTTCTTTAATTTTGTATTTCTTGTTTTGACCCTTTTCTTTGCTTTTGTAATGACTATCATAGTTGTTTTTGGTGATGTTATTTGTGATGGAAGTATCTGTCATTTTCTCTGTATTTTGTGTTCATCTAGAATGTGTTTATAAGTTTCTTTATAAGAGGATTTATTGTAATTTACTACTTCCATTGTCCCAATTTAATTTTAGTTATCAATTTGGGTATAACTTTTTGAATTTTTATAAAATTTACGTATTTAAAAATTATTTAAGAAGTACTATATGTCCACATAGCTAATGAATCCAAATATATATATTTAAAAAAGAGAGAAAATTATAGTCAAAGAAAAATCATTTGACTCTCCAAACAGTAACACCTTCACATAAATGGGATAGAGGAAGTATCTTTTAATCCACGGAAAATGGTCAAAATTACCCTCGAACTATTCGAAATAGCTCATATCTACCCTTTATTTATATTTGGGTCAAAACTACCCTTGCCGTCTATGTTTTGGACCACAAATATCCTTAAAACGTTATCTTGTCATATGTGCTGACATTACAGTCCACCTAGGCAGTTCAACATGGAAAAAATCCTTTCCTCTCAATTATGTTGATCTTGTTATAGAACTTGAGAACAATATAAAGATGAAAACAAGAAGAATATAAGACAAGAGATATAGAAGATGAAACCAATAGAAATATAGAGACAAGATATGAGAGTATTTCTTATTCTTCAAAGTATTCAAGTCTATACAATATGAACTTGTATGCCTCTATTTATAGTGTAATATAGAGGCATACAAAAGGTTAGTCATAAACATGACATTAACATGAATATAATGGGGGAGGTTATGAAGTGAAAAGTTACAAGAATAATGGTTATAAAGGTGGAGGTTATGGAGATTATGATTATCTTCATAATGGAGGAAAGTAATGAAGTAACTTCTTGATGTAGTGGACATCCACAATATATTATTTTATAGCACTCCCCCTTGGATGTCCATAGATAATATGCCTCGTTAAAACCTTACTAGGAAAAAACCCTGTGGGAAAAAAATCCTAGTGAAGGAAAAAGAGTACACATATCTTTTAACACGCTTTGAATGTTGTCTCGTTAAAAACCTTACCAGGAAAACCCAATTGGGATAAAACCATGGTTAAGGAAAAGAGTACAACGTGTATTCCCCCCCCCCCCCAATAAAAACTTTACTTGATATCTCGAAAACAATGCATTCCAATCTTGTATCACAACTTCTCAAATATTGATGTTGGCAATCTTTAGTGAATAAGTTTACAAGATTATCACTTGAATGGATCTTTGAACGTCTATCTCACCATTTTGTTGAATATCATGTGTGAAAAAGACTTTTGGTGAAATATGCTTTGTCCGATCTCCTTTGATTGTATCCTCCCTTCAATATTATTTTCGTATATGGTGGCTGGAATATCCTTTGCCAAAGAAAAATCACATATTTTCTGAATATGATAGATCATGATTCCAACCAAACACACTCTCGACTTACTTCATAGATCAATATTATTTTTGCCTGATTTGAAGAAGTGGTTACCCATGTTTGATTCTTTCAATGACGAGATAATGTTGTGCCTTCATATGTAAATAAATAGTCCATTTGTGATCGAGCTTTATGCGGATCAAATAAATATTCTGCATCTACATAATCAAATTATTTCTGTCTCAGAGATTGATCATTTCAATTTTATTGAAGCTCATCTTTTCTTCTCAAAGAAAATCACACATCTTCTATGTGTTGAGTCACTTGCTTTGTTAGTTTCTTGGCATAACTTGAATGCTAATATGACAATCCTTTCACATAACTTTTGTTATGCATATCAAATAATCTTCCAGCAATCTGTAAGTGCACCAATTGCACTAATACATGACATTTTAAATCATTTTCATGAGGTTGAAATGATTATTTCTTTGTGTTAAGCAATCTCAGAACCATTGAGTACTCAATGAAATTATTCTAAGACCTTTTAAATCCTTCAAGAATTTTCATATAACCTTCATCGTCTAGTTAGACATGATAATTAGTCATTATACATAATCAAGTATTTCATCTATTGTCAGACTGAAATAAGTCTCATTGCATCCACCACTAGAGAACATATCTCCAAATAATGGCAGGACTTCTGTGAAAACCCTTTATGCCCCGAGGCACAAACCGTACTTTATATCTTACGGTTATACTTTCGCACAATGATTCATTTGTACCCCACTGACATATATTTTGATCTATGAACTATAAGTTCAAAAACATCACTTTTCTAAGTGAAACAAAATATACTTAAATAGTGCATTTTATTTGGCCAATCATTTATCTGTCCACATTATATGACAGATTCGAATTTAAGATCCTCGTAACCACTTATAGCATTGAGTGCTACTTCATATCAAAGATACCGTTGATGGTCATTTTAATTCGATTCCAATTCGACATAAATTATCGAGATCTCTTCATTTTTCATCATTTTCAGGTACCTGAACCTTTGACAAGGTTTTATGAAATGTTA
Source organism: Solanum verrucosum (assembly GCF_900185275.1). Taxonomy (NCBI): domain Eukaryota; kingdom Viridiplantae; phylum Streptophyta; class Magnoliopsida; order Solanales; family Solanaceae; genus Solanum; species Solanum verrucosum. The sequence goes on from NW_026020194.1 coordinate 1,004,445, forward strand.
TGTCATAGTGCTCTTTCAAAGCACTTACCTCATTATCATGACCATTTTGATAATTTGCTCCTCTCTTTCCTTAAGGAGTTTTACGTTTGGAATCGATGGTCTATCACGCTTCTGGCGTACCATAGACTATGTCCTTCAAGGACTATTTATTGGAGCATTTGCAGCTTAATTAAAATATTGGGTCAACAAATACATCTGGCAAATTATTTGCAACATTTTGCAAATGAATTATCTCTTGATCTTCAAGTTCACATTTTTTTAACTGTAACTGGTACAATGATCATTTTATCATGAGAACAAGCAACACAAGAGAATTCTTGAAGAATATTTTATTTCTTCAAACATATAGTCACATGAATTTAATTTCTTTTACAACACATCTGAATCAGAATGGTCAACCGGTTATGCCAACTGATATTTATTCTAGTAAACTTCTAGTTTACTTTTGCTTGTGATTCCTTCATCATGCTCATATCTTTATACAACAAACAAGAGAAAGGCGCGTAACCTTTTATGTAAATTTTTATGACCCGTTTTGATTGTAGTAATCTAAAGATATTTAATCTTTCAATAATTTACAGTCTCAATATAATAATTTTTCTTTTCAATTTCTCCGAAACTTAAAAAGTTTCTTTTGAGACTTACTACAACCTCAATATTATGAACTATTTCATTTTCTGGATAGTAACAAATTAGTCCTTCCGAAACTTTCAATTAATTTTGTGTACTGCCACAAATTTCACACAACCATTCTTATGGTGACCATCTCCTTGAAGGGGTAAATTATTATTATTGTCATGGTTAAAATTATCACATGCAAGACATATTTCTTGACAACCAATGACAAAATTGTGTTGCCACACAATAATATTTATTTTGGTCATAGCCACAACATTTATAGGAAGGAATTATTAATTTCTTTTGTCTTCCAATAGTTCATAATAAAACATACCACAATATTTGTGTAGTACTCAAAGTATATGACCAAAATGACCATTCATGTCAAAAAAAAAATTCAATATCTCAAACCTCCTGTAGAGGTGAGTGACATTTATCTAACCATACATAAACATGTCCTTATCCAAACGAACACAAGTCACATTCTCTTCAAGAAATGACCATAACCATTTGTACATGCTCCATAAGTTTTTATTAGTCATACTTTGACATTATCAAATTTATTTGACTCACCTCAACATCACTTTAAAAGTACGAAATGTACTACCACTTTGTATTTCTTTATTTTGATGGAGGATTTACAAAACTTTCAAATTGGGTTGCACCAACTCAATGTGACCAATAACCTTTCATACCACTTTGATGGTAAAAAATTACCTTCACATTTGAAGGACCATCTTAAGAACCCATAATGTTCTTCCTTTTAATTACCACAATTGACCATTAACATTTTACCGTACTCATATTCATACATTTAACCACTTGTCATTTTCAGATACATTATATCATGCTACCACATTCACATAAGAGAATGAAGTAAATCAATTGAAAAAATTTCATGACTTTTATCAAGAGCATATCAATTTACTTAATCATCATTACATCGTCATTATATAACGTTGGGACTTGAACCCAACGTCTCACCCATAAGAAGGCATTTTAGGTCATTATTTGTTGGGACCCAACCCAACATTTTATTATCATGATGCACCAGGAATCTCACCCGATGTATTACCCTCTTGGTGCGATAGGACTTGAATCCTTCGTCTTACCCTCAATCAATGACATAAGTCAAATATAATAGGACTCACCATTGAGCCTTAAAAAAATATTGTCACTTTGTGATTAACATGCACAAATAAATATAGAACAAAAGAAACACTAAAAATATTATCAACAAAGTATGTACTAATATCTTAAACTTGTCAAAACAGAGAGTTATTGTGACATCTTGCAAGTTGGGGACTAGGAAGAAGCTTAAAAACTTGGAAATAGTCTTTTTTTGGAAAGAGTTAAAAATCTGGAAAATTTGGTTGAGTATGGAAAAATAATGAATTTTTGGCCAACTTTGAACAGTTATAACTCCTAGCTCAGGATGATCTAGGTGTGGTTCCAGTTATGGTTGCAAAGTTCGTGGATTGGTCTTTCCAACACCATCGAGTTTGCTCGTTTCTGAGTTCGTATAAGCGAGTTATGCCCTTTGAAAGTTGGGCAGTTGGCAGGGAATCCGTTCGGAAATTGTAAGGGTATTATGGTCTTTTCCCTAGCCTTGTCTTTGGATATATATTAAGGTGTAAGACTGATTTTTGATCAGTTTTTCCCTTTTTAAAAAGAGTAAGAGTTAGGGTTCTTGAGAGAAAAGGAGAGAAAAGAGAAGAAGAAGCAAACTTCGTAAAGATCGTCGTGGTTTTCTTCGGGGGTGATCCCTATTAAGGTATGTGAGTTCATAGTGTTGGGTTGGTTCTTTCCCCCACACGCCAAGCTCGTTTAATTTCGAGAAAAGATTGATTATGTTTTATTGAAGTTGTTGGTTGGAATTGTCGAAGTTGTAGTTGTGTTGTGTTGTAGTTCTTGTTGGTTTGGTGTATGTTTCCGGTGGGGTTTTTGAGTTGAATCTAGTGTATGTTATGGGTTTTGATGATCCTAAGTGTTTGGGGGATAAATCTTTGAAGTTTAGAAGGTTTAGAGTCGGAGAAAAGGAGGAGAAAAGTTGAGTTTTCAAGGACGCCCCAGCCAGTGCGCCCCAAGAGGGACTCTGAGGTCCAGCCCTTGGGGCGCCGCCCCTACCAGAGCCCCAACCAGACCACTCTGAAGTTTGAGGTATGGCGCTCCGCGCCTCTCAGAGCGCCAAGAGCGCCAAGTTTTCCCATTCCTTCCCCACTTTTTCATACATGTTCCTAGGTGTTGTACCTAAGTTTCATAGTTGTTTCCAACACTCCAAGGTACGTTTAAACGTCAAGAACTCATCCATAACACATGATCAAACACCTTGAATTCATGATTCCAATTCAAGGAGAGTTAGTTTCCAAGTCAAGTGAAGTCAAGAGTTGAGTTTAGAAGTTAAAGAAGTGAGTCAAGGTAAGTCTTTAAAGTTGTTCAAGAGTCTTTATTGAATGTTTTAACTTCATTTTAAGGCTCAATTTTCAAGTCAAGTAAATAGTAAAGAGTCAAGAGTTTCAAGTTAAGTCAAGACTTTAAAGTTGAGTTCATTTCTCAAAAGTTATTAGGGAACTATGTATTTCCAAAGAAGTTTCCAAATGTTTTTACATTTGAGTAAGAAAGGAACTATGATTCCAAAAGAGCCTTTGGGCTAGTTTTCAAGAAAAAGGAACATTGTTTCCAAGGGAGCCTTCGGGCAAAGTTTTGAGTAATTATCTCAAATAAAGAAAGATGTGTTTAAAACACTTATGAGCTAAGTATTTTTGGGAGTAGTCTTGAGCACCGAATTGGAGACACGAGTTCATATTAACTCAACTCTCTATAAGAACCATGCGCCAACATGGGAGTTAACGGGTCATACTTTTTAGATGAATCTGTAAGATTAAGCTAGTGGATCCACTTAGTAAAGTTAGCTTCCTATATCACGGCAAGGTATATGATGGTCACTGGGCAACGTGAGGTAAAACGTTGTATCACCACTAGGGCTCATAGTGGTGATTGTCGGTTAAAGAATCTCCCACTAAAGTTATATTACTTTTATATAAGTAAAGTTGAGTTTGTTATTGTTTTATCTTTAACAAGCTAAGTTGTTTACACTATTTTACAAGCTTTATATATTGCATGTGTCTTATTGCTTTATATATTGAGTTCAGTTATTCATGAGTTGAACAGAGCCAAGGTAAGAGTTCCTTTGTACTCCTTCCAAGCTTAAGTTGTGGTTTAGCTTTCCAGCTCGCATACTCGTACATTCAATGTATTGATGCCAGTTGGCCTGCATCTTATTATGATGCAGACACAGGTACCCAGGGACAGCATCCGGTTCGCCGTTGATCCAGTTGAGTACTTCAGAGTCAGTGGTGAGTCTCTTTGCATTCCGGAGGACTCAATTATTTTGTTCTCTTAGTTTTGTTTTATTAGGATGTTGTGGGGTCTGTCCCAACATCCATCTCAGTATTATAGAGGCTTCATAGATAGTCAGTCAGTTGGTTTTGAGTCTCTCATCTATGTATATATGTAAATATTCTATTTTGGGACTCGAGTTACCTTTTTGGCCAGATTTTTATCAGTTAGGTTGTTTTATAACCTTGCATTGCATTGAGTTGCTGTCGAGTTAAGTTTCCGCTAAGTTAAGAAAGCCAGGCCAAAGGTTCGCTTCGGGGCCAGCAATGGTCTTCGAGTGCCGGCCACGTCCAGGGTATAGGCTCGGGGCGTGACCAACTTGGTATCAAAGCAAGTTCCAGAGTCCTAGGGATTTTATGAACCCGTGTCTGTAGAGTCCTAGTTATCGGTGTGAAGCGTGCCACATCTATAATTGGGAGACTGCAACATTTAGGAAGATTTCTCATTTCTTTCACACTCATCTCGTGCGTTAGAGTTGATCTCTAAAAAGTTTCTGTCTAATCTGTGCTTACGCATGTTTCAGATAGTCATGCCTCCACGAAGAGTTGGCAGAGGGCGTCTTCCTAGACGTTATGTTGATGAGCAAGAGTTACCATATGCCCCGAAAGTGCAACCACAAGGGGAAGTTTCTAATGCCGAGTTCAGAGAGGCAATTAGAATTCTGAGTCAAGCTGTAACAAATCAGATTAGTCAACAAAGGGGAGTTCGACAGGAATGAGCTGACACTACTAGGATTCGTGAGTTCTTGGGGATGAATCCTCCGAGTTTCATGGGTTCAAGTACCACTGAGGATCCAGAGAACTTCATTGAGGAGCTGAGAAAGATTTTTGATGTGCTGTATGTGGCAGATACTGAGCGGGTTGAACTAGCTGCGTATCAATTGAAAGATGTTGCTAGAACTTGGTTCGACCAATGGAAAGGGGGCAGAGTTGAGAATGCACCACCTGCGAGTTTGGCCTGTTTTAAGGAAGCTTTCTTGGGGTGTTTCTTTCCTCAAGAATTGAAAGAGGCCAAGGTACGTGAGTTCCTCACACTTAAGAAGGAGTCTTTGAGTGTTAATGAGTACAGTCTGAAGTTCACATAACTCTCCCGTTATGCTCCGGAGATGGTTGCGGACATGAGGAGTAGAATGAGTTTGTTTGTTGCTGGACTGTCTCGATTGTCGAGTAAAGAAGGTAGGGTTGCAATGCTTATCAGGGACATGGACATATCAAGGTTGATGGTCTATGTGCAACAAGTTGAGGAAGAAAAGTTGAGGGACAGAGAAGAGTTCAGAAATAAGAAAGTTAAGACCGGTAATGAGTCCGGGCAGCAGAAAGGTAATGTGAACCGTCTGTCCTTTCAACAAAGGCAAAGGGGACCTGTTTCATCATCTGCTAGTGCACCTGTACCCAGAAATAAAAGTGAGTACACTGGACAGAGTTCACAGAATTTCAGAGCTGGACCTGCACAGTCTCAGAATAGTGTGGCACAAGGAAGTAACCAGGTTCTTGCATGTGCTAGGTGTAGTAGAGTCCATCCAGGAAAGTGTCGTCAGGGCCAGACTGGTTACTTTAAGTGTGGACAAGAGGGTCACTTCATGAAGGAGTGCTCAAAGAACAAGCAAGGTAGTGGAAATCTTGGCAGTAGGGCCCAATCTTCTTCAGTTGTCCCACCAGACAGGATGGCACCTAGAGGAGCTACTTCTAGTACCGGTGGAGGAGCAAATCACCTCTATGCTATCACCAGTCGCCACGAGCAAGAGAACTCTTCGAATGTTGTCACTGGTATGATCAAAATCTTTGCTTTTGATGTGTATGCTTTGCTAGACCCAGGAGCAAGTTTATCTTTTGTAACTCCTTATGTTGCAAATAAGTTTGATGTTCTTCCTGAAAGACTTTGTGAACCCTTTTGTGTTTCTATACCTGTTGGGGAGTCTATTCTAGCAGAAAGAGTCTATCGTGATTGTCCTGTTTCCATCAATCACAAGAGCACCATGGCTGATTTGGTTGAATTAGACTTGGTAGATTTCGATGTCATTCTAGGTATGGATTGGCTTCATGCTTGTTATGCATTGATAGATTGTAGAACTCGAGCAGTCAAGTTTCAGTTTTCGAATGAGCCATTCATAGAATGGAGTAGCAATTCAGCAGTGCCTAAGGGTCGTTTTATTTCGTACTTTAAGGCGGGAAAGTTAGTCTCAAAGGGTTGTATCTATCACTTAGTCCGAGTTATTGATTCTAGTGTTGAGATACCTCATTTCCAGTCAATTCCTATAGTAGGAGAGTTTCCAGAAGTGTTTCCTAATGATCTACCCGGAATTCCTCCTGACAGATGATGTGAGGTCAAAATACATATTTTTAATCATTATTGGCCTCACATTTAGTATTTATATTTGTCCTTTATGAGCATAAATTTTATGGATTGTGCTAAATTGTGTATTTTATTTGTAGGATTAAATTGATGGAAAATTGGAGATGTTTGGAGCTAAAACGAATTAAAGATGAAAAGTTGAAGAAGGAAATCAAGTAGACAGCTTAATGGAAATAAGTTAATATAATATTAATATAATTTATATGCAAATAAGGAAAGAAAAACTTACCTGCTGGTCCACGTATCAGGCAGCAACATCGAAGAAGTTACACGCACAAAATTGGAAGCTACACGCCGAGAAAAAGGAATCCAATTCCTTTCGGGTTTTGATTTCCTAATTTGTTTGAACTCAATTATTTTATTTAGGGTTTCCTACATCTATAAATAGGGCATGGAAATAATTATGATGGGGGCGAAGAACCAAGATACAAGACACAATATAAATTTTCTTCTAGCTTAGGAACTTTGGAAGAGCCGCCGTGGAGGCCGGAGAATTGTGGTTTATTCTTTCTTCTCCTTTATTATTTATTTGTATTCGTGATTAATAAAAGATAGTTTAGCTATTGTTCTTAACTTTTTATGATTAAAACAAACATATTTATTTTAATAAATTTTGATTGTGTTTTTGAGATAATGAGTAGCTAACTTTCATAACTAGGGTTGTGGGAACCATGAGCGATTAACAAAGTATGAATAGTAAATAAGCAATTCTTGACTAGTATTTTGCATGCATTGATAATTCTTTTGTTTAGAAGTCTTTTTAACGGTGGCCAACGTTAGAACTCGCCTTGTTACTACTTGCCGGACCAAGGAGGTAATTAACAAGAAAAGAATTATCAACATAGATTTAGTGTGATACTATCTAATAGGCTAGTGTCGATTGGTGCGAAGTAATAACTAAGCCAAACATCGATTATGATGTCTAATATGAGGTAAAGGTAAGGGTTAGTAAATTATACACACGTAGTCGGACCAAGGTGCGGGGTGAAATTCTCTAGATGCCGGACCAAGGATTTAGAGATACCTAACTTATCACTTTGCATGTAATACACTAGAAAAGGATTACTATTATTAGAATTACTGCGTTATGAGCTTATGGGGAACACATTCCTAGCTACTTTTAATAATCTGAATATAAATAAATACTTAGTTCAAAGCTATCTTTTTATTGTTTTTATTTTATTTTATTTCAATTTAAATCCCCCATTTTTATAACGACTATCGAGTTAAATATTTGCTATTGACAATATTCTTCCATATTCTCTGTGGGATTGACCCCGACTCATAGTTGGGTAAATATATTGCATACGATCGTTTATATTTCTTTTCAAGAAGTATATTTGAACGTTATCAAAAAATGGCGCCGCTGCCGGGGAATATGGCTTAGAAATTGTCTTTAGTATTTATTTTGACTTGTAGTCCTTTTTTGTTTCTTAGGATTAGTTTAAATTTTTTTATTATTATTATTATCATATTTCTTTTACTCTTCTTGAGATGACATCTGAAAAAATATGTAGTGAAAAGTGTTCTTGCAATTCTTGCCCTTCTGATTTTATGGGTTCGTATAAGTTAGTTTTTTTTTTATCAACTAGATGAGTTGTATGGGGACATGGAAGATTTGTTAATACTTTGCTATAAATCAATATGTCAGCGAAATTCTGAATATAAATTTGAATTTGATCTCTATTATTTAGATATTGAGTTGAGTGCAAAGATTAAATCATATGAAACCCAACAATTTAGTAATAATATGTGTGAGGAAGAAAAAATACTTATAAGCCAACTTGAAGAGCTAAGAGTGGAGGGGCAATTGCTTGATTATACTGTTATTGATGTTGTCACTGTTGAGAAGAGTGCACTAGAGTTATGTAATGAAGTAGATAATATTATTTTTAAAAACTCTAGTATGTGTAAATATGAGGATGTAAAAAATAATGCAATTCATAAGGTAGGGCGCATTGGACCTCATTCCAATCATTTTTCTACATTATGTTTAGATGATGAGAAATTAATCGAGCCATCTGAGCCTATAGAAGAGTGTATGGAGGAGGAACAATGTGTCTATATTCTTGAATTTATTGTTCCAAGATCGGAGAATTACATTCCCCACTTAGGATCCAAGAAGTGCATAATGCAATATCTATTGCTTGGGACCTTTATTTTTATACCAACACCTCTTGACCGTAATAGAAAAATTGATTCAAAATTGGGGGTGCAATTCATATCTTCAAAGTGGAAGGAAAAATAGTAAAATTGATGGTGTCGTGCCGCGACGTTAAATTAAGCGCTTATTGGGAGGCAACCCAATTAGTAGTTTAACTTCTTATTTTATTTTATTACTATCATTTTTTTTCTTATTTTTGCAGATTAGGGTAAGTCTGAGCCAAGGAACATGTTTGAGCTTAATTGTGGGGTGCGTTCGACCCTTGATGAAAATAAAGAGGACATGCTACTAGCTAGGTCATGAGACCTCAGGGAGTTTTTCTAACCCTTATTTTAAATTTTATTTAATGCTTTGGGGACATAGCATCTTTTTAAGTGTGGGGTGGAGGAATAAATTTCTAGTTTTTACTGCTTTATTGAGTCTTTTGTTTTATTAGGATGGGTTCCTTTGCTTTTGTTTTCGGTTCTTTTCCCGAGGATAGTCCCTTTGAACCGAGTGTTTTTATTTTTTTAATAAATTTATTTTTAAATTTTATTTTATTTTGGAGAGAAAAGAAAAGACCCTTTTGAGTTATGTGATACTTACTATTTGGGCCTAATTTTTGAGTAGTACTTCTCTTGTGAATGCTTGATTAAAAAAAAAAAATGCAGACTCTTTGACATCTAAGCTCATGGTTGTGACTTTGTATATAGCTTATTTTATTTTGTAGTTTGTTATGACCTTGTCTCTCTTAGAAGTGGAATTGATCCATCTTGATTGATACTTGTGCCATGTGTGGTGAGACATTGTTTATTCCATGTTTTGCATCTTAGTCTAGAACTTGCCCTGCATGTCATTGAAACGAAATAAAAAGTGTTGTTTGTTTAGGAGATGATAATAGGCTTTCTTTGTTTATCTAGTAAAGTTTTGCCTTTTCAGATATTTTATCACTAGTTAGCCCTTTTGAGCCTGTAGCCTTTTATTGGTAGCCATATTTTGCCCTTACCTATTTTGTTGAATCCCTAGTTTTTGCACCTTGCTTCTTTGAGCATTATAGCATAGACTTATTCTAATTATCAATTATGAAAAAAAGGGATGATTGAGTAATCAATGATAGCTACAAAGTGCTTATAAGCCCTCTTTGAAAAAGAAAAAAAAAGAGAAAAAAAAAATGTGACATAAAAAATAAAAATAAAAAGTTACTTTGATGATGGCCCTGGTCCTTCCAAGGATATTGTGCACCTTAACGCATGTAAAATACGTAAGTTGAGGGTGGCTATTATGAAGGGAAACTTTTAAAAAAAAAAAAAAAAAAAAGGGGCTTAAAACATTTTTGAGAGGATGAGAATTACTTGTGAAATGATTGTTGAAGAGAGGGCTGAAAATAAAGAGAAGAAAATAATGGGTTATGAAGTCTAAAATTGCAAAGTGCTTAAGGAAGTGTAAGTCACTATTATATAGTTTTCCTACCCATCCCTTAGCCTACATTACAATCCATTAAAGTCCTATTTGATTCTATTCAAGCATGCTTAATTAGTGGAGATGTACATAATGGGCAAGCATATGGTTCTTTGTGCATACATGTGAATTTTCTTCGTGAGTGTGAGAGTGTTCTTTGATGCCAAGTCCTTAATTTATATTCAATCTTTTGATTTGAGTGTGTGGACTATTTCTTCTTGTGAGGGCACTTGTTTCATGATAGATAGGTGATTTTATTAACTTTCTTTGATAAGAGTAGGTGAGCAAACTTAAATTTGATGAGTTCAAAGTCCTTCTTTGAGGTTAGGAGGTTAGAGGTTTGTTGTTTATTTGGATGTCTTGCATAATGATTGAGAAGTCTACTTGATGTTTTGAAATTGGTATACGGCCTAATTGTTTGTATTAACCAAAGTGATGACATTGCTAGTATGATTTTTTTTGGGGATGAGCTTTAATGTTTGCTCGAGGACGAACAAAAGTTTAAGTGTGGGGTGTTGATGTGAGGTCAAAATACATATTTTTAATCATTATTGGCCTCACATTTAGTATTTATATTTGTCCTTTATGAGCATAAATTTTATGGATTGTGCTAAATTGTGTATTTTATTTGTAGGATTAAATTGATGGAAAATTGGAGATGTTTGGAGCTAAAACGAATTAAAGATGAAAAGTTGAAGAAGGAAATCAAGTAGACAGCTTAATGGAAATAAGTTAATATAATATTAATATAATTTATATGCAAATAAGGAAAGAAAAACTTACCTGCTGGTCCACGTATCAGGCAGCAACATCGAAGAAGTTACACGCACAAAATTGGAAGCTACACGCCGAGAAAAAGGAATCCAATTCCTTTCGGGTTTTGATTTCCTAATTTGTTTGAACTCAATTATTTTATTTAGGGTTTCCTACATCTATAAATAGGGCATGGAAATAATTATGATGGGGGCGAAGAACCAAGATACAAGACACAATATAAATTTTCTTCTAGCTTAGGAACTTTGGAAGAGCCGCCGTGGAGGCCGGAGAATTGTGGTTTATTCTTTCTTCTCCTTTATTATTTATTTGTATTCGTGATTAATAAAAGATAGTTTAGCTATTGTTCTTAACTTTTTATGATTAAAACAAACATATTTATTTTAATAAATTTTGATTGTGTTTTTGAGATAATGAGTAGCTAACTTTCATAACTAGGGTTGTGGGAACCATGAGCGATTAACAAAGTATGAATAGTAAATAAGCAATTCTTGACTAGTATTTTGCATGCATTGATAATTCTTTTGTTTAGAAGTCTTTTTAACGGTGGCCAACGTTAGAACTCGCATTGTTACTACTTGCCGGACCAAGGAGGTAATTAACAAGAAAAGAATTATCAACATAGATTTAGTGTGATACTATCTAATAGGCTAGTGTCGATTGGTGCGAAGTAATAACTAAGCCAAACATCGATTATGATGTCTAATATGAGGTAAAGGTAAGGGTTAGTAAATTATACACACGTAGTCGGACCAAGGTGCGGGGTGAAATTCTCTAGATGCCGGACCAAGGATTTAGAGATACCTAACTTATCACTTTGCATGTAATACACTAGAAAAGGATTACTATTATTAGAATTACTGCGTTATGAGCTTATGGGGAACACATTCCTAGCTACTTTTAATAATCTGAATATAAATAAATACTTAGTTCAAAGCTATCTTTTTATTGTTTTTATTTTATTTTATTTCAATTTAAATCCCCCATTTTTATAACGACTATCGAGTTAAATATTTGCTATTGACAATATTCTTCCATATTCTCTGTGGGATTGACCCCGACTCATAGTTGGGTAAATATATTGCATACGATCGTTTATATTTCTTTTCAAGAAGTATATTTGAACGTTATCAACAGAGAGATAGAATTCGGCACAGATCTCATTCCAGATACTCGTCCTATCTCTATTCCGCCATATAGAATGGCACCAGTAGAGTTGAAAGAGTTGAAGGAGCAGTTAAAAGATCTCCTAGAAAAGGGTTTCATTCGACCGAGTGTCTCACCTTGGTGTGCTCCGGTCTTGTTTATGAGAAATAAAGATAGTTCCCTTAGGATGTGTATAGATTACCGCCAGTTGAATAAGGTTACCATCAAGAATAAGTACCCTCTTTCGATGATTGATGATCTTTTTGATCAGCTACAGGGTGCCACTTGTTTTTCGAAAATTGACCTCAGATCAGGCTATCACCAGTTAAGAGTAAGGGAATGTGATATTCCAAAGACAGCATTCAGAACCAGATATGGTCATTTTGAGTTTTTGGTCATGTCCTTTGGTTTGACCAATGCACCGGCAACTTTCATGGATCTTATGAATAGAGTCTTCAAACCTTATTTAGATGTGTTTGTTATCGTTTTCATTGATGGCATACTAATCTATTCAAGGAATGAAGAAGATCATGCTAGTCATCTCAGACTAGTCCTTCAGACTTTGAAAGATAAGGAGTTGTATGCCAAGTTCTCTAAATGTGAGTTTTGGCTTAAGTCTGTGGCGTTCCTAGGCCACATTGTGTCCGATGAAGGAATTAAAGTTGATACTCGGAAAATTAAAGCAGTGCAGAATTGGCCTAGACCCACATCTCCTACAGAAATTAGGAGTTTCTTGGGATTAGCTAGCTATTATAGAAGGTTTGTTGAAGGGTTCGCTTGGGGGCCAGCAATGGTCTTCGAGTGCCGGCCACGTCCAGGGTGTAGGCTCGGGGCGTGACAGTTATATATAACATTATATTATATTATGTTTGGTGCACAATAATTACACTACAACAAATATGATATATAGCTACGACATCAAATTTGTCACTAATTGTTCGCTTTTAGTGACAAAATTTACATTTCGTGCTTAAATATATGAGACACATACTTTTAGTGATGAAACATAAAAATCTGTAGAAAAGTTTTTTCCACTAAAGTTTCCCACCAAAAACTTAATTGGCGCCATTTGTTAAGTAGTATTAGTCACGAATTTAAAGTTATCAGTGACACATTATTTCTCATTAATAATGTATCTACTTCATGACAAATTATTTTTTGTCTTAAAATATATTAATTTTTTAACACAAAAAAAATTCATCTTAAAAAATATGTTGTTACAATATCGACAAATTATAGTTCGTAGTTAAATAGTATAAGTTTTAGCAATAAAAATTTAGTTTTAATTATGACATTTATTTTTTGTCACTAATAATATAAATAATTGGTGACAAAGATTTTATTGTCTCTAATCAATCTGTGATTTAGTGACAACAAAAAAATTGTCACAAAATATGTAAGGTGTTAAATAGCAACGACTTAAAATATGTAGTGAATAATTCAACTATTTTCTACGAAAAAATTCATAGCTAAATACAATTTTTGTGGTTACAAAAAGAATAATACAAGTGCTTCATAAGAAATAGACAGAGTCCATTCGTTAATTGGCGAGGGAAAATCTTAAAACCAACGAATTCGGTCGATTTTGTAAATATGAAAAAGTTCAATTCATCAATTTTCTTAAAGTATGCAATTATAAAATCCATCATTTGAAAAATACAATCCAGGTTATAAGTACCGTGAGTGGGGTACGGTTCTACCACTATATTGTTAATATTTGTTGGTTTAACACTTTTGTTTTTTATTTGATACACTTTCATCGATAAATTAAGACGATAGAAAAAATAATTTATCAAGTCTTGGTGCTAATTTTTTAGCGTGTCTATTGATTTGTGATTGTAAACTGCATAGACTAAGTCGATCTATTTGCTTCTGCCTAAAAATATGTACATATTTAATAGTAATTCCACATACGTACATAGAGCAACTATATAGAGATAACATTGACTTACAAACTTAGACTTTGCAAAGGTGCAAAATATTTCATTAATTTCTATTAACTTTTTCCATCCGTGTGAAAATTGAAATAAACTAAAAAATGAAAGAAATGAACCAATTAGGATTTCAAATATATTATGATGAAGTACTATAGTTATGGGCATCAATATTTTTTTCAAAACAATTGATTAACTTATCGAATTGAACCGATTATTCTATTTTTTTAATAAAATTGAAAGTTTAATTTTATATAAATTTATAATTGTACTGAATAATTTATAAAATTTATAAAAATAAATAAATAAAATGACAGAATCGTACTAAATATATTTAAAGATATTATAAAAAATATACAGTTTAATTAAAGGTCTAACCCATCGGTGGCCCCTTAAAGTTGGCACGAAGTTTCAGTTAGACACCTCAACTGGATGATGTTTATTTTAGACACCTCATGTACGGTACTGCTATATCATTTTGACACTCTTTTTCCAATCAACAAAAATATATGAAGTGTGTGTGTTACACTCGCGAATGACGTGTAAAGTGACAAATTAAACGATGACATTTGTCATTTGTGTCAAAAACAATTCTTAAACAATAAATTTTGAGTAAAAATAAAAAATAACCAATGAATCAATGACATATGGATTTTTGCCCAAATAATTTTTAAAAAAATTTAGCCAATAAAATTCCCTCACCCACCCCCACAGTCTTCTTCTCCAAACACCCCAGTCCATTTGCAGAAATACCCCCCCCCCCCCCCCCCCAAACCCATTTTCCAGAAATATCTGCACACACCCCGTTCTCCCCTCACCCCCACCCATTTTGCAGAAATATCTGCACACACCCCGTTCTTCCCCCCCCCCCCCCCCCCTCACCCAAGGCGATTTTCTTCTCCAAATACTTGCAAAAACATATGAGAAACATGCCAACCTACACACTGCTCCTTTATTAGTGTTTTTTTAAAGTATCTTTTTGTTTCTTTTTTCCCCTAATTAGCAGATTCACAAAAATAAAAATAAAAATTACTTCTATGTAAATATTCAATCCTTTTGGGAAAGAATCTCATAAATTAATTTACTAAGTAAATCTTGAAATGGGTATATTTCAAAATTTCTTAAACAATTTCCATCATTTTTCAATTGTTTATGGTAACTATTTTGATTCACCATAGTTAGATGTTTAAGTTTCAGAAATGGTCGCTGAAAATGGGAAAGAAGGAGAAATTTTTTAATAAGTCAACTAAAAAGGTTTTTCACGCGCGGTCAATGAGTGTATTACATTCACTAAGTCATGTAAGCAAAAAAATGTTAAAATGACACAATGATACCCTACATGAGGTGTCTAATATGAACACTGCCCAGTTAATGTATCTAAGTGAAATTTTGTGCCAAATTTAAGGGATTACCGATGGGTTAGGCCTTAATAAAATATAATCTACATTTGAATGAATTGTGGATGGTAAATTTCATGCATTTGTGTATGTGTATAAATAAACATATAATATATTATTTCTAGAGAAGTTAAATTTGAAAGAAGTGAATGAAGTTAAAAATCTATCTATATATAAAAGGAGAGGAAAAAGTGTCACATGTCAGCACCATAAAAAATTTAACAATTATAAAATTTTAAAAAATAATTTAAAAATAATTTAAAAACAATTATAAAAAATAATTTAAAATATTTACAAAATTATAATTATTTATTTATTTTGTTTTTAAGAAACTAATGGTATTTTACAGCACAAGTTCTTAATATATTTTATTTTAGAAATGATTTTAAGTAATTATTACAATCAATTGAAAAATTTCTCAATTATTTCATTTTAAAAATTCGGATTTAAAAGAATTAAAAAATAAATTACAAATCAGTTTAATCTATCTATATATAAAAGTAGAAGAAAAACTGACACATGTCAACACCACAAATTTTCAGTATTTTAAATAATTTTAAATTTTAAATATATAATAGGATAGGAAAAAAGTGACACATATCATCACCATAGAATTTGTGAATTTGAGTTTTTTTAAATAATTTAATTTTGTATTAGTTAGTTATTTTTTAAATTAAATTTAAAATTTAAAAATGTTTAAACAATCTGTAAACTTTTCCAACGTATTCTTTTTTAAAAATTAGAAATAACTGTTTTCTATAATAATAATAATAATAAATAATAATAATACAAAAATCTATTGTTACAAAATTTGTTGTTTCAAAAATGAATTAATCTTCATTTTATTATGACAATTAATTAGATAATTTAGCTATTATTTTAAAAATATTCAAACTGAATGCCAAATAAATCCAATATGAAATCCGTAGTTAAAAAAAATACAAATAGCTTAGTCATTAATTAAAATTTTAAAACCGATTGCCAAAACTATTAAAAAAGAAATATAAATTTTACCCCACTTTTACACATTGCTAAAAAATAGGATCCAATTAACTACTAACCAATTCATTTTTGAATTTTGAATTTTAAGCAGCCCAATTAAATAAATAACTGTCAGATGTATCAGTTATCCAAATGTTATATAAAGCCCTAACTTAAATAAAAATTGTCACTTCAAAATTTCAAGCAAAATTTTAAAATCTTCTTCTTGCAATTGTTGAAAGGAATTTAGTTTCCATTAGGCAAAGAACTCCTAAACATCATTTTGTCCAAGTAAGTTGCCAAATATTTTTATACTTTTCTTTGTTCATCAAATTTGAATGGTAATTAACCCACATTTGTCTCTGTGATTCTACTTCAATTTGTGTTTGAAATTATGATAGCAAAGAGCAATATTAGAGCAAAATTACGACTCCAAAATGATGCTCATAATTTGGATTCCCATGAAATGTTTGAATTTTCCATACACGAAGAACTAGGCCGATGACTTTAGGAAATGGTGTAATTTATATATGGCTCGATATTTCTTTGACGGTAAATCTTTATTACCTATGCTTCCTATAAATATATTTGTAGCATGTAAAAATTTTCAGATCAACACTAATTAAGAATTTTTTTTCTATATATATTTTTAAAAGGCCGAAATAAATGTGTAAATTAATTGTGATGTATGTGTGAATGTCGTTAAAAGTAAAATGTTCATTTTAACACACACGAAGACTGATGAATAAGTATGTTAAATATATCACGATATGCAAATATACATTGGTGAGTTATATTCGATGAAAATGCTAATGTTATTAATAATGAGTAATCATGATGACACATTCGTAGGTTGAAATTTGATTTGTTTTAGGAGGCTACTAATTGTATTCCTCCCTTAGCTTTACATAATTTTTTTATTTATAAAAGAGAATCAACACTTACATACAGAAGCAAAATTATTGTTTATTCAGTAATATCAGAAATCAGAATCAGAAATATAGGAAAAGATAATTCATAACTGCAATATTTTTTAATGAATAAGGTGGCTTGCAAATATCCTTATTAATCTCATTTTTATTTTTTTTAGAAATAAAGGAATTTGAAAATATCTTATTAATCTCAAAAACAAATTCTTTATAAAAATTATATAAATAAATAATTTTGAAATTAGCAAAAATTATATCTAACAAAAAATAGTGTTGTGGATAAAATTCTAATAATTTATAACACAATTGATTTTATCCAAATAACAAAAACTTTCATTAATTTTTTTAATTTTTTTAAAATTTCATTAATTGAAAAATAGGACATTAATTATTTAAAGAGTAATTTTAAGTTTGATTTGTAGTGTTTAAATCATAGACGAAGATTTAAAAATCACCACTAATCCTACTTTTCTCACTTTCTTATGATAGTATTCTATTTTCCTGTAAATATTTTTAATAAAGGATAAAAAAAATTATTTTCTTTGTTGTTGTATTATATAATAATAATATAAAATGAATGATGCCTTACAAAGTGTTATTTTCATCTTTTCATTTTTATCAATGTTTATCATTTTTTTCATTCTACCACATACATATTTTTAAATCTAATATAATAATTGACATTATTTCTTTTAAATTTTGAATTAGAATTGACTTGAAATGAACTGGCATATATACTTTCACACTTCTCTCATAATATAATGTTGGTGGTGCTTATAACTTCTCAAGTTTAATTTATTAATATTAAAATAATACATCAATTATTTATATAAAATTATTTTACCATTTTAAAATTAAATCTTAATAGTATCTATAAGTTTAAGTTATACTGAAGAATAAAATATATAACTATTAGAAAAAAAGACTAAACAAATAAAATTTCATAAAATAAAAGAAGAGAGTAATTTAAGGGTGGTTTTAGTGTCCCATAATAATTTCAAATTTAAAATTTAAAAATAAATATTAAATATGAAAATTTTAATTTCAAAATTCAAATAAAAAATAAATAAAGCATCACGTTAATTAAAAGAATTTAAGGATTGGTTTTAGTGGGTAGTTATTAGTTTAAAATAAAATTTAAAAATACAACATATTTATTTATAACAAAAAAACAGATAATAATAATAATAATAATAATAATAATAATAATAATATATCTATATATCAATCTATATATAATAGGGGAAGAAAACATGCCACATGTCAGCGCCACAAAATTTTAGAATTTAAAATAATATATAATTAAATATTATATAACTAAATAAATATCATATAACTAATTAAATTAAATATTATAAATTAAAATTTTAAATAAAAATTGAGACATGTCATCAACTAAAACAAATAATGACAACTGTCAACATTTTTAAAAACAGATACAAATACTTTTTTTAAATCCATTTTATAAATTAGTTAAAAATATATTATTTGTAAAAGGTTGAAAATTTATTTTCATGATAAATATATAAGATAATGCTAAAAAACTGATTTTTTTTAAATAAATAAAATGATTTTAAATCGATTCTATAAAATAGGGAATAACTGTATTTATTATTAAAATTTAAAAAATATTGGAGTTCGAATTTTTTTAAATAAAAGTTGAAAATTTTACTTTCATGATAAATGTTTAAGATAATGCTGCTAAATTTAGGATTTACAAAGTTATAATTATTTATTTATTTTGTATAAAGAACACAAAATATTTAATAAGCACGTATGTGATTCCCTTTTTTATGGGAACTTATCATATATTTTTAATGTGAAATATTTTAACTATCTTTCCACAACTTCTAAATTTAATATTTTAAAAATAATAATAATAATTCACTATTATTTTAAGGGAAAAGGGTAAAAATGCCCTTAAACTATGTGAAAGGAACAAAATGCCCTTCGTTTATAGTTTGGCTCAAAAATGCCCTTAGCGTTAAGACTTTGGTTCAAAAATGCCCTTAAACTATGTGAAAGGAACAAAAATGCCATCCCTTTATAGTTTGGCTCAAAAATGCCCTTACCGTCAATACTTTGGTCCAGAAATGCCCCTATAGTTACAAAATGGGTCAAAAATGCCCTTTTCCGAATAAATATATATTTTTTCTTTTTAAACACATCTTCGTCCTAATTAAAATATTATTGAAGAACACAATTCTTGTTTTCTTTCTTCTAAAATCACTTTAACAAATAAAAAGGTAGGAAATTTTTTTTTTCTTCTTAATCTCATTTTATCAATTAAAATAGAATAACGTCATGTACCCTTTGGACATATAATATATGTCATATATAAGATTATAGTATATCCATCATTAATTTATATTTATATAACGATAAAAAATAAGAAATATTTTCATTTTTTATTTTTTTCTAAATTGAAGTAGGATAAACATTTGCTAATTTAAAAAAAAAAACATTATTAGAAAAGAATGTGTTAAAAAAAACATTATTAGAAAAGAATGTGTTAAAAAAAATATTTATTTGAAAAATGAGCATTTTTGACCCATTAAATAACAATAAGGGCAATTTTGGACCAAAATATTAACGGTAAGGGCATTTTTGGACCAAACTACAAACGGATGGCATTTTTGTTCCTTTCATATAGTTTAAGGGCATTTTTGAACCAAAGTATTAACGCTAAGGGCATTTTTGAGCCAAACTATAAACGGAGGGCATTTTTGTTCCTTTCACATAGTTTAAGGGCATTTTTGACCCTTTTCCCTTTTTTTAAATAAATAGATTGCTGCATTTATATATAAAATGTTTATTATATTTTAAACATGATAAGAAGAATAATTCATTTATATATAAAATCCTTGATTAGAAAAACTAATAAAAAATATATGTAAAGCGGTAGTCTATATATCTATATATCTATATCTCATTGTTAACTTTTAAAATTGCCAAAAAATAAAAAGATTAAAAATTGTAAACACAAAAAAAAAAAGTTACGTAGAAATGCAAACACTAAAAATAAAAATTGCAGACACTATAAAAACATTGCAAAATCTAACGCTTATAAAAATTACAATTTCAATACCGAATTAATCTTTATTTAGAAAAAAAAACATTTATCCAATTAAATAGAGAGTTTTAAAACTTCTTTTCCATGTTGCTAAAAATTAGGATTCGATAACTATTAACCAATTCATTTTGAATTTTAAATTTTAAGTAGCCAATTATATAATAAGTTACGGATAAGTCCTAATTAAATATAACTGGTCACTTTAAAATTTCATTAACTTTAAACTTTTGGATTTAAGATAACTAATATTTATCTATATCTAGCAAGCGTTAAATTCTATCTTGAACAATATAACTAATATAAGTCATTTAGCAAATTTAAGAATTCATAATTTTATATAATAACAACATTAAATTTAGTTGAAATTGCGATCCTAAAATATATGGTACAATTTTTAATTTTCGATTTTTTTTTTTAAAAAATTGAATACAAAGATAACTATTATTACACATAATATACTCAAGCAGATAAATTCAAATCAACAACCTCTCATTCATATCCATATGTTTTCTAATACCATTCAAATTAAAATTTTAAAATAGCCAATACAAACTTTGAGTAAATCTAATATAGCGGTTGTATTAATTAAGATTATTTTTACCTTTAAATCAATTTTTTATTATTATATTTTTACACAAATTTAATACTAAAAAATATTTTGATAATATATTGATTTTAACTAAAACATATATAGAAAATGTATTCACATGCCATTTAATTTCATGATATCAATTATTTTATATGAAATGTTAGAATTAATAAATTATTAACATAATTTTTTTATTCAATAGACATAAAAAGAATAAAGTACAAACACGTAAAAATATTTGAAGCATTTCATATTTGATCAAGATAAAATAATCATAAAATTAATAGTATCCTTAGAAAAATTTCATCATGATAAATTATAAAACTAAAAGAAATAATATTTTAATACAATAAAATAAAGTGTGTACTAATAATATTAATTTAATATGCTCAAATAAATAAGTTAATGATAATATTATTGTATTATTATAAATTAAATTATATTATTAAGTGCATAATACACTTTATTAGTTATTTTTAATTATAAAATTATTACATTTTAAATTATCCGCGCAACGCGCTGACACGTATACTAGTTACACATTAATATAACTCCACTATTATTTAAAAATAGAAAGAAAGAAAAAACTGTCAATCCAAAAAAAAAAAAAAAAAAGAGAGAAACCCACGTCCTTGAAAAGAACACATATGATCAACTACCTAAATAAACAATTTAAAATTCAAATTTCAAAAAATAACTAACCTTATCCTTAAAATCATCTAAACCTTATAAGGCATATCTTTGAAAAAATACTACTTTTAACTTCATCATTCATATCTTCTTAAAATCAACTCTTCAAAATATGATTCCAAACATGTTTTAAGAAAAAATGACATCCAAACAAAAATAGGATTCAAACAAATCATAAAAGAAAGAATAATTATATTGATGACTCTATTTTGAATTGTTTGTTTTGTAATTATTTTTTATGATTGAACGGATCACCACCTCTCTAATGCGAGGAATAAAAAGAAGACACGGGTGATAGAAAAATGGATGAATTGTCAAGAATTTCATATCAGTGGATCATGTATGTCATCTTTTAATATCTTAAGTACATGAACTACTACTACGATGATGATGATAATTGTTTAGGATTAAACTTATTGTATAAAATACTATTTAATTTTTTTGGCATGAATTATTCAATAGTGGTTTCGTTTTCTTTGATGACTTCAATGGGTTTTTTACTTTAAGAAATAATAACAATGTGTAAGTATAATGATGAGGATAATGAAAGACTTAAGATGATCTTAAAATGAAAGATATTGTCATTTCTTAAATATATTTGTTTGTGCAAAATAAAAATATCACTTAATGTTTAGGGTGTTTGACTTTTAAGAACAATAATTGGTTGTGGTTTTATTTTAATCTAAAGATGATTATAGTATAAACTATCGTACTTATCATGTTGCTTTATCTTTATGTTTGTATATGTAACTTTAATTTAATCATATATTTTAAGATTTTCGTTGTAAAAATCATTATAGTAGCTTCATTTTTGTATATGATTGTTGTGATATGAATTGTACTTATTATGCTGGTTTATTTATAGTATATACTTAGGTATATAAATAGATTAAAATAGTTTACATTGTTAATTTTATGTATTATCCCTTTATATGTTTTTATTTTATAAGTTATTGTCTTTAATTTATCTATATTTTTTTAAAATTTGCATGACTTTATAACTTAATTTATTGTGTTACTCTTTTTCATAAATCTAACCGAAACTGATTGAGAAGATATTTCAAGAACAAGTAAAAAGTTTAAGTCAACTTTTAAATTCATAATTGTTGTTATATTTTTTATTTTATTATTATTATTGAGAGAAAATTTAAAAATTTATAATTTAGAATTTTGAATTTGATTTTACAACTTTAAATTGAGATAGAGTAATTAGTTTGATAATCTATGTTTGAAAAAATAAAAATAAAATCTATCTATCTATAAATCTATCTATCTATAAAAGGAGAAGAAAAAATGACACATGTCAACACCACAAATTTTCAGAATTTTAAATCTATCTATCTATAAAAGGAGAAAAAAAATAACACATGTCAACACCACAAATTTTCAGAATTTTAAATAATTAATAATTAATAATTAAATAAATAAATATAGACACATGTCAATAATTAGAATTAGAACGACATATGTCAACACCACAAAATTTTAAACTTTTAAAATTTAACTAATTTTAAATAATCAATAATTAATTAATTAATTATAAACACATGTCAATAATTAAAATTAGACCCATTTATTAGACCCAATTAATTCTACAGTAGTTACACAAAATTGTAAATAAATAATAATAAATTATTAGACCCATTTATTAGACCCAATTAATTCTACGATAGTTACACAATTAAAATTCACAGTTACTTAAACTTTTTACTGTTTTTCAAAATTTAAAATTTTTACAGTTATTTGAAACAATAGAATTTCATTATATATATTTACTTATTCTTCTTTTTTTGTTGAAACAAGCAAATACGCTCTCTACAATTTCTTAGTTCATGGCTATGTTTCTATTTGTATTTCTTTTGGGTGATTTTAGTGTTGTTTGAATTATTATTTTTTATGATTAGTTAATGAAGAGAAGATATCTTGGCTTAGAAGAATATTTAGGGAAGAGATGTAGATGACATTGATGTTTCTTCTAAGATAAGTTCACAGTTTCTCCTATTAATTGAAAGAAGTTTGTTTAATTTTACTTAAGATAAGAAGTATGGTTTATACTATCAATGTGCTTATTTGATTTTGAAAGGAAATATGTTTAGATTTTTTGTATTATATTTATGTTGTCGGTTGATATGAACACTATTCTACTTCTTAGATCTTCATAAAATGTACCATGATATAGTAACATGAAGGGATCTGAATTTTGAATTTGTTTTGCTCTCAATATTAAAATGTGTTCTTTAACAAAATTAAACAATTAAACTTAAATGATATAGGTGTTCTTTTAAGTATTTTGGGAGCGTTGTATGTTCATTGCACTAAAGTGATTGCTCAACCAATATTTTTGACATTGATGAACAGATTCTCAATTCCGTTGATGCCTTTCTTTTCGATTGAGATGGTAAGCAAAAATACATTTTCTCTTAATCACTTTCATATTTGTAGTTTTGAAAAATGTAATAATAAATAAATAATAGTTTCCAACACTTGAATTTCAATTTATGTTCACATAACATAGATTCACATAAAAATAAGATTTCAGTTTATGTATATTACAATGGTGATACGTTAATTCGTTTTTATGATGCATGTGGTAAATTCTTTTATAATTCTTATGCAGATTCTAGATTTTTGATGTAACAATGCAAGAAGATTGAATTTAAATTAAAAACATAAAGTATATATACTATTAGATTAGTTTAATTAAATCAAAATATTAAGCATATGTTTAGGTTAAAAAACATAAAGTATAAATTCTATTAATCTTGTAAGAAAAAAGAAGAAGAAAGAGAAAAGAAAAAGGAAAAAAAAAATAAAAAATCATGCACGTCCTTGACCTCCAGTCCTCCACATCCTCACTAACTCACAAACGGGTTCACATGCATAATTTTTATATTTATAGAATAAAATTAAATTTAACAAATTATGACTAAGATATAAAATCAAAATTTTAAATTTTTTTTTTTACATCTACTTAAATTTAAAACTATTATTAATTATGTTTTAATGTTATATAAAAAATAATAATTCAAACCAAAATGAAGTTACACACATTCTTCTTCTAAGATCCTATTTTTTTGAAACTGTATTTCCACAAAATATGCCTAAGATACAAAATCAAAATTTTAAATTTATTTTATTTACATCTACTTAAATTTAAAACTATTATTAAATATGTTTAATGTTATATAAATAATAATAATTCAAACAAAAAAAAATAGTAAACTGCGGGACTACCTAACAGGGTAAAACGTTAGCAATTTGGTATTAATATTTTTGAAGAAAATAAATCAAATTATTATAGTTATTTAGTTTCTTATAGTTTTTGTAAGTTTTTAAATTCAAAATTTTGATTTTTTTTTTAATAATACATCAGTTTCGAGAGTAGTTTAAAGCTTTAGTATTTATTCAAATCAATATCCTAATCAATTAGCTTTTTATTAATTTGTAATCAATTACAACTATACATTACCGTTATGGATAATTCAAACATTTAATATATATAGAGGGGGGGGGGGGGGGGGGAACGGAATTGAGTTAGGCAAAGAAGGATAGTAATGGATTCCTAAAATATAGGTAACTGATTAAGAACTTTTTTCTTCCTTTTAACCTCCATAATTCAAATTATTGTAATTCCAATTGTTGTAATTAATAGATAAATAAAATAAAATTGCAAACTCACAAATAATTTTAAAGCTAATTATAATTTTCTAAGCTAATTGTAATTTTCAAATTGATTTTAAACTAATTTTCAAAAAGATTTCTAAAATCAAGAATTACTATCCTATTTTCTTTAATCTTTGCATTATATAATATAGGAAGGAAATTTTTAAAAAAAATCAGTTTAAAAAGAAAAAACAAAAAGGAATCCCCCACGTTTGCATTTTTTTTTTATTAAAACAACATAATCTGCATATAAATTAATATGCAGAATTTATGAATTAAATTAATTTAACATTTGAAAATAAAAATAAAAAGGGTACACACTAAAAAAAAAAAAACAATACAGTTTTGGAAAAATAAATAATAATAAAAACAACTTAACAACTTCTGGGGCTCCCTTTTTAAATTTTTTAAAAATATGGTAGTTATCCAAATTATATCCAAATGTGTACGTTTTTAAAATTTGAATAACTAATTTAAAATTTAAAAGATAAAACTAATTTGCCTATTTTCTCAGGCACGTAGCCTACCCTTCAATTTCTCTCCCCATTATGTAATCTTTACTTATCAATTAATTTATAGATTTTTTAAACCTTTATATTGAATTAATAAAAATATTAATTCTAATATCATTCTTTTTTGGAGATAAGCTGATTTGCAACTATCCTTATTAATCTCATTTTTTTAGAGATAAGGTGGTTTGTAACTATCCTTAATAATCTCAATATTAAATGTTTTTCTCTAAATAATGTATATAGATAATTAATTTGAAATTAACAAAACATATTGAACATAAATATAACACTGTGGACAAAATTCTAATAATTTAAAATACAATTGATTTTGTGTATCCTCATATCATTTTTAAAATATTGTTCAAAAAATAAAATAAAAAGTATAATATCTATTTTAGTTTTTTAATTAATGGTTCCATTACTAATTTGCAGATTTTAACAAAAAAATTAAACTTTTAATTAAAACAGTACTAGCAAATTACAAAAACATCTTTACATAGCCTACCCTTCCATCTCTGTCTCACTTCATGTAATCTTTACTTATTAATTAATTTATAAAAATTTAAATATTTTATACCTATCAATAAAAAAATAATTTTATATACATCCTTTTTTAGAAATAAGGTGGTTTGCAACTATCCTTATTAATCTCAATTAAAAAAAATCTATACAGATAATAATTTTGAAATGAGCAAAATATATTGAAAATAATAGCATTTCTAGAAAAAAATCTAATAATTTAGAACAAAATTGATTTTGTGTATCCTTATTTTATGAATTTATATTTGTTTGATTAAATGAAAATCGTTTTACTTTGCAAGTTTGAACTAGAGAGGAGTATGCTAAAGAGGTTGCATTATGCTTTGCAAATTATATTTATATTTTTACTAAAGTTAGAGTCATTATTTTTAATGCTAGATTCAAATTCGATCTATAAATTTTAAATTTAATTAATTAACACAAATATCAATCTAACAAACACCTCATATGCTATTATTAATTTTCATTATACTATGAAAAATAGGAGTTGTTAGAAAAATATGTGGTGTCTTTAAAGAATGTATCCCCACTCCACATAGATTAGGATAAAGTTTTATTAGCATCAACTATTAATATAAAATCAAAACGTTATATATGATTGCACCTGTAATTTTAATACTCAATAATAATTCATATTAATTATTTTTAAATAAAAAAATTATTCATTTTAAAATATTCGCGCAATGCACGGGTACGTATATTAGTTTAGACTAAAACCTAGTTTATTTGTTTCAGTTAAAAAATCATAAAATATTAATTTAATGTGTTCAGTTAAATAATTTAATGATTCATATAATCATTTTACAAATATTACTAATTGCATAATAAATTTTATTAGTTATTTTAAATTTATATGTTATTATTTTTTAAAATATCCGTGCAACGTGTGGGCATATTTTCTAGAATTATCGTTTAATTAAAATGAATTCAATAATAAAAAAAATATTTATCTATAGAAATAAATTATAAAGGAGTAATAGCTAAGAGGGATCAAATCAAATGACATATGATAAGTAAGGAACAAAAAGAAAAAAATATTGAAATAATTGACATATGATAACATAATGTACAATGAAAATAAATTAAATTTAGATTCTAATTTTATTCATACCAACTTATACTAGACACAAAAGATAAATTGAATTTGAAGAATAGAAGGCATAATATTTTTAATAATATTTTTAAATTTTATTTTTTAGAAAAGGTATACTACCATACGAGAATAGCTTTTTAATTATATTTTTGTTTTATAATATGATGTTACATTATTTTATTTATTATTTCTCATTTCAAAAAGATAACACCTCTAACAAAAACTTTTGTATACTTTATTGGTCATAAACTACATCAAAATAATTAAATCCATTTTAGATATTAATACATACATAAATTGAATATTAACTAAAAATGATTTTATTTTCAAAATTTACTAATAAATAAAACAACATTATTCCCTTAAAAACGGATCATTAAAATAGCAAAGTGGATAGAATTTCACTTTGAATCAAATTTGTACATAGGGTAAATTCTATATTTTTATAAATCTTGAATGTTTATTGCAATATACATTAAAAAAAATGTTAGCCAAATTTGACTATATAATAGTAAGTAGTAGTGAAAATGTAATCAAGAAAAACAGAAACATACAGAAATTATTTTTTGAATATTTGATATATATTTTATTTTGAAAAATGAAATATTTTTTAAAATTATCCAGTTCTAATATTCAATCTTATATATAACTTCAATTTATATATAACAAGAGAAGTAAAAAGTGTTACATGTCAGCATCACAAAAATTTTCAATTATTTAATTTTAAAAATTCAGATTTTAAAAAATCAAAAATTAAAAAAATAAATTACAAAATAGTTAAATTTTAAAAAGTCAAGAAAACACTACGTGTTTTATTAACATAATCTTTTTAAAGAGAGTTACCACAATTAATATAACTCTTTTTTATTTTTTAAAAGATAACTGATTGTACATGTGGCTAAAGTTTATGTTATTTTGGACTCTTATTCTTATCTTAATAATTAGAATACTTATCTTTATTGGTTGACATCTATTTAATTATTTTAAAAATAATTAAGAAGCACATGTAAAATACGCATAAAACAATCAACAAAAACTACACATTAATATGACTCCACTACGTACAACTTTCTCATTCAATATCAAAACATTTAGAGTATTATTTAAATAAATTTAAATTATAGAATAAAAATTGCAAACACTAAAATATTACTTTAACTTTTTACCATTTTTTAAAATTCAATTTTTGATAATAGTTAACTACATTATTCTCTTCCTAAAAAATGCTCCAAAATCTTAATTGTTTATTGGAATATACAATTAAAAATATGTTAGCCAAATTTGACTAATATATTCTAAAAATAAAATTGAATTATGAAATACTTTTTTTAAAAAAAAAATCAGATCTAATATATTCTAAAAATAAAATTGAATTATGATTTCAAAATAAAATAATTCACGGTGACTGAAGGAGTATGTTTAACTAAGAGTCTGCTTGGTGTATGATTATTCAAATTAAAATATAATTTTTATAGTTGATTTGAAAAATAAATACATATCTAAAAAGCCAAAATAAAGAGACAAAATAAAATAAAATAAAATAAAATATAAAATCAACTAAAACTAAATTAATTTTAAAATATTAATTTATGAAAGTATCATTCAACTGTAAGAATTATATTGTACTAAACAATAGCATATAATTACATATATATTTTTAAATAACACATAATTGATATATGACTTTAAGAAAAATTAAAAGAAAAATATAAAATTGTGAATAGCATGCCTACATTTTAATATTCTGGTGACTAAAAGTACTCTTTTTGTAAGCTTAGCATTATGATAAGACTTTTTTTTTAGTTATGTTTTATTTAAATCTAACTATTAAATTTTCTTATATCTTTATTATTTTAACAAGAGGATAGTATACATTTTAAATAAATTAAATAATGATAAAAGACTATTATTGTCAAATTTAGATAATGAACTAAGCTTATATATTGATTTATTTACATAAATATTCTATTATAACACATCAAGATGCTGAACATTTTTAAATAAATTTTATAATATTATCTTATAATAAGTTAAAATTTTAATTTTTTAATAAATTAATATTATATATTTATGATTATTATCAATTAACTGCGCAACGCGCGGGCACGTATACGAGTAAAATAAAAAAAGAGAGACAAGAGAGAGTTGATCTGATGTGGGAGCCCCTCCTGGGGAGGGGTTAAAAAAATTGAGATGGGAGGGATAATAACATTAACCTTTTTTTTAATATAATAATAAATTTATCCCTAATCAATACATTTAAGAACAAAATAATTTTTTTTATAGAAAATATAGTCATTAGTGACAAAATTAGATTTTGTTCAACTACGAAATACATATAGCTTTAGAAACAATTGATGTCGTCACTGATTGAAGTAAAATAATTAGTGATGATATAATTTTGTTGGTAGTAATAACCTTTTTAGTGACAAAACATACTATTAACTACAAAAAAATATACTTTTTACGACAAATAAATTTGTCACAAATGTTTAAGCATTTGGGGATGATTTTACTTTTTGTAGTTGAATAATACTTTTAGCGACACACATTTAGTGACGACTGATTGACAAATTATTTTTCGTCTCACAAAATTTTTAGTGACAAAATAGGACTTATAAATGACGAAATTATTTGTCCCTAATAATCGAATTGGTTGTAGTGTTAAGCTAGTGAATTACCGTTATACATCAAAGAATCAATTGCACACTAAGAAAATAATAGTTCCAATCACACTAAAATAAAATTGTTCACTACCACCACCCCTTTTTCAATTTCCATGTGAATCCAAAATATTTCACACACAAAACAAAATAAAAGTAAAAACTTATGTAATAACCAAAACAATGAGCATAATCATAAATAAAATATAAAATAAGTTTCACATACAAAAGAAAGTATATATAGTCATTGGTGAAAAAATGCACAATGACAATAATATTAATAATTCACCTTGTTCACAAGTAATATATAAAATAGATTCCACAATAATTTACCTTGCTCCCGAGAGAAAAAAATAAACACAATTATTTTACCTCCTTTTATTTATTTTGCTTCAATCCTGCAATGGTAGAACATTCGTGCTAATAACGTGTTATAAAACTTAAGAACAAAAGAACAATATAAAGATGAAGACAAGAAGAATATAAGACAAGAGATATAGAAGATGAAAACAGTAGAAATATAGTGACAAGATATGATGGTATTTCTTATTCTTCAAAGTATTCAAGTCTATACAATATGAACATTTATGCCTCTATTTATAGTGTAACATAGAGGCATACAAAAGATTAGTCATAAACATGACATTAACATGAATATAATGGGGGAGATTATGGAAGTGAAAGGTTACACGAATAATGGTCATAAAGGTGGAGGTTATGGAGGTTATGATTATCTTCATAATGGAGGAAAGTAATGAAGTAAATTCTTGATGTAGTGGACATCCACAATATATTATTTTATAATAGATCTTCCTTGTTCATCTCTATCACAATTTTTTTTTTAAAAAAATATCAAAAATAGTTCTTTCATTGTTTTTGTTTGGGTTATTGGATTGGACTTTGAAATTCCACTTTCGAAGTGCGCTGAAGTTCGTTTGAGATAGGAGTTGTGTGTTGAATGATCAAGTTCATTGTTTGGGTTTCGATGTCATTAATTGAATCTGAGGCTGAAAATTTAATTCCCAAGGTTGAACGATATTGAAAAACTCTTGAATCATTTTTTTTGTGTTGAAACTCGAAAATAGCTACTCATTTGAAAGCTTGTTGGTGAGAAATTTATAGCTTTTGTTGGGTATTTAAAGTGCAAAAATTTGAACAGATTTAATTGAATGTTATTAAAAATTGCTTGGATATTGCAATTGACGCTGGAAATTGACATTTAACAACTGATTTCTTAGTTTGAAGATTTGAGTTGAAACCCAAAAAAATATATGAAAGAGTTCGAAAAAGCTTGAAAATTTAAAAATCGATTTTGTGAATCTATGGCCCCAAAACCCAAGCAATGAACTCAATCCTTCAACACGCAATTACAACTTCAAACAAACTTCAACACACTTTGAAATTGAAGTTCCAAAGTCCGAACAACAACTCAAACAAGAACAATGGAAGAATTATATTTGATTTTCTTTTTGTGATAGGGATGAACAAGGAAGAACAACATTATTGAGAGGAATGCATTTTTACCATGTTGGACTGTCATGTCAGCTCTAATGGCAAAAATAACGTTTTAAGAGTATTTGTGGTCCAAAACATAGACGGCAGGGGTAGTTTGATCCCCAAACATAATTAAAGGGTATATATGAGCTATTTCGAATAGTTCGATGATAATTTTAACCCTTTTCCGTTTAATCTATTATGTGTTGTCATGATTTTCGTTAGGTTAGTTAAGAATTGTCATTCAAAAGAATTATAAGAGCTGTAGACTGTAGTTATAGTGTAGAAGCCAACAATTGAGGATGCATAATTCTTGATTACTCTCCGTACTCATCTTTTCTGCATTTTGTGCGGGTTTGGACCCGAGTATCAACGGGGTTGTATGATTCCACCACCAGTCAGAACACCAGGTCCCTTGACTGTTCTAGTAACAGAAAGTAATTTAAATGTTTAAAGTAAAGAACACAAATGTTTACGTGGAAACCTCCTTATTCAAGGAATGAAAAACCACAACCTGTCAAACATAATTTCTTAAAGCTCCAATAACTTCAAGCAACTTGTGAATACAAACTCGAGTACTCACAAAGGATTAAATTCTTAATCCTAAGCACCTTGTAACACCTATATTACAAGACACAAAGAAATAACTCTATTGCTCACTATATCAACTACCTCTAGTTAACATAGACTTCAAGCAAACACAACTAGGCTAACTCTAGCCGCAAACTCAACTCACAATCCTTTAAACTGACATGATCTATTATCATTTATAATATAGGAATAGATCTACAATATGAGAGCACAAGACAATAAACTCAAATAACAACTTAAGATGCTGCTAGCTGCTACACTCAATCAGGTCCCTCGCTGCGTGAAAAAGTAGTTCTTCCTTGAAATTGACTTTTGCTTTTGAATAATCTTGGTTGCAAAACATATATATTGTATCAGAGAGACAAAACAACCTAGTAGCACGCCATTGATTGAGGACTGTTGTCCTTTCTGTGCCTCTGCTGCAGTGCCCACTAACCACTGCAGTTTTTGCAGCTGCTGGCTTGTCCTGAAAACGAAAACTCAGAGGACCAGGTCCTTTTACATGGTCCTCTTTAGCTTGTTAATTCATCAAAACCCAAAATACAACAAGCTATATCCTATGTATTGAGGTTGCTACACATTCCACTGTATTCTTGACATTTTATTTATGTCATTGTTCGCTTATTTGGTTATGATTTTCTTGATGTGGGAATAGTTAGGTGTCATCACCACTTAGGAAAATTGGGTCGTTAGTCGTTACAATGACGATTCTTCAGTTAGGAACTTTCATCTCTCGATGTATGTACAATGAGACATTTGGAAGATACCAATTTTATTAGGTATAGATGTACAGTCAATGCAGTATTTGTAGAATAGAAGGGAAAGAACACAACAATCATGCTATTTGTATCATTTGTATAGTCTATAAGTAGGAGTAGCCAGCAAAGGCTTTTCTCTACATGTTACCATTCCAAACTTCTAATCAATGTCTAAATCACAAGGCTCAATACCATTTGGAAGCTCCCACTCAAAGCAATGCACCAACTGTGCCACCATAAGGCGAACGATGGTAACTCCCAACTGCATTCCAGGACAGCTTCTTCTCCCAGAGCCAAATGGTAAAAGCTGAAAGTCACGTCCACGAAAATCTATACTGCTCCCACTACAATAAAAAATGCTTTTAGTGACATTTATTTAGTGGCAATAAACAAATTGCCACTATACATCATATAAACTATACAATTACCAGCATTTAAACTTTAGCCGGTATACCAAGTACTTTTCACCGGTAATTAAAAATAAATAGGGTATAATCGTTTTTGCCCCAATTCCTTTTCACTGAATTGATTTATTTATTTTTACTTTTGCCCCAATTCCTTTTTACTTTGAATATTCCTCCGTCTTCTCCCTTCAATGAAACTCAAATGGTCAGCAATGGAAATCAACACAACGGCGGCGGAAATCGGCACAACAGCGGTGGAGTTCGGCACAGCGGCGGCAGAGTTCAGTACTTTAGTGCTATTGATGAGAAGAAAGACGAATCAAAGCCATCGAAGTCTCTTCACAAGCTCACCGTCAACAGTTTGTATTCATATTAGCAAATTCATCATCGCCGACTGCCTCATATTCAATCGGATTGAATTCGAACTGTACGGCCATGCCGT
Source organism: Solanum verrucosum (assembly GCF_900185275.1). Taxonomy (NCBI): domain Eukaryota; kingdom Viridiplantae; phylum Streptophyta; class Magnoliopsida; order Solanales; family Solanaceae; genus Solanum; species Solanum verrucosum. The sequence goes on from NW_026020194.1 coordinate 1,038,088, forward strand.
TTGGTGACTACTAATATCCATTTTATTCAATTGTTGGGCCTTGTATGGGTGTATGTTCTAGAGTTCTATCTTTTATGTTGTTTGAATTGATGCATGTGTTTCTATATCGCATAGTCTGATCTTGTGTCCAATAAAATTGGTGCAAAATTGCAGATAGCAACCAAATTAGTTGTTGTGGAGTTCGATTTTTGATCTCCTATTTGAAGGTAAACAACTAAACTTAGTAGTTAATTGAAACTATATTTATTCATATAAAACTCAAATTTTCAATTACTAGGCTAAATCTTTTTGTGATCTCTGCTGCCGAAGTCAGGCTAGTGAATCAATAGAGTGTACTTTTACAGTTTTATGCGGTGAACTTGAGACTTCGTGCACTTATGCAAAATATGATATTCAAGTTCCTAATGTACCTACATTTTTTCACTCGTATTCCTTCTAGAAATTCGATGAACATTAACATAGGTATTGATTGGTCTGCTCCAGCTCATTTGCACACTGTACAGCTGTATTTCATACAATGAGCAATATATTCCCAGAAGGACTAAGTATCACTTTGCTTGTAATCTTCCTACACTTCTGTTCGTTCTATTGATGTTACTTTGGGTGCTGAACTTAGAAGACCAAAATACTGGGCATGAGTAACCTGTATGTATCTCATATTATTATGGCTTGTACTTGTTTTTGTATTCCTAGTTTAATCTCATTATGTGTCAATTGTTAATGTAATACCATTTTGTGTGGGTTCATCATAAATCAATTAACTTCATGTTGGTTGTCAATCCATTGGATCCCTCCTTCTTTATCCAAGCTATTTTCTGTTATTCTTAGTGTAAATGTCTTATTTCTTTATCAATCAAAAGGGCTCTTAATAGAAGTCAAGTATGTTAAACGAGTGGTTCTGTTTATTGAAAGAATTGGATTATAAAGGATGCTAATGTAGGAATAATGTAATTTCATTGTTTCACTAGGTTAAGTGCTTTTAAGGGATCAAGATGGAGGGGTGTAAATGCTAATGTCTTGATGGAGTATGTTGAATTTCAGATTTTTTCGAGTCAGGGCAAGTGAAACTAACTAAAACTACCTGTTCTCTTTGTATATAGGTAGTTCTTTGATTGAAGGAATGAAGAGCAGACATGAGGATACATCACCATGATGAAGAACTTCCTTCAGGTTCATTCGTAGTTACTTAGTGATCTTCCAAATGTGTCAATTCAGAGCTCAATCTTAATATTCTCCTGTACTGTGTTAATTACAGCATCACAAGTTGTTGTATCCGAGTTTGTATGATAGTGGGTGAGGTTGTATCTATTGCTTTTGATGGTGCTCTTTGAACAAAAATTCTTATTATTGATTAAGGTAGTTAACTTGAACAAAAATTCCATTATTGATGGTGGTTGCTAGTTTCAAGTATCAGAACCAACCGTTCTCTATTTGCTACTTAGTTTGATTTTAATTTCTTGATAAGTCATATGTCAAGCATTGGAGTATAATCAACTAGTTAAAAGTTATTATGAGATTGTTAATATTTTCTGAGATTTTGCTTGACGGTAAATGTTTCCTGAACCTTAGTGTTTGAGTTGGTGTGTAGTAACACACTACTTTAGACTTGCCAGGACGTCATATATATGAACTGCTTGGTGGATTTGAAAAGGCATTACTTTAGTTTATTCCTCTTGCTAACGAGGTTGTTGCATGTCAATTGATTCCTTAGTTGTGATATGAAATATTATATCTGAACTAGGTACATGACGGGACCATGGGTGGTGCTTTTCTATTCTGTCTCTATTTCAAATTTTAGCCACCTAGATCTTAGAGAGTAAGATATGTAATTGGCATGTCAATTTTTTGTCGTCTAACCATCTACCGCTATATGTGTACAGTGGCATACGCTTGTTCAAGGAATGACTGACACACTGATCCAGAAAGCTGTCACATTTTGCATTAGGGAACAAACACTGGCTTAATTGCCTTATTGTTTCCATTGTTGAACACATTTTTTCTATTTTGATAATTCATAGTTTCTTTTACCGCTACAAGATGAAATTGAATGTATTAAGATTGTTTGTTCTTATTTTAAGTGAATGACATTGTTTTGAGTTTGATAATTCTTCTTTACTACTTTCGAACTTATTTCTCCTGTGAATTTTGTTTTTGATGTTATAAAAGAGGGTAAATATGTGAATTAGGTGAATTTAAATGCCACAAATATGCTTGTTTCTAAAGTAGCTTTAATGGCAATAGTCAGGGGCGGCTCAACGAAATCGGAGGCCTAAAGCGAAATCTTAATTAGAGGCCTAAAATCTAAATAAACTTCACATGCATTTATTTAAAATTTATTTTTCTTTCATTTTTAAATGCAAAGTATTACTTAATATTTTTTTATATATATGATTTATTCGATTTCTTTTTCAATTATTAGTTTTAAATAAGATTTTATTAATTCAAAGTTGAAAAATATTATTTTACTCGGGCAATCATTTTATGAATTGTTAACATAGTTCTACAAGTAATAAGTTGACAAATTTCAAATAAATATAAGAGTTAGAACCATAGCTTTGATGAAGTTGATAATTTGGTTACCCCACATTTTACTATGGTTGTTGTAATGCTTGAAAATCTAAGAAGAAATGGAAAAAGAATTTACCATTCAATTTGTTCAACACTTTTCGACTATTAATTGATGTTTTTGATAGAATATTACTCTAACTTATCAACAATTTAAAGAAGAGAGTGTAAAAGGAGTTAAAAAGAAAATAATGTGAGTATTAGTAGAGAGTGGAAGAAAATAAAACAATATTTTCTTGATTTCTTCTATTTGAATGGGGTTGAAGAGAATAAAATAATAATTTTAAATATATACTACTTTTTATCGTAAATAATCAATATTTTTTCTATAAAATTTAACACATAATTTATTCTTGGTAAAAAATTGAGGCCCCCTGAAATTGGGGGCCTAAGGCCAATGCCTTATTAAAATATACATAGAGCCGGCCCTGGCAATAGTAAATGCAGCTAAATAAAAGCCGCTAAAAGTAATAACTTTTAGTGGCAATAATGAGGGTCTTTACCGGTACCCGACATAAATGTCACTAAAGGCTTTAGCGACATTGGATCCAATGGCATTTAATCAAATGCCGGTAAATGTATTTGTGGCAATAACTATTGCCGCTAAAAGAAAAATCAATTGCCGCTAAAGGTCTCTTTTGGTGTAGTGTCCCAACAAATCTCCCAGGAAAAAACTTCTCAGGGTCTGGCCAAACGTTTGGATCCCTATGAATCGCGTAACAATTTATTATGATTCGGGATCCCTTCTGTATGTGGAAATCATCGACTACACAATCTTCCATGGCCTCATGAAAAAATAGTGGCACTGCAGGATGCAGCCTCAGGCCCTCATTTACAACCATGTTTAAGTAGTTTAAGTTCTCCAAGTCTGATTCTTCTACCATTCTTTCAAGGCCTACCACTTCTTGCAACTCGTTTTGGAGTTTCTTCATCACTTGGGGATGCCTAAGAAGTTCGGTGAGTATCCATTCTGCTGTTGATGCTGTAGTGTCCATTGCAGCCAGAAGCATGTCCTGTATATAAAAGGAAACAGGGGAATTTGTTATACATTAAGCTTATACTAGTATATATGACTTATAAATGGGATGAAAGTACATATATACCAAGAGGATAGCTTTTATGTGACGACGGTCAAACTGAAATTCTGCTTCTCCAGATTGCATTATGTCCATCATGGTGTCCACAAAGTCCTTGGTTTGATCCCGATCATGATACTCGACATGTTCATCAATAATCCTCTCAAGAAACTCATCAAACACCTTTGAAAGATCCTTGAGTTTGCGATTGAGACCCTGGAGATCAATAACTCCAAGGAAAGGAAAAAAATCTCCAAGATTTGGTGTGGATACTAAATCCACAACATCTTGAACAATAGCTTTGAATCCCCTCTTGTCTAAGTCCTCATCCATGTACTTCTTTCCAAACATCATCAAGCAAGTCAAGTTAGCATTCAAGGACAAAATCCTTGCACTAAGATCAACAACTACACGATCATGAGCTTCCTTTTTAATCGATTCAATCAGAAGTTGAACTTCTTGCTTTCTCATGGATTGAAATGAATTGATCTTGTGATTGCTTAAAAGGTGAACAGTGCACAATTTGCGCATGTTGCGCCAATACACACCATACTTTGCAAATATCAAATTCTTCTGTCCATAAGACAAATATTGAGATGCCTCACTATGAGGCCTACTAGCAAAGATGTGATCATTTGTCTTGAGGAACTTCTCGACTGCATCAACAGACGAGGCAACGATTGCAGGTACCAGTCCCAATTGCACATACATAATAGGACCATGTTTCTTGGCTAGTTTTTGTAAATCATTGTGTGGATTTTTACCAGCTAACAAATGAAGATGTCCTAAAATGGGAAAGCCTGTTGGACTTGGAGGAAACCTTTTCCTCTTGTGAATGTTTAGTAGCACATACAAGGAATATACAAATAGAAAAACCACTAGAGTTCCCCATATCAAAGTCATTGAGTTAGAACAAAATACTCTAAACCCCATTTAGTTATATTTACAGGCACAAGTCCTGTATTTTAAACCACACACTTTGATAATCTTATCCTTTTAGAATGCTATTGCTTGCTTCATTTATTTATCAGAAAAGGCTCAAATATGCCATCAATTTTTTTAAAAAAGACTTATTTATATTATCCATTAAAAGTTTGGTTCATCTATGCAATTTCCATATGAAAAAAGGCTCATTCATGCCATTATGGGTTAATAGAAAACCCATCTAGTTTTGCAAAACCATTTTATCCATGTGACAAATGATGATTCAGCCACGTCATTAATTCAGCCAAATTTCTAAAACCCATTTGATTTTTAAAAAAAAACCACACAGATTATAAACCTACCCGAAAAAATTATGTGTATTTTTTAAAATAATAATATTTATAAAAAAGTGTCGTTTATTTTTAAGTTAGAAATTTTCCGATAGATTAATTTTGAAGTAGAATACATCCATCATGTTACTCCGGAATTTGAACGTTCAAATGGCTAAAGTAACGACACAAGAATGATAGGTAAAAGTTTTAATAACAACACACATCTCAAAATAATAATTAGATATTTTTGCAATTAGAAATGTGTTTATTCCATTTAGAATACAATTATCACAACATAAAAAAGGGATATCTTTTCAAATTCTCTGTGAAGCAATTTTGTGAACGTCTTTGCTTCTACGAGGACAATAAAATAAAAGTATACGGCCAAACAATTCCTAACGTTGCATTTCACTTGCAAGTAGGGGTGGGCATGGTATGGTATATACCTAATTACTATACTATAACGAAAATTTTAATACCGTGATTTTGGTATTATGGTATTTGGTATGATATATGATATATGGTATACATTTTTATTTTTTTTGGTATTCGATACGGTATTTGGTATTTAGAAATAATAATATAAAATGTAACTCATCATCTTAATTACCAAACTATATTTTACTATCCAATTTTGCAGGTTCATCGAATGTCTAACTATTTGACATATAACAAAAAAGCTATTTGAATAGGCTGATTATGATACTCATGTAACACCTCAAAAAGTTCTAAGCTAAGACTTAAATCATTCTTCAGTTGCGTATAACATCATATCACGTGATTTTTAAATTGTGCTTAGGTGTTAAAGTGAATTCTTTAGTGTGGAATAGATTTGGACATGAATTAAGGTCACAAGAATCCACTAGCACAAACTTGAATTGAAAGCTTCCTTATAAATTAAGTTTTGATATAAGATTCTACTTAGGTCAACTTCAAACGATCATATCTTTCAGCAAGTTGATGAGTCGATAATTTCGACTCATTTAAGGCTTGTTACTCAATGATTTAGTGTCCTAAATGCCTATTTTTCACTCATAACTAAGTTAATATGTTGATATGCAGAAATGAAAGCTTAAGAGTGAGGCAAGAACTTTACAATGCGAAAAGTTGAAGCTCGCAAAAACCACTCAGTGACTCGCCGAGTGGGCCTCCATCTCGCCTAAATTTTCAGCGAAGTAGCCCATGAACCAAACCAACTTGGCGAGCAAAACGGTGATTCGGCGACGCGCCGAATGGATCGACAACAATGATCAAGCTCGCCAAAAGTTCCAGAACATTTTGATGGAGGAACCAAGCCGAAAGGCGAGAAGAAGAGCAATTCGGCGGATCGCCGAATGGGTCGGCAATCCGACTTACTTCACTGAGTTGACTCCATTCTGAGTTTTTGGGAACGTATAAATGTAATTTTTAAAAGAAGAAAAGTAGTTCCCACACTGTTTACTCATGGGTTTTTGAGAGTCTTTACATTTTGAACATTGTTTAACATTCTTAGTAGAGTTTTGGATTTAGATTTGGAGATTATAAGATTTTAGCTTCGATTTCACATTTGGGGATTGCAGATCGTTAGCAAATCAGATGGAAATTTTGTTGGTAACGATTTCTTGCTTTTCACTATATATGCTTAGCTAAAACCCCTTACCTTAGGAGTAGGGGTGTACATGACCAGGTTGGTTCGGGTTTTTCAAATATCAAACCAAACCAATAAAACTCAGATTTTTCAATCTCGGGTTTTTCGGATTTTTGGGTTTTTCCGGTAAAGTATTCATACAAACATGTAATTTACTTATACTTCAAATATTTCTTTAGTCCTACCAAAATACAACTATCTAAGGTGTTTCTTGAGAAAATAACACAAAATATGATATGAATAATGACACTAAAATATCCAACAACAAAAATAATAATAATGAAATCACGTAAAACAAATATTGCAAATTAACAAGTCATAATGAAAATGATCATAATTTTAAAGTACTAAATCATGCTAAAATAAGTTTAATAAGTATTAGTTACATGACTAAATATTAAAGGAAATTAAATTAGATTATGTATTTGAATTGTCTAAACCAATGTAAAACCAAAGAACAAATATTCAATATTATTGTCATTCTTACTGTTGAATTGATTTTCATTTTGCATTAGTATTAATTTGATTTTGATTTAAGCTTTATTATAATTACCAACATCTGTGGACTATAATCTTTATTGAACCATTTAGAATTCTAAGTTTCAAATTTGAAATAATATATTAAAAGATAAAAACTATGAAAAAGTATAAGAAATAGTTAAAAATTATATTAAAGTAAATATTTTTATGTATAAAATAAAATTTTAAAATTATATATATAATGTCGGGTTGGTTTGGTCTCGGGTTGGTTTTTTTTAGTTAAAACCAAACCAACCCAAATATAGTCGGTTTTTTTTTTCAATACCAAACCAAGTCAAACCAACCACTAGTCGGGTTTTTTTTCTCGGTTTGCGGTTTGGTTCGATTTTCGGTTCGGTTTTGTACACCCCTATTTCAAGATGTTAAGGAGATTTTTTATGACAAATTTGATTGAATGATTTTATAAGAAAAAAAATGTAAGTAGAGAAATCTTATTGATACATAATAGAATTAAAGATATATTTACTCGATAAATAAGATGGAATATCTCATAAATAAGCTTGAAATAAAGAATTCATACTGCATTTGAAATAAATTTATCTTTATAAACTATTGAGATTTACAGAAAGAATCATATTGAAGAAGAAGAAGCTCACATTCATTCAAAGCTTATGTGAGTTAGTTACAGATGTGGGTATTTATACAATGCATTCTATACAGGTGTTGCAGCTACAATATTAACAAACTAACTAACTCCTAACTGATCATTAATCAGGCTGGTTAATTAAACACCTAAGCTAACCATTTCACCAATTAACATAGTTAATCAATTAACGACCTATCTAACATAATTGATCAATCACTTAACCAATTCCAATACTCCTCTTCAAGCTGGATGTACTGACGAGATTCAATACTCCAAGCTGTCTAGAAGTCATGTTGTGATCTTTCTAGTGCCTTAGTTAGCAAATTAGCCTGCTGATCCTTAGTGTTGACATAGATGGTTTGAATGAGACCTTTTTGAATTTTCTCTCGAATGAAATGGCAATCAATCTCGATGTGCTTAGTACACTCATGAAACACAGGATTTGCAGCAATTTGTATAGCAGCCTTGCTATCACAATATATAGAAGTTGGTTCAATCAACTTTACTTTTAGTTCCTTGTATATGCAATCCACACCACTTCAGTTGTCAGGCTAGCTAGACTCCTGTACTCAGCCTATGCAGAGCTTCTTGACACTGTATTTTGCTTCTTTGACATCCAAGATATGGGCGAATCACCATATTTCAATACAAACCCTATTACAGACCTTCTAATACTTGGACATGCAACTCAATCTGCATCACAATAACCTATCAAATGGAGCTTGCTATCAGAACTCATTAATAATCCTCTTCCAGGTTCAACTTTGATATATTTGATTACTCTTAAGGCAACAATCCAGTGTGACATCTTTGGTCATTGCATGAATTAGCTCAAGGACTGTACTGCAAAAGCTATATCTGGCCTTGTGTTGGTAAGGTATAGTAGCTTGCCCACAAGTCTTTGATAAACATCAGTGGTTTGAGCATTCTGATCATACTCTATACTGGTCAACTTCATGTTACATTCCAAAGGTGTTACATTTGGTTTAGCATTCCCCAGTCCTGCCTCAGCTATCAACTCAAGGGCATAATTCCTTTGATTCATCACAATTCCCTTTCTAGACCTTAAAAATTAAATTCCCAAGAAATACTTGAGTTCACCTAAATCTTTAATCTTGAAATGACTATGCAATACATGCTTGGTTTCTTCTATTAATCCAATATCATTACCTGTAATTAACAGGTCATCAACATATACTAGGATTATCACCATTCTAGATCCTCTTCTTTTTGTGAATAAAGAGTAATCTAGATGACTTTGTGTGTAACCTGAAATGGACAATGCCTCAGTCAATTTTGCATTCCATTGTCTTGATGCTTGCTTAAGTCCATAGAGAGACTTAACAAGTTTATAGACAAGGTTCTTATCCTTTCCTATGCTACAGAACCCTTTAGGTAGTTCCATGTAAATCTCCTCAAACAAATCACCTTGGAGACATTGAATACATCCATCTGATAAATTTTCCAGTTTTCAGCTGCTGCTAAGGCTATGATTGATCTCATAGTTACCATCTTCACAACATGAGAAAAGGTCTCTTGATAATCAATCCCCTCAGTTTGACTATACCTTTTAGCTTTAAACCTATCAACTTCACCATCAACTTTATATTTGATTTTGAAAACCCATTTACAACGTATAGTTGCCTTTCCACTGGCAGTGGAACTATTTTCCAAGTTCCATTCTCCTCTAATGCTTGAATCTCATGCTACATAGCTTCCACCTATCTTGTGTCCTTCACTGCCTCCTCATAGTTTATGGGCTCAATGTCAGTGGATAACTTAGACAAATATGTTTTATAATGAGAAGTCACATTATCATAGGATACATAGTTGCTCTGAGAGTGAGTATAACATCTTGGAGCAACATAATCTTTCATCTAGATAGTAGGATGGGAAACTCTAGATGACTATTTTGATCTTTTTGCCTAAACTGCTGCATTATCACCTTCATGATCTTCAATAACACTGGTATCATTGTGTCACGCCCCGAGCCTACACCCTGGACGTGGCCGGCACTCGAAGACCATTGTTGGCCTCAAGTGAACCTTTGGCCTGGCTTACTAACTCAGGGGAAGACTATATGCATATTTATAAAGATCAATAGCACACTACTCAACTTAACTAATGAAATAATTTATAATGTTTAATAGTCAACATTCAAGTTGGCCAAAATGGCAACTCAAGTCTTAACATATGAAATGAAAAGTAAAGACAACTGAATTCACTAACTGACTGTCTGACTATCTATGAAGCCTCTAAACAACTGAGATGGATGTCGGGACAGGCCTGCGACATCCTAATGAACTAATACTAAAACTGAAAGCAATGTGAAGGAGTCCTCTGGAATGCAAAGAGGCTCACCAACAGACTTTGAACTGCTCACTGGATCAACGAACGTGCCAGATGCCGATCCTAATTACCTGTGTCTGCATCATAAGACGATGCAGGCCAACTGGCATCAGTACATTGAATGTACGAGTATGCGAGTTGGAATGTTAAAACAACATAGGCTCGAAAGAGATTATGAAAGAAACACCTACCTTGGCTCTTCTCAACTCTTGAATACTTAAATAAACTCATTTCATTATAAAGCAGTTTAAAACAAGTGCAATATAAAGAAAAACTGTTGAAAACATATTGTCAATTCATAATCATAATATCAAAAAAAGACAAACCATGCTCCCTCTCAAAGTCTACTTGTGCAATGCATGAATGAAGTCTCATACCCCCTTCACACTAAGAAGAACCCCTTGAGGAACCACGTTACTACTGCTGTGGGAGTTTCTCTAACCGACAACCAACACTTAAGAACTATAGTGATGATACAGGGCTTTACCTCACGCTGTCAGGGCCCATCCTATACCTTACCGTGATATAGGAAGCTAACTCACTAAGTGGATCCACTAGTCTATGCGAAAAGGATTCATCTAAAAAGTATGACCCTTTTCTACCCATGATGGCTACATGGTTTATGGGGGCTGTGAGTTATCTGAACTCTCTCCCATATCGGTGCTCAATACTACTCCCAAAATATACTAGCTCTTTATGTTTTAAAAACATACTACTTTCTGTGATTTGAGATTAGTGCTCAAAAAGATAGCTCAAAGACCATCTCGAAAATTTCAGTTTCCTTGCTTGCTTCATTTAGAAAGCTATTTCTCTTTTCTGAAAACTAGATCGAAGGCTCTTTGAAAATCTCAGTTTCCGTTCTTATTTAAATGTGAAAATATTTTAAAACTTTTTGGGAATACTTAGTCCCCATATACTTTTGAAGAAATGAACTTCAATATTTACTCTTTACTCAACTTGAACTGTAATTCTTAAAACAAAGTTAAAAGCATTTATAAAAGACTTCTTGAAAAGACTCAAACAACATCCTAAACTTGGCTCTTAATTTTCTGTCACGCCCCGAGCCTACACTCTGGGCGGGACCGACACTCGGAGACCATTGTTGGCCCCAAGCGAACCCTTGGCCTGGCTTTCTTAACTCAGCGGAAATCTAACTCAACAGAATAACTTCATGCAAAGCAAAGTCATAAGACAACTTAACTTATACAAATCTGGCCAACAAGGCACCTCGAGTCTCAAAATAGAATATTTACATATATACATAGATAAGAGACTCGAAACTAACTGACTGACTGTCTATGAAGCCTCTAAAATACTGAGATGGATGTTGGGACAGACCCCCAACATCCTAATAGAACAAAACTAAGTACACAAAATAATTGAGTCCTCCGGAAAGTAAGGAGGCTCACCACTGACTCTGGAGTGCTCAGCTGGATCAACGACGTGATGGATGCTGATCTGGGGTACGTGTATCTGCATCGTCATAAGATGCAGGCCAACTGGCATCAGTACATGGAATGTACGAGTATGCGAGCTGGAAACTAAGCAACAAAGGCTAGAAGGAAATCTGGAAGAAACTGAAATAGTTTACCTGACTCAACTCAACTCAACCTGACTGACTTCTTTCAATATAAGGCAATTTAAAACAAGTGTGATATAAAGAAAGATTGTTTTAAACATGCTATAAACTCTGTGTGTATGCAAAGATACAATAAGCCTGAGATGTATATAGAAATACAAATGAACTGATGTATATAAAATACAATACTTTATGTGTATGAAGATACAATGACTGCTGTGGGAGTTTCTCTAACCGACAACCATCACATGATAGCTATAGTGATGATACATCGATCGACCTCACGCTGCCAGAGCATCTTATACCCGGCCAAAGGTATAAGACCTGAACTGCCTAATGGATCCACTAGTCTATCTGAAAAAGGATCCATCTAAAAAGTATGATCATTTTCTACCCATGGTGGCTAACATGGTTCTATGGGGGCTGTGGGTTCTTTGAACGCTCCCCCAATTTGGTGCTCGATACTACTCCCAAAAATGTACTGGCTCTTATGTTTTTAAAATATATTTCTTCCTGCTGATATGAGATAATTACTCAAAAACTAGCCCAAAGGCTCTTTGGGAAATCTCAGTTTCCAACCTTGTTTAAATGTAAAAACATTTCTTTAAAACTTCCTTGGGAATACATAGTTCCCTAATAACTTTGAGAAATGAACTCAACTTGGAACTCTTAACTCTTTACTCTTTACTTGACTTGCAACTTGAGCTTTAGAATGAAGTGAAAACGTTCAATAAATACTCTTGAACAACTTTGAAAACTTACTTGAACTAACTTCTTAACTTTACTTGACTTGACTCTAACTTCCCTTAACTTTGATCATAACTCGCCTTGAATTGGATTATGGATTCAAGACATATAATCGCATGTTTATAGATGAGTTCGGGAGGTTTAAAAACACTTTGGGGTGTTGGAAACAACTAGGGAACATAGGTATAACACCTAGGAACATGCATGAGAAAGCATGGAAAGAATGGGGAAACTTGGCGCTCTTGGCACTCTGAGAGGCGTGGAGCGCCAGACCATAAACTTCAGAGAGGGACTGCTGGCGTACTGAGAGGCGTGCCGCCCCAATGGGAAAACCTCAGAGCCCCTTTTGGGGCGCGCTGGCAGGCGCGACGCGCCGACCCCTTGCCCAGAAAACTCGACTTTTCTCCCCTTTTTCTTCAACTCTAAACCATCCTTACTTCAATGGATTTAACCCCAAACACTAGGGATCATCAATCTCTCAACATACAATAGATTACAACTCAAATACACAATCCAATAATGTCGCACAACCAACAATAACTTCAACAACACAACTAACAACATCAACAACAACTAACAACTTCAACAACTTCAACAACAATTCCAATCTTTTCTCAAATCATAAAATGAGCTTGGTGTGTGGGGGAAAAGATCAACCCACACAAAGAACTCACATACCTTGATAGGGATCACCCCCGACGATTTCCACGACGGAACCTTGACGGAACTAGTTGATCTCCTCTTTTTTTCTCTTCTTCTTCCCCTTCTTCTCTTCTTCTTCTCTTCTTCTTCTCAAGCCCTAGCTTTTACTCTTTTAAAATGGGACAAAATGATCCAAAGGTCAGCCCTATACAACAATATAATCCCAAAAGAATTGGCTAGGGAAAAGACCAAAATGCCCTTAAAATTTCTGGACGGATTCCCTACCAACTGCCAACTTTCAATGGCCATAACTCGCTCATACGAACTCGAAATTGAGCAAACTCGGATGCGTTGGAAAGATCATTCCAGAAGCTTCACAACCATAACTGGAACTACTCCTAACTCATTCTGAGCTAGGAGTTACGACTGCTCAAAGTTGGCCAAAAACTCACTGATTTCCACACTTAGCCAAATTTCCAGATTTTAAATTTTTTTCTAAAAATGACTATTTCCAAATTTCAAGCTTTTCCATAGTTATTTCAAATTGCCGGATGTTACACTTTCCTTGAATTTGAATTTATGGATTCAAGGTTATGATTCATGTTTTTGGATGATTTCTAGATGTTTAGAAGTCATTTAGAGTAGTTAGAATCAATAGGAAGTGTTAATTCACTTTAGAATGACTTAAATAGGCTAAACGACGAAAACTGGTGAAAAACGACGATTTGGGCGCATCCCTGGCGCGCCGCGCCAGCCCCAACTCACTGGGGCTCAAATCTGGCGCAATGCTGGCGCGCCGCCCCAGCCTGCCTGGCGCTATGGGGGCGCGTCGCGCCAGCCTCCTTTCAAGCAAAATTCTGACGAGCTATTGATCTCGTTTTCTGATCCTAAATCGTTTTAATTCGATTCTTTTTCTCAAATTCACTTTAGATTCATGTAGCCAGATCATATACACAAAATCTAACCCAACAACTTAATGAAACAACACTTAATTATCAAGAAACTCCTTAATCCCAACTCATGTTTAAGAACGAAATCAATTCAAGAACAACTACTAAGAACATCAAATTCTCAATCTTTTTAGGACGAAAATACACTGAATTAAACATGCTTGGCGTCTGGGTGAACTAACCCAACGCTATGTGATCTCACATACCTCTTAGGGATCAAACCCATGGCAAAAATCCGCTACAACATGCAAGGATCTCGACGGACGCTTGATCCTCTCCTCTTTTCTCCTCTTTTCTCCTCTTTTCTCTTCTTGAACTCTCAACTAAAACCCTAGGCTAATTTTTGGATTATAAAACTGAACCAAATAGGATTAGACCCTAAAATATTACTAAAAATGAATTAAATCTGATTGGGTAAGGAAAAGACCAAAATACCCCTCATTATTTTCGGCTAACTTTTCTTAACTTCACAGCCTAACTTCAAAAGGCAATATCTCACTCATCCGAACTCTAAACTTAGCAAATTCGGTGGCATTGGAAAGATAATTCAAAGATCTTTCCTAAGGTACCTGGTATCACACGTAACACATCCTGAGCTAGGATTTATGGTCATTTGAAGTTGACCCAAAACTCATACTTAGCTTAACTTGCAAAATTTCAGATTTTGCTATTTCCAATTTAGTTCTTTTTTGAACTCAAGTTGCTTCATCTAGTGAACTTAACACTTAAGAAATTTTAATTCCTCGGTAAAATCCTACTCACAACGAAGGATGGTTCAAGTCTTAGCTCAAAAAATTTATGGGGTGTTACACATTGGTTCCATCTGCTGCAACCACATGAGTGTTAGTTCTCTCACTTAGATCAACATCCATCCTTGTCAAATTGTCCTCCATTAGCATGTTAAGATTCTTCAATTCAACATTGTCAACAATAGGCACTTGCATAGAAACTGGCATCTCTGCACTTTCTGTAAATACAGGATCTGCAGGATCATCATCACTCATGGCAATATCTCTTGGAAACACTGGTTGTTGTGTGTTTGTCACTTGAAGGAAAGGGAACACATCTTCCCTAAACACAACATCTCTGCTCACTATAAACTTGTGTTGGGAAGTACTATATAGAAGATAGCCTTTCTGATTTGTTGAACATCCCATTAGCACACATGTTTCAGCTCTAGAAGAGAATTTATCAGGCTTTACCATCTTTGTTGCATAACATAGACACCCTATGGTTCTAAGATGATCAACTTTTGCCTTGTGACCATTGAACTTTTCATAGGGAGCATGTCCTTTTAATATATACTTCAGTCGGTAGTATGTTTATCAAGTAAACAACAACTAGCACACATACTCACCCAAAACCTGATAGGGATACCACCTTGGAACCTGAGTGCCCTAGCTACTTCAAGTATGTGTCTATATTTTCTATCCACAACTCCATTTTGTTGTGGAGTGTGTGGACAACTACTTTCATGAATAATTCCAAGTGACTTGAATAAAGTACCACATTCATTATTAAAAAACTCTATGCCATTATCAGATCTCACTCTCTTAACAATCTTATTAAACTGATTTTGAACTAAAACAAAAAATGACTTCAATTTTGCAAACACATCACTTTTCATTTTCATCAAATATAACCAAGTCATTCTTGAATTATCATCAACTATAGTCAAGAAAAATCTACAACCATTGTGAGTAGCAGTCTTATAGGGTCCTAAACATCTAAATGAAGTAAATCAATCACATTAACAACTCTAGACATGCTTATCTGAAATGGTAATCTAGTTTGCTTTGCAAGAGGGCAGACTGTACATTTATTACATGAACTGAAATCAACATTCTCTCCAGACAAAAGCATGTATTTCAACACCTTCATTGAAGGATATCCTAGCTTGTTATGCTAAAGTAGATTGTGATTATCTGAATGTTGTGTCATGGTCACTATCCCATTATTCCTGCCCTTTCCACATGGGATCTGAGTAGGGAAGTAGTATAGACCATCAACCTCCTTACCAATCCCCTTCACCTCCCATTGGAGAGGTCCTGGATGACAAAAAACTCAGGGAAAAAACTAATTGAGCATCTCAAGATAGTTGTGAGACTGAAAGTAAATCATACTTAAACTCAGGCACAACTAGTACATTCTTCAATATGCCATCACTAACAACTTTACATTCACAATCGTGTGTTATTAGAGAGTGTTCACCATTAAGTAATTGTACTTTCCTACCCATACAACTAGATATAGAGCTCAACCTAGAGTTTTTTTATGTGATATGACATGTGACACCTGAGTCTAATATCCATTTTTCTGCCTTTTATGTTTCTCTACTTGTTACAGATAAAGCATTAGGTTTGGAAATTATACCTGTCATGTTAACCATGTCTATTGCACCTCTTGAGCTTGAAGCTGGTTCATCAATGTCTATTATCTTCTTATATTGATGGTACAAGTGTTGCTCTTGGATCATAGGTGCAAAAGCATCAGCTGAAGCTTTTTCATATCTAACTGAGTCTACTTCATATCTGCCAGTATTCACCTGTCTTCCAGCATTCACCTGATTCACCATGTCTTGTTGCATATTGGCTTGATAGGCTATTGGTCCTGACTTCGTCTTAAACTTCCAGATAAGAGGCTATACAATCAACTTAAAACAGTTTTCCTTAATGTGACCTTGAAGTTTACAATAGTCACAAATTTTATCCCAGTCTTTCTTCTTAACCTGGAACTTCCTCTGAAAATTTCCTTTTCCAGCATACAAAGCAGTAGGATCTGGAACATGCAAATTTGAAGTCATTCGTTGGCTCTCATCTGCCATGATCATAGAATATGCCTTTTCAACATTGGGCAAAGGATACATCATCAAGATCTGACTACGCGCATGACTATAGACTTCATTCAATCTCATCAGAATATCAAACAGCCTTAAACAAGCTAGATGATCCACATAAGTTCTAGATTTATCACATTTGCATGAAGGTGGAGGAACTAGGGCATCAAATTCATCCCATAACAATCTTAATTTCAAAAAATAAGCAGAAACTGTCAAATTACCTTGATGAATCGTGCAAATTTCCATGTGCAATTGGTAGCCTCTTGATCCGTCAACTTTATCGAACCTTTCTTTGAGATCTGCCCAGACCATAGTTGCATTTGTGGCATAGACTATACCACTAAGCAATTCCTTTGGTACAGTCTTCATGATCTAAGCCAATACGAAAGCATTACATTATTCCTGCTCTTCCAACTCTCCCTCATAAGCACTCCTCTTACACGTTCCTAACACAAACCCCAACTTACTTTTAGCTCGAAGGTTAATCATTATGGATCTGCTCCATAAAGAGTAATTTTCAGTTCCTGTAAGTTGCACGGTGGTGAGGACACTTCCAAGAGTATCTGAGTTGTGAATATAGTGGAT
Organism: Solanum verrucosum; assembly: GCF_900185275.1. NCBI lineage: Eukaryota > Viridiplantae > Streptophyta > Magnoliopsida > Solanales > Solanaceae > Solanum > Solanum verrucosum. The sequence goes on from NW_026020194.1 coordinate 1,055,429, forward strand.
GATGATGCTTTCGATCGATCTCTTCAAGAGTCTCAACTGTAGTTGCTCGTGATTTGCTTGGACATTAATGGAGGTATCTGTAGCATCCTCCATCAAGCTGTTTCTTCAGTAATCCCAATCAAACAGTGAATGGATGATTGAATCGATTTTCGATTCAAAGCTCTGATACCAAATTGAGATTTACAGAAAGAATCATATTGAAGAAGAAGAAGAAGAAACTCACATTCATTCAAAGCTTATGTGAGTTAGTTACAGATGTGGGTATTTATACAATACATTATATACATGTGTTGCAGCTACAATATTAACAAACTAACTAACTCCTAATTGATCATTAATCAGGCTGGTTAATTAAATACCTAAGCTAACCATTTCACCAACTGACAGAGTTAATCAATTAACGACCTATCTAACAGAATTGATCAATCAGTTAACCAATTCCAATATAAACCATATATAATATAAATTCATCTAAAACTTAATCATGAGATATTACACTTTATTGGAGTACCAAATGAACCATTTAAATTTTAAACTTTGAGAGAAATACTAAAAACACTTTTAAACTCGACGTAAATTATTAGTTTCACTTATAAACTATTGACAGTCTTAAAAACATCTCTTAACTTGATTAACTAAATTTAAATACTCCCTCGATCTTACAACATAAATGAAATACACTTCTACATTCTCTCCACATTTACTATAGTCTCAACAATTCTTTTGTTTTTTTTTTATTAAAAGAGCATCTTGCTTCTATAAGAGTTTGAGAGTTGAGATCATCTGTTATGTCATGTGGTAGATTGATGGTGTTTAAGTTAGTCAAGAAAATAAAAATCATTTAAGTCGGTCAATAGTTCCGAGACTTAATAGTTTTCTTACCCCAGTTTCCTGTCTCTCCCTAAAAATGGCACACATATGTTCCCGCCAGTTTTCCCTTGTTTTGAATTTGATAAATATTTCTTGAAATTCTTTAGAAATCTTTGAATCTATTGAAAAACAAAATTGCATAAATTATTCGAATGGATCATCAAAACTCGCAATCTTTTGTCTCTCAGTCACATTTCTATGTATCATTTCTCCAAGACAGCTTGAAATCGAAAGACCCATTTCCCATAAAGTTAATCCATGGCCGTATAATCAAATCAGGCATCCATTTAAGTGTTTTCCTTATGAATAATCTCATAAATGGTTATGCGAAAACCGGGTTTTTATCGTATGCTCGTAAAGTGTTTGATGTAATGCCTGTGAGAGATACTTCTTCTTGGAATACACTTTTATCTGGTTATTCAAAAGGGGGTTTAATTAATGAAGCACATTCGATATTTAAGGAAATGCCTTATCGGGATTCTGTTTCGTGGACTACTATGATTGCTGGATACAATTTCGTTGGTCGTTTTCAGGTTGCAATTCAGATGTTTCTTGAGATGGTTAGTGTATCTGATGTTTTGCCGACACAGTACACGTTTACGAGTGTTTTTGCGTCATGTGCTGAGATTAGAGCGTTAAACGAGGGACGGAGAGTTCACTCCTTTGTTATTAAATTTGGGTTGAGTAGTTATGTTTCAGTGGCGAATTCTATGTTGAATATGTATGCTAAGTCAGGGGATAGAAATGCAGCTCAAATGGTTTTTGATGGGATAGTAGTGAAGAACACGTCGAGCTGGAATACGTTGATCTCATTGTATATGCAGACTGGTCAGATGGATTTAGCGTTGGTGCAATTTGAGCAAATGAATGAGCATGACATAGTTTCGTGGAACTCAATGGTTACGGGCTATAATCAGCGTGGCTTTGACGTTCTAGCTCTTAATATGTTTTCTAAAATGCTTAAAGAATCGTCGCTGGAACCTGACAGATATACTTTAGCCAGTGCTTTATCAGCGTGTGCTAATCTTGGGGAACTAAATGTAGGAAAACAAATACATGCTTATCTTGTCAGAACTGAATTCAACACGTCAGGAGCTGTTGGAAATTCTTTGATTTGCATGTATTCCCGAAGTGGTGGCGTAGACATTGCTCGAAGAATTTTAGAGAAAAATAGAGAGTCAAATCTAAATGTAATTGCATTTACAGCACTACTGGATGGGTACATAAAGCTTGGTGATATAAATCCAGCAAGGAAGATTTTTGACTCATTGAAGGACCGTGATGTAGTTGTTTGGACGGCGATGATTGTTGGTTATGTTCAAAATGGCTTTAATGATGATGCAATGGAACTCTTTAGGTTAATGGTTAAAGAAGGGCCAGACCCGAATAATTATACTCTAGCAGCAATGTTAAGCGTTTGTTCAAGCGTGGCATCGTTAAATCATGGTAAGCAAATCCACTCAGCAGCCATTAAGGCAGGGGAAGCATTATCAGTTTCTGTTAGCAATGCCCTGATAACTATGTATGCCAAGGCTGGAAATATCAGCTGCGCAAGGAGAGTATTTGATTTGATACACCTGAACAGAGACACGGTCTCTTGGACTTCGATGATCTTGGCTTTAGCTCAGCATGGACTTGGAGCTGAAGCCTTACAATTGTTTGAGAATATGCTTGCACTTGGGATGAAGCCTGATCATATAACGTATGTTGGTGTTCTTACTGCTTGCACACATGTAGGATTGATTGCTCAAGGCCGTAGTTATTACAAAATGATGAAAGAGATTGATGGAATTGAACCGACATCAAGCCATTGTGCTTGCATGATTGACCTCTTTGGTCGTGCTGGATTGCTAGAAGAAGCACAAGACTTCATAGAAAATATGCCTATAGAACCAGATGTGATCGCATGGGGTTCGCTTTTAGCATCTTGTAGAGTTCACAAAAAAATGGAGCTAGCAAAAGTTGCAGCTGACAGATTGCTTTCAATTGATCCCGAAAACAGTGGGGCCTACTCAGCACTTGCTAATGTGTATTCTGCTTGTGGAAAATGGGCGGAAGCTGCTAAGATCAGAAAATCAATGAAGGATAAACAGGTGAAGAAAGAACAAGGATTTAGCTGGATTCAAATAAAAAACGTAGTCCACGTCTTTGGTGTAGAGGACGGGCTTCATCCGCAGAGAGATGCTATTTACAAGACAATGGAAAAAATCTGGAAAGATATCAAAAAGTTGGGATTCATTCCTGACACTGAGTCAGTGCTTCATGATCTTGATTATGAGGTGAAAGAGCAGATTCTTAGACATCATAGTGAGAAGCTTGCAATTGCATTTGGGTTAATAAATACCCCGGAGAACACTACTTTAAGGATCATGAAGAACCTTCGAGTATGTAATGATTGTCACTCAGCAATCAAATTTATCTCCAAGCTCGTAGGGAGAGAAATCATTCTGAGGGATGCCACTCGTTTTCACCATTTCAAAGGAGGTTTCTGCTCATGTCATGACTATTGGTAGGTCATGAACCAAATTTTATCTAAAATTCCACATCTGGACAAAATTCAAACGGAGGTTTATCTATTATTATTATGTAAGCAGTAAGATCCTGATATGCTTCCATTGTGCATATATGTTTTCCAACAATACAATTGGCATCAAGAGCCACGCTTACATCTTATTAGATAACATGATATATATATGTATGTATATGTTTTCGATACATACATTAATATGCAGTTTTTACGTGAGTTCAGTGTATAGCCGAATTCAATTATGTTTAATTACTAATTGTTGATAATTGTGGTATATCACGATGATTGCATATGTCAACCAATATTAAAGTTTTTTTTTAATTATTGCAAGTTGAGTTACATTGCATTGCAAAGTTAAAAAGAATTAAAAGAAGAGAAGAAATCGGAGTATTGAACATTGTGACGTCTGCAAATTAAGTTTTGCATAAGAATTAAAGACTCTAATTTTCAGCACTGTTTTTTTCTTGATTCTTTTGGTAATTAATATTTGTTGATTGGCTGGTGACTGTTTGTTATATTGCATGTGTCGGCGGCTACAGTGGTACCGTAGGGCATCACCGGTTTTTCATAGTAATATTTTTTGGCAAAGTGAGCGTTTAATTTAATTTAATTTAATTTTTTTTTGCCAAACAATTGATACTACAATTAACTGCATGTGCTCATTCTTTTGGACTGGCCAATAATCAATTCTTTCAATTATTTGGTTATTGTCTTTGTCACACGGCATTAAACTTTTCTCATACGTGTATAATGTAAATATAATTGAGAGTTTGTGATTAATAAATAGTGCTACCATTAAATGGTCTATTTGTTTGAGATCACTTAGAAATTCTTAAAGCTTTATATATGTGGGATTATACCAATGTATGAATTGAGAATAATGATTAATAAATAGGATTTATGAAAGTGGTCTATTTATTTGAGTCATTAGAATATCTTCAATGTATCATGTATAAATTGCCCTAAGTGAATATTGGTGGTAAATATTTATTTATATGAATGGATATTTACCTTAATATGCTAATAATGCTTAATTAATTCATGAGAATAGATATTAAAGGTTTTCTCTGGTCTAAAAGGGAAAAAATGTAATATCTTGAATTTTCAGATGTATTAATTGAAAGGACAATTTTGATATAAGAAGGTGTTGTGTGTCTTAGTAAAAGAAAGGGCACAACCTATGCCTCATGCTCATGGGATAATAATTAAAAGAGAATGAAAATTGAATCTAGTTATTTTAATCTTTAACTATACCTAAAATAATTATTTTTCAAATTAGGTCATTGTTTAAGTGGTCATGATTTTTATGATCTCTGATTGACTTGAAATTTGGTGGTTTCATTGAAAATTGTTTAGATGGGTTTTAAATAGTTTGTCGGATTAAATTTGATTTGAATATGATAAGATCATTCTTTATGTCAGTTATGTTCATGTAAAATCTAGAACATGATTACACATGGTGATTCTACAAGAATTGATATGTGATAAGAATGTAGGTCATGTTGTTTTAATTCCTAAAGATGCTTAAATCAGTTGAATTTGAATTTGGTCACAGTTTTGGAAATAAATTTCTTATAGATTCCAATTGTCCTGAAATTTGAAAAGTTCATTGATAACGGCCTAGTAAGAAGTACTCATTTCTATGTGGTTATAATTCTTTGATGTCGTTAAAATAATTTTTGAATTGTTCTTTGGAATTAAATGTGACTTAGTATGAATGACATCCTTTATATTGTTTTTATTTATGTTATATGTGGTACATGATTACACGTGATGAGTTAACACAAATTGAATATGATAAGGATGTAGATCTGTTCATTTTTCCTCAAATTGTTTGAATCTGAATTTGATCATAGCTTTGGAGATAAATATTATTTTTGAACTCCAATTGATCTGAAATTCGGTAGGTTCATCAGAAACGATCCAATTTAAAATACTCATTGTTATGCAGTGATTTGGTAATTTGAGGTCGTTCAGATGAATTTTTTTTTGATAATTTTTGTATCTTGAAAAATTGCTCAACTATGATAGATAGTGGTGATAGAGTTTGTTCTCTATGATCTTCATGACTAAATTTTAGTGAAGTATTAAGTTCATGTGTTGGCTTAGACCTTCCTCCATAACGGATGAAATTAATACAAGTCATTAAAGTTTAATCTCTAGTTTTGATTATTTGTATTGACTCTCCTAAACTGAGTAATATTTGATCGGATCAATGGATCTAGGGATAAAGATATTCACTTGACTTAAAATAATATATACTCTCCATCTGAGTTAGCTTTTGTTCTAAATTTATTGAAGTGAATATCCGACACCATGTATGTATGTTGCATGAGTAGTCATTTTTTCATCAAAATTTATTGTTCAAGATGCATTGATATCTATGAGGTGTGTTTTTGAATTTTAATATTCAATGTATACATAAACATGCTTTTCTTTTGGAATTTTAGAATTTTGTTCTTTATTCTTAATTCGTGTATCTATTTCACAAAATGATGATATATGATAAGAATTACTGGGCGGGAAAATCTTAAATTCTATTTTGGCCAAACAATGTTTCAACCAAATTGATCATAGTTTTGGAATTCGGAAAAAAAAACTCTGATTGATCTGGAATTTGGTAGATTCATAAGAACAACCTAGTAAGAAACTAAATTTTTTTGGATCGTTATATGAGTTTTTGGTCATATTTGATTAAATAGTAGTGAAGTATTAATTTTATGTGCTGGCTTAGACCTTCCTCCCTATCGGATGAAATTGATACAAGTCACTATGTATTTAATCGTCTAGTTTTGATAATCTGTATTAACTCTCCTAAACTGAGTAATATAGGATTGGATCAATGTAACTAGAGGATTTTCACTTGACTTAAACTAACAGTAGACTCTCCATCTGAGTTAGGCATGTATAAGGTTATGGAGTAAATAATCGGTCATTGTACATGTGTATTGCATGAGTAGTTCTCCAATCTCATCGATTGGCTATTCGAGATGCATGGATATGTTTACATCCCTACTCTATTCGAATAGGGCGAAAGGTCGCGATGACTCAAAAAATAATCAATTGATTCAATTTTAAAAGAATTTTAAGAAAATAAGAATTTTAAAGAAGTCGCCACCTAATTTTAGGATAACTAGGAAACCAATTAATTAATCTACGAAACCAAGATATTCTAGGTAAGGGGTTCAAGTTATTCCGAAGGGAAAGGGTTAGGCATCCTACAAAATCCACAAATGTGGGTCCCGACTGAATTCATTTTTTTCAAATTGAGGATGAGAATAAAATAATGTACAAATATAATAAACATGCAATATACACAAGTAATATGGTAAAACAATAATATAGGAATCGGCCTAGATTTGCCTATCGTCAATAATATACAATATAAATAGGAGTATAATTCGAACCTAATTCGAATAACTTCAATAGGAAACACCTCCGGGTACCTGTAAACACACTTAGTAAAAGGGTTAGTTATAAATAAATAAAAATAAATGAAATAAATAATTGAAAATAAAACCCGTCTTATTAAAATGGGAGGCCTTGGAAATCGACGGTAATTTCTTCATCGGCCATTTTAACTTACAAAAAATATAAACTTAAACTAAATTTCCGTCTTTTATAATGTGGAAGCCTCCAAAATCGACGGAGAGATTTTTTCATTGGCCATTTTGAACAAACAAAATATATGAACTAAAACTAATTTTCCGTCTTTTACAATGTAAAGGCCTCCAAAATAGACGGAAATATTTTCTCATTGGCCAATTTTAACATAAAATTTACATAAACTTAAACTAAATTTCCCTCTTTTAAAATCTGGAGGCCTCTAAAATCGACGAAGAGATTTTTTCATTGGCAAATTTTAACATAAAACTTATATAAACTTAAACTAAATTTCTGTCTTTTAAAATGGGGAAGCCTCTAAAATCGACGGAGAGATTTTTTCATTGACCAATTTTAACTTATAATATATAATGGATAATAATAACAACCAAATTAATAAAAATGGCAAAACGACCTCTATGAACAAACTTTAACAGGAAAACTTCATATCAATATTAAAAGTTAAAATAACAAATTATCAAAGTAACATCATAACAACAGCAAACCCAACAGAAGATATATATCAAACATCTATAAATTATTAAATTATTAAAATAACAACAACAAATATGACATGCACAATATCGAATAAATAAAATCCTAAATGAATTAAAGAAACAAATAGCAGTGTCATATTATCCATAATCATAAATGCTAATAGAATGGTGCTAATTAATTGAAGTAAACACGACAATAATAACCCAAAAGAAATAAAATGAAACCCAAAACAAACAAGAACTCAGTGATGTTGAACTAATATAATGAATGTGAAAATGGCGAAGCAAATATTAATAACGAAAATATCTATATATTGAAAAGAGAAAAAAAAAGCAATAACAATAAAAAGTTGAAAAATAGACAAAAATACATTTTAAAAATATATAGAATTAAAAGGGGTCACCGGAGGTTGTTTTCTGGCCAAATCTGGCTGTGGTTTGCCGGCGATGAACTGATTGTCGCTCGTTGGTCGTAGCTTGACCGGAAACAACTGAAAAAATGAACAAAATCATCAAGGGGAAGGGGAAGGGGACTAAGTCGCGACTGGATTTGCTCCGGTTCATCAGAGCTTGAAGCTCCTCGCCAGAGCTAGCCGCAAGAGAGATAAACAGAAGAGGGAAAAGGGTTGTTTTTTCGGAGCGGCGTCAATGGTTTCCCTAGTCAGTGAACCGTAGCACGTGGTAAGGGAGGACAATGGTCTTTTGGTGGTTTTGGATTTGTTTGGAGTTGTTGTGGGTTGATTTTTTATGGAGTCTCGCCGGAAAAGAGGACGAAGTGGGTTTTTGGATGGCTGTGGTGAGACCTTGGCGGCTCAAAAAGGGAAAAATACATCCATACTCCTTCTGAAAATTATACACCAACCCTAATTTTTATTTCACCACCCCTTTGCTTTTGACCTAAATTTACTTAAGTAGGGGAGTTGCAATACAACGGGCTCAAACAATGGGCTTGGGATTGTGGCCCAAATTTATCGATCAATCTGTATATGTAAATTTTATCTGTATTTTGAATGAATTTTTATACTGTGCAAAAATACAAAATGAATATTAGTAAATGTAACTAATAAAATGAATATTAAAAAATATTTAATGAACACAACTAATGACATGTAAAAATGCAATTTTAAAATTAACTGATAAAATATCACAAATTTTGATAAATAAGGATAGTTATCGATAAACTTATTTAAAACTATAAATTTTTTATTTTGAACTATTAAATAAATAAAACTTAAAAGTTACGAATTTTAAAAATGTTAGGCCAAAATTGGGTGTCAACAGTTGTCCCTTTCGTTGGATATGATTGATGAAAGAAATTATGAACAACGAAAATTGACAAACCCGATTTTGGCCGAACACATGACCTTTATATAAAAGTACGGTTGGAATGTGGTGGAAGTAGACCCCGGACTTGCCTCCAAAAGGTTCCACGCTGTGTTACGTCCTTGTTGAAATAGTCTGCACCTGTGGCTCAACTGAGAATGCATCCTCTTGGATGTTCTAAAAAAAAAGAAGATGAAACTCATTAGTGGAGACAAAATTATAGGGAAAAAGATAGCATCTCTTACGATACGACAAATGAAGATGAACCATTGGTAGGATAAAAATGCATGTCCATCGGTAGGACGAATGAAGATGATCAATCGATAGGATTTTGAATGTATGTCCATCGATCAAACGAATGAAAAAAGATGATGATCCATTAGTAGGATAAAAATGCATGTCCATCGATAGGACGTGAATGTATGTCCATCGGTAGGACGAATGAGAAAAGATGATGATCCATCGGTAGGATTTTGAATGTATGTCCATCGGTAGAACAAATGAAAAAAGATGATCCATCGGTAGGATTTTGAATGTATGTCCATCGATCAGACGAATGAAAAAAGATGATGATCCATTGGTAGAATAAAAATGCATGTCCATCGGTAGGACATGAATGTATGTCCATCGGTAGGACGAATGAGAAAAGATGATGATCCATCGATAGGATTTTGAATGTATGTCCATCGGTAGGACAAATGAAAAAAGATGATCCATCGATAGGATTTTGAATGTATGTTCATCGGTAGGACGAATGAAAAAAAATGATCCATCGGTAGGATTTTGAATGTATGTCCATCGGTAGGACGAATGAAAAAAGATGATCCATCGGTAGGATTTTGAACGTATGTCCATCGGTAGGACGAATAAGAATTCTTTCAACGCAAGTCTCCTCCGACTTGAATGTGGAATAGATAGGGTGCACATCTTTCACTTCCGAATAGATGAGACTTAAATGCAAATATCTTTCAACGCAAGTTTCCTTCGACTTGAACGTTGAATAGATAGGGTGCACATCCTTCACTTCCGAATAGATGCGACTTAAATGCAAATATCCTTCAACGCAAGTTTCCTTCGACTTGAACGTTGAATAGATATGGTGCGCATCCTTCACCTCCGAATAGATAAGACTTAAATGCAATGGCCTTCTCGGCGAATGAAAATGCAATGGCCCTCTTGGCAAAATGAAAATGCAATGGCCCTCTTGCCAAAAAATGAAAATGCAATGGCTCTCTTGGCGAATGAAAATGCAATGGCCCTCTCGGCAAAATGAAAATGCAATGGCCATCTCGGCAAATGAAAAATGCAATGACCCTCTCGGCAAATGAAAATGCAATGGCACTCTCGGCAAATGAAAAATGCAATGGCCCTCTCGGCAAATGAAAGATGCAATGACCCTCTCGGCAAATGAAAAATGCAATGGCCCTCTTGGCAAATGAAAATGCAGTGGCCTTCTCGGCAAATGAAAATGCAATGGCCCTCCCGGCAAAATGAAAATGCAATGGCCCTCTCGGCAAATGAAAATGTAATGGCCTTCTCAGCAAATGAAAAATGCAATGGCCCTCTCGGCAAATGAAAGATGCAATGACCCTCTCGGCAAATGAAAATGCAGTGGCCTTCTCGGCAAATGAAAATGCAATGGCCCTTCCGGTAAAATGAAAATGCAATGGCCCTCTCGGCAAAATGAAAATGCAATGGCCCTCTCGGCAAAATGAAAAATGCAATGACCCTCTCAGCAAATGAAAAATGCAATGACCTTATCGGCAAATGAAAGATGCAATGGCCCTCTCGGCAAATGAAAAATGCAATGGCCCTCTCGGCAAATGAAAAATGCAATGGCCTTCTCGGCAAATGAAAATGCAATGGCCCTCTCGGCAAATGAAAATGCAATGGCCCTCTTGGAAAAAATGAAAATGCAATGGCCCTCTCGACAAATGAAAATGTAATGGCCCTCTTGGCAAAAATGAAAATGCAATGGCCCTCTCGGCAAAATGAAATGCAATGGCCCTCTTGGCAAAATGAAAATGCAATGGCCCTCTTGGCAAAAATAAAAATGCAATGGCCCTCTCGGCAAATGAAAATGCAATGGCCCTCTTGGCAAAATGAAAATGCAATGACCCTCTTGGCAAATGAAAAATACAATGGCCCTCTCGCCAAATAAAAAATGCAATGGCCTCTCGACAACTAAAAATACTATGAAAAATGCAAATGATGGATGACCCAATGATTTTCCACTGTAACGAGGTGGATGATGGCTCGATGATTGTCCACTATAACGAAGTGGATGACTCGATGATTGTCCAACTGTAACGAGGTGGATGACTCGATGATTTGTCTTGAAAGTGTCATCGCTTCAATGCTTTCACCTGTTCCTGTACTTGAGAAGGAAAAATTAGTAGACATAATGTCGCCTTAGCTAGCGACTTAGTCGAGAAACCTTGAGAAAAGATTCTTTAAAAAAGAATGTGTACCAAATGTCTGATTACTTTGACACATGTGAGCAACCAACATTTTTACTCTTGACCATTTTGTGTTTATTGTGACTCATGTCTTATTGGAGATTTGTACGACGAGCTGATGGCTCACGATGACAATGCTGGAGATTTGCAAATTGACTTTGAACTTCAAGCGATGATGGATTATTTGAAGTTGACTATCAAGCTTCTGAAAGTACTTGTTGGAATTTTTGAGGTCTTCCTCAAAAATTCTGTCCCAGTTAGAACTTTTGGCAAATCTCAATATGGTCTCCAATCTTGACGTGCAGGAGATAGCATCTTTATTGTGAATTTTTGAGATATTTTCAAAAATTCTGTCCCAGTTTTATTATAAGGAGGAAAGAGAATCACACTGGGTATATGACCGAGTCATCGTGGCGCCTACATATCATGTTGAGCCAGGAATCAGGTTAAATGTAGTTTCAATCCTGTAGATGATGAATACTGCAAAGAATCTGAGACAAGATCATCAGTAGAAAATGTACAATGTGAACATGATGAAATAGGAAGTCGATATTCTTTGTCATATTCACAGCTTAAAGACAAAAGACATGTCACATTTTTTTAGAAGGAACGACCCAATGAAGTAAAATAGGCATCTCACAATAACATGATTTGCCTAATGAAACTTTTTACAATGAACAACCCAAAAAGAAAAGGCAAAATCTCTTTTTTCTTTTTCTTTTTTAAATAAATAAATAAAAAATAAATAATAATAATAATAATAATAATAAATATATATATATATATATATATATATATATATATATATATATGTTTTGGAAAACATTAAAGAATGGGTGCTTGCCCTCCATTTTTTTTTTGTTTTTGAAATATAAATAAGATAAAGGGACAGTCAAATCTTGACTACAATTGGTACTAGGAGTTAGGATCGCATGTAAATCTTTTTTTTTTTTTATAACTAAGATTGGGTTCAAGGTAACTCCTACAACTTCAAGTGGTACCTCAAACATATTTAAGTATCAATAAGATTTGTTCATCTTTCTTCAAACAAAGATTTGAATTGTATCAATTCTCATGTTTCAAGTGCCCTCACAAAAAGAAAAGTCTTATTTCACACATATTTGAAGCATATTATTTGAGGACATTTTTTGAAGTGCACTCACACTCACAAGAATGTTCAATGCATGCAACTGTGATACCATATGCTTGGCTCTTATGTAAATCTCCACAAATGTGAGAACATTTGGAATGAGATCATGTAGGACTTATTATTGGCTTGTAATGTAGACTTAGGGACGGTAGGATAAATATTTGGAATAAGAGTGACTTAATTCCTTCTTGAGCATCACCACGAATTTGTGTTTTTGACGATTGATACGCCTTTGGCATTAGATCCTCTTCAATGTCCTCCCTTTTTTCGACTTTTTTTGAATATTCATTTATTGGAATTTTTTTTTTTTTTTTGTTTCGACTTCTTTTGAGTCCTTATTTCTGGGAGCTTTCTTTTATTTCACCCCCTTTCGTTTGAATTTATTTTTTTTGTTGGAGTATTTTCCTTCTCTTCTTTCACTGACCATGTAAGGGTGTTTTTGTCTTTCTTTATTTCTTTCTCTTTTTTGTTCTTTCTCTAGACGTCATTTTTGCTTCCTACTATGGGAAGCTTTATATCTTTTGTCTTTGGCAACTTCATAGCTGAATCTTCTCATATAATTTGCACATCATCCTTGATACACTCAAGAAGGTTGGGCCAATAGAGGGATAGTGCATGTAAGCACTCAAAAGGGGTAGTGGCTAAGGTGTGGTTGTCCAAAGAAAGACTTCAGGTTCAAAGTGGGCAAACTAGGGATTAATGTCATTTGGTAGATTTTGAAAGACACAATCAGGTCAAAGAAGGCCTACAATCATTTCTCAAACCAAACATTACTCAAGATTTTGCCTCGATAAACATTCAAGCCAGGTTCTAGATCAACAGTGCGATGCAAATGAATTTTGATCTAAAAGCTCACCACACAATGCACATGAAACCATGAGGTTGATTTTATTCTTATCTTAAATGCATACAAGAGAATTTTCAAGCATTACAAACGTATAAATAAGAGGTACTAAAAGAATCTATCGTTTACCACAAAGTCAGTCCTCTTCATCATATAGAATGTTTTTACATGCTCCTAACTGTATTAGTCTCATTTGAGCTGAAGACATGACTCTTTTAATATGTACAAAACAAATTATTTTTTTGTTTGAAAGAATGAATACCAAACCCAAAAAGGGCTGCCTACGTATCTCATTGAGATGAGAATCATGTGTGCGTAGTTCATGCAAATATGCCTTTGAAAATATGCACAAACTATTTTACTTTTCTTTTCTTCCCCTTTTATTTTTTTTTTAATTTGAAAGAATAAATATCGAATCCAAAAAGGCTGCCTACGTATCTCACCGGGATGAGAATCAGGTTCGCATAGTTCATTTAGATATGTCTTAAAAATAATTTAAAGATTTAAACAAACTCGGAGTGATTCTTCAAAAGTGTAGAGACGCTGACATCTATAGTCGGGAAGCGTCTTCTGACTATTTGCACTAAATGTTATGCATCCTCTTAACTATCGATCTTTGTATCCATCTGTTAAATGTGGTCAGTCATTTTTTTTTTATGATAACCACTTGTTGTATTTCTTTTTTGGATGTTCCTTGAAACTATGTCTTTTTTCAATTATCCACGAGAATCACAAACTGATATAACCATCCCCGACTGTTGTCGAGGACAGTTTTCCTGAAAAATATGTGAAAGCAGGGTCATCATGCAAACTAAATAAAAATAAGTGAGTGCAACCTCATATTCAAAGACTCCCCTGATTTATCTCTTTGACTTGATATTAATGTCTTGTGAAATATAAAAACTCAAATTTCGTGAATCCTATTGTCCCTTGCAACTTCAGATGAACAATGATTTCCAAATTCTGACATAAATCAACTTTTCGCTTAAAAAGAAGAAAAACTCAAAGGTAAAAGTGTTAGTTCGTGTCCATAATGAATAATATAAAATATCACACAACGAATTAATTAAACACATAAGCACTAATTTGATTGAAGACGAACTCAATTATGTCAGATTACACACAAATAACTATTGCACGTCCTATACAAATATGTGACATTTTTGTGACAAATGTAGGCCTATCGATATGAACGATGTATTACGCCATTTGACAACATTTTATTGTCCCCAATACACTTAGTACAAATTTTATGAATAAATCTCGTGCATGAGTACCATACTAAACTAAGCCTTTGTAGAAGACACTTTCTCTTGAGCTTCTTGTCATCTCTAAATGCAAACAACTTTTGGATGAAATGGTAACCTGTAAAGATCATTTTCGACTAGAGTAAGTTATTATAATAAACCCCCAACCCTGAGTGACAATGAATTGTCAAATGACGTATACAACTTTCAAATTTAAACAACACAATTATGATTGTCCATTTAAGCCGAAGGACATTTTGGGCTCAAGGTAGTCTTTCTAATGGGCCCAACACGCCTTGGGTGTTGGGTCGACTTAGTTCAAAATGTGTTAGAAATCGAGATTTGATTTCGCTCTACGCTAGTTAACTAAGAGTGGCTTTTGAAAGATCAGGAACCCAAGTGGACAACTTAGGCTGAAATTCACGACAACCATTGGACGCATGACGTACCGAAAAATCGCCGATCCTTTTGAAAAATGGTTGAGTATAAAAAAGTCCGGCTGCGGTTTCGCAAAATCGTCCTTTAATATACTATACATACAACAGAAATATCATGAAATGCAATGACAATTTATATACAGTTTAAATAAATAATGAATAAATAACAAGTATAATATACAAATAATCAACAAAATATACAAGATATGATGAATAACATAATAAAGCAATAACTCCTCAATTTGAAAGAATAAACGCATAATAGTTAGAACCTCTATATCCCCAGCGGAGTCGCCATTTTGTTTACGTCCCTACTCTATTCGAATAGGGTGAAACGTCGCGGTTACTCAAAAAATAATCAATTGATTCAATTTTAAAAGAATTTTAAGAAAATAAGAATTTTAAAGAAGTCGCCACCTAATTTTAGGATAACTAGGAAACCAATTAATTAATCTACGAAACCAAGATATTCTAGGTAAGAGATTCAAGTTGTTCCGAAGGGAAAGGGTTAGGCATCCTATGTAATCCACAAATATGGGTCCCGACTGAATTCATTTTTTTCAAATTGAGAATGAGAATAAAATAATGTACAAATATAATAAACATGCAATATACACAAGTAATATGATAAAACAATAATATAGAAATCGGCCTAGATTTGCCTATCATCAATAATATACAATATAAATAAGAGTATAATTCGAACCTAATTCGAATAACTTCAATAGGAAACACCTCCGGGTACCTGTAAACACACTTAGTAAAAGGGTTAGTTATAAATAAATAAAAATAAATGAAATAAATAATTGAAAATAAAACCCGTCTTATTAAAATGAGAGGCCTTGGAAATCGACGGTAATTTCTTCATCGGCCATTTTAACTTACAAAAAATATAAACTTAAATTAAATTTCCGTCTTTTATAATGTGGAAGCCTCCAAAATCGACGGAGAGATTTTTTCATTGGTCATTTTGAACAAACAAAATATATGAACTAAAACTAATTTTCCATCTTTTACAATGTAAAGGCCTCCAAAATAGACGGAAATATTTTCTCATTGGCCAATTTTAACATAAAATTTACATAAACTTAAACTAAATTTCCCTCTTTTAAAATCTGGAGGCCTCTAAAATCGACGAAGAGATTTTTTCATTGGCCAATTTTAACATAAAACTTATATAAACTTAAACTAAATTTCCGTCTTTTAAAATGGGGAGACCTCTAAAATTGACGGAGAGATTTTTTTCATTAACCAATTTTAACTTATAATATATAATGGATAATAATAACAACCAAATTAATAAAAATGGCAAAACGACCTATATGAACAAACTCTAACAGGAAAACTTCATATCAATATTAAAAGTTAAAATAACAAATTATCAAAGTAACATCATAACAACAGCAAACCCAACAGAAGATATATATCAAACATCTATAAATTATTAAATTACTAAAATAACAACAACAAATATGACATGCACAATATCAAATAAATAAAATCCTAAATGAATTAAAAAAACAAATAACAGTGTCATATTATCCATAATCATAAATGCTAATAGAATGGTGCTAATTAATTGAAGTAAACACGACAATAATAACCCAAAAAAAACAAAATGAAACCCAAAACAAACAAGAACTCAGTGATGGTGAACTAATATAATGAATGTGAAAATGGTGAAGCAAATATTAATAACGAAAATATCTATATATTGAAAAGAGAAAAAAAAAAAGCAATAACAATAAAAAGTTGAAAAATAGACAAAAATACATTAAAAAATATATAGAATTAAAAGGGGTCACCGGAGGTTGTTTTCTGGCCAGATCTGGTTGTGGTTTGCCGGCGATGAACTGATTGTCGCTCGTTGGTCGTAGCTTGACCAGAAACAACTGAAAAAATGAACAAAATCGTCAAGGAGAAGGGGAAGGGGACTAAGTCGCGACTGGATTTGCTCCGGTTCATCAGAGCTTGAAGCTCCTCGCCAGAGCTAGCCGCAAGAGAGATAAACAGAAAAGGGAAAAGGGTTGTTTTTTCGGAGCGGCGTCAATGGTTTCCCTGGTCAGTGAACCGTAGCACGTGGTAAGGGAGGACAATGGTCTTTTGGTGGTTTTGGATTTGTTTGGAGTTGTTGTGGGTTGGTTTTTTATGGAGTCTCGCCGGAAAAGAGGACGAAGTGGGTTTTTGGATGGCTGTGGTGAGACCTTGGCGGCTCAAAAAGGGAAAAATACATCCATACTCCTTCTGAAAATTATACACCAACCCTAATTTTTATTTCACCACCCCTTTGCTTTTGACCTAAATTTACTTAAGTAGGGGAGTTGCAATACAACGGGCTCAAACAATGGGCTTGGGATTGTGGCCCAAATTTATCGATCAATCTGTATATGTAAATTTTATCTGTATTTTGAATGAATTTTTATACTGTGCAAAAATACAAAATGAATATTAGTAAATGTAACAAATAAAATGAATATTAAAAAATATTTAATGAACACAACTAATGACATGTAAAAATGCAATTTTAAAATTAACTGATAAAATATCACAAATTTTGATAAATAAGGATAGTTATCGATAAACTTATTTAAAACTATAAATTTTTTATTTTGAACTATTAAATAAATAAAACTTAAAAGTTACGAATTTTAAAAATGTTAGGCCAAAATTGGGTGTCAACAGGATATATTTGTATAAATGAGCCCTGAATTTTGTTATTTAGGATTATTCAAAATATTATGATCTATTTAATGTATTATATCTCATATTCTCAATAGACTTTACGCACCCACTTAGTATTACTTAAGCTTTTCTTTTGGTAGAGATAAGATATTAATTCAAAGAATGCATTGTACATGTACCTTATGTTAGAAAGAACTTTTTTCAGTTTCTAACTTGATAAGAGATGAGTATTTAATATATTTGTTTGTAACTCTCCTATCATTGAGTTTGATGAATATTTTATTTCTTGCGGTACATTGATGCGTGATTCCTTTATTAGTATTATCTCTCATGAATTGAATTATATTAATCTGTCTCATAAGGTAAACTATCTTTTAAATTGAATGAAACTTATATGTACATTAGCGTCTATGTTATTTATTCTGAATAGAATTTCAAGGTTGGTTAGTGGATGGACATAACGATTCATTGAAAGTGAAGTCACTACCAACATGTGAGTCTTGTTTAGAAGGAAAAATGACTAAGAGACCTATCCTCTTAGAAAAGGAAAAAGAGGTAGTGATAAGTTCTAATTAATCTATTCTGATTTGTGTAATAAATGAGCATTTGGGCAAGAGGTGAATTTGAGTATTCTGAATTTTCAAGAAAGTTACTCATGATATGGATATATTTTTTGATGTTTTGTAAGTCTAAATGTCTTGATAAAGAAAATATTTAAGACACACGAAAATAGCATCATGAAAAATATATATAAAGTCACTGCAATCTGAGTGTAGTGACGTAAACCTCTCTGCAGAGCTCATGAGTCACTTATCTTATAGAATAATTGCATTTCAATTGTCTACACCAGACACTCTATAATAGATTGGTGTAGAAGAGAAAAGAAGTAGACTCTTATGAAGATGATAAGATTAATTATTGACTTATTATTAGTTATTTTGTTTCTTTTGGGATAGGTTCTAATAACCACATATCACATTCTGAATTCAATTTCTTTCAAATCAGAACCTTGAACAACTATAGAACTAGTTGGATTTGACGTAAGTCTAATCTGTGACATGTTCAGATATAGGATTGTTCAGCACATGTGCTAAGTGGGAGAATAAGAAATTGGAATTAAGAACGGAATGTGTGTGTTAATTAGATATCCTAAAGAATGAAAGAAGGTTTATTATAGTGTCCTAAAGAAAATAAGACAATTGTTAACACAACTGTCTGATTTCTAGAAAAGGATCATTTAGTAAACCATGTTCGTAGAAGTAAACTAGTTTTACAGGAATTGAACAAAGAAATAACAAATAAGTCAATTATAAATTCAGACGCTCAAAAACATCTAATCGGTATGTCAGAAATGACGTTCCATTGCATTTATGTAATGGGAGAAACGTTGCTAGACATAAGAAAACTACTACCTCAAGTAGTGGAAGTGATGTTGAGCAAATTGAAGAACACTACATGAAAAGTTGTTAATATTTCAATATCGAAAGATTTTGAAGAAAATATTAAGACTCAAGATCATGAAAGTGTGATTATGTAGTGCTTAGTCGTAGTGGGAGAATCATAGCGAAGATTGATTTGTTATGTATGCTTGAGAGAACTTTTATGATCTGAAAAGAAGTACACTCTTGGAAGGTTTCATGAGAAGCTCTCTCAAGATCTAGTACAAAATCGATTTGTTACGACGAAGCACTACTAGACAAAATTGCTTGAGAAAATAGAAATAAAGGAATGCTTGTGAAAGTAAATGCATAGTTAAGAGTCTAAGTGGGAGATTGTTAGGGTATATACTATTAATCATGTGTTTAGACATAGTATTCTAACAATTTTCAAGATTAAATACCTAAGTGGGAGATTGTTAGGGTATATACTATTAACCATGCATTTAGATATAGTACATTATAACAATTGTGATGGTTAAAAGTCTAAGTGGGAGATTGTTGGGATATATACTATTAACCATGTGTTAAGAAATAATATTTATTATAGAATAAACATTTGCTCAATTTTAATAGATCATATATTCGTTTATAGTGTCTATTTACTTATATAGTAGATGATTTAGTGTGTAGAGTTTTAGCTTATACACAGAGGATTAAATCATCGGTTCTTATAAGTATAAAGTTTTTTGTTCACAATCTGGGATGGAAATTGGACATGTCATCGGTACGATTGTAACACAAGATTATAGGTAATTTATCTTGATTATGGGAACGGTATAGTTCCAACTTCTTGTGCTAGTGCATTTTGTATGTATTGAACGGGACCGAGTAGAGATAGTTGTTTTAGACTGACTGACAAAACATATTCTCTAAACTATTAAATGTACTTATATTCTTAATCCTGATATAACTATTATGATCTGTATATATTAATTATCGTTTTGATTTATTAAAATGTGAGATTCTGAGATGGGTCAATATGCCTGGTAAGTTGGATGATAATAATATATATTGGTGAAATAATAAGTTAGTTGATGAAAGTCATGTCTCGTTATAGAGATTGATTGATATGCCTTTTTGAGAAACTTATAAGTTTTCATCGTGTCAAACCTTGCAAGTGGATTTATGAATCCAACACATGAAATAAGTTAAGTAGTGCTCTAAAGGAAATTAATCATTAAGTTAAATTCGTCAGTAATTTAATTTATTGATTAGTATCTGAAATCTTAACATGGAAAATTACATAAGTGTTTAATGGGGAATTACGAAATATAAATAGAGGAGTGCAATTACGAATTTCTAGTGGAATGATTTGTAATTTATTATGGTAAGAATAATTCAAATTAATTATTTGGAATTATTTCCATAATAGGAAGCCTCAGTAATTAATTATGTAGTCCCTCCAGTGCCCATATTTAACTAGAACTCAGAATCCTAATTCTAAAGGGAAAAGGGGAGAGGCGTTAGTTTTCTTATAAAAAGAAAACTAGCGTGTATATTTCGGTTGAAGAAAAATAACGTGGGTTTGGTTCTCCTCTTTGGACTGTGAAGAAATCTCTATAATTAGGGATTCTTCTAGCCCTAGATTGATTAGTTTTCTATTCATACTTGCTCATCCAAGTATTGAGAGAGTTCAGATGTAAACTTGGGATCACTGTAAAAGACCATAGTTGTTGTCTATCTTGTGGATTCGCTTGAAGGTCCGTCTAACTTGGGGATTCGCTTGAAGGTATCTGCTCACGCTTCAAGAGGTATTTATCGAATTAAATTCAACAAGTTTATGTGTTCTAGCATGATTATGTGTTCTAGCATAAACGATTTGGTTATCTATTATTCATGTAAGTAGAAAGATTTTGGTATGCTTCAGCTGTGTATATAGTTTTCCAACAGGTGCTGTATAACTTTGTCATCCTGTCAGTTGATAAATTCTGTATGTAAACAATTCTCAAACACCATTGTTAGCCATTTGAGAGAGCTAAGCAGTGAGAGAAAACTAAGATGTTTATTACTGAGAGAATGAATTATTAGACAAAATTACACACTACAGAGTATATATGCTTATACACAGCTGGTAACTAACTACACGTGTCTAACCGACTTTTAACAAACTTTATCAAAATATCTAGCTAGGACAATGACCACTCTACCCCTAAATACCATGCTTCAAGTAATTCCCATTGCATCACTCCCCCTCAAGCTGGTAGGTATGAAGATGTTCAGCATACTAAGCTTGCTCACTAGAAATTCATGTTGTTGTCGTGGCAATCCTTTAGTCAACACATCTGCTAGCTGATCTTTGGAACTCACATGAACTGTCTTGATCAGCCCTTCTTGAATTTTATCCCTAATAAAATGGCAGTCTATCTCAATGTGCTTTGTCCGTTCGTGAAAAACGGGATTAGCTGCAATCTGTAGTGCTGCTTTACTATCACTGTACACAACTACTGGTGTAGTTATTTCTTCATTCAATTCTTTCATCAATGCAGTCAACCATACCACTTCGGATACTGCATTAGCCATGCTCCTATACTCAGCTTCTGCTGAGCTTCTGGATACCACATTCTGTTTCTTTGACTTCCAGGAAACTAATGAGTCTCCATGCTTGATAAGGAAGCCTGAAACTGATCTCTTTGTGTTTGGACATGAAGCCCAATCTGCATCACAGAACATTGTTAATGTGTTGGAAGTTTTACTACCCAACAAAATTCCCAAAACTGGTTCTCTCTTAATGTACTTCATGACTCTAACTGCTGCATCCCAGTGAGATTTCTTAGGCTGCTGTAGGAACTGGCTAAGTGTCTGTACTGAGAAAGCAATATCAGGTCTTGATAGCGTCAAATACAACATCTTTCCAATCAATCTTTGATACTGTGTTTTGTCCTCCAATGTCTCATCATCTGTTCCTTTCACCAACTCATCTCCTTTCATCAATTCATCCAATTCCTGTGTTGTCAACTTTATGTTTGCCTCCAAAGGTGTCCAAGCAGGCTTCACATTGCCAATTCCCAGGTCTGAAATGATCTCAAGTGCATATTTCCTCTGATTCACAAGAATTCCCTTGGAAGATCTGCTAAACTCCATTCCAAGGAAAAATTTTAGAGTCCCTAAGTCTTTAATCTTGAATGTCTGATGCAATGATGCTTTAGTCTCTTCAATAAGAGCTAGATTACTTCCCGTTACCAACATGTCATCCACATATATCAAGATAATGGTAATATCAGTTCCTTGCTTCTTTATAAACAATGAATGATCTAAACTGCTCTGGACGAAACCTGAATGTGTTAATGCTTCAGATAATTTGAGATTCCACTGTCGACTAGCCTGTTTTAGCCCATAAAGGGATTTAACAAGTCTGCAAACAGTACCAGTGCCCCCCGGACTTGGTAAACCCTGAGGAAGCTGCATATATACCTCATCATATAAATCACCCTGTAAAAAAGCATTATAGACATCGAGCTGATGCACATGCCAATTATGTTGAGTAGCCAGAGACAAAACAACTCGAATAGTGACAATTTTAACAACAGGGGAAAAAGTTTCATGGTAGTCAAGACCTTCCTGTTGGTTATACCCCTTGGCGACCAACCTTGCCTTGAACCTTTCAACCTCACCAGTAGCCTTTAACTTCACCTTATAGACCCATCGACACCCAATGGCAGTCTTGCCAGGAGGAAGTTGCACCAACTTCCAGGTACGATTATCTTGGAGGGCCTGCAATTCAGAATTCATAGCCTCTATCCATCTACTATCTTGAACAGCTTCCTTATAGGACTTAGGTTCCTGAACAGTGGACAAAGCACCAAGATAAGCTTGGTGAGAAGGAGAGAGTGCCGAATAAGAGAGGTAAGCACTGATGAGATACGACGCATAGGCAGAAGATTTCTTGGTGATATAGTCAACATGCCAAAGAGGCTCCTTAGACACCCTTTGTGATCTTCTTAGGGGAACAGGCAAGTGAGTTGTGGATGAACAAGGATCAGAATGTGAAACTTCAGATAAAGGAATAGGCATAGGAACAGGGTCCATAGAAGGAGAATGATGATCTAAGGCAGGAGAATCAGATTCAGTATCAACTGGACTAGGAACATGCAGGTCTATATGGACATCCATAGGAGTAGTTGGTTCAAAAAAATCATAATCAAAGGAACCAGAGAACTTAGCAACAGAAGTAACAGGTGCAGTAACACTGTGAAATAGGAAGATATGTTCTTTGAAAATCACATCTCTATTGATAAAAAAAGTTTTCTTGGCTAAGTCAAACAAGATGTACCCCTTGGTAAGACTGGAATAACCCATAAAGACTGAGGGAACTGCTCTAGGGGCAAATTTGTCCACTCGAGGCAACATACTAGCATAACAAAGACACCCAAAAGTCCGGATATGATCAAATGATGGCTTTCTACCAAAGAACAGTTCATAAGGAGATTTCCCTTTAAGAACTGTAGATGGCAATCTGTTAATCACATATGTAGCATGCAAAATGCAGTGACCCCAAAACTTCAATGGAATGCAACCCTGAAACCTCAATGCCCTAGCCAATTCAAGCAAATGTCTATGCTTTCTTTCAGCTACTCCATTTTGTTGAAGAGTGTAGACACAAGTTTTCTGATGAACAATACCCAATTCTTGAAATAGATTCTGCATATTAGAGTTGACAAACTCTCCTCCATTATCAGATCTGACCACTTGCACAACAGCATTGAATTGAGTATGTATCATTCTAAAAAAAGATTTCAGAATTAAGAACACATCACTTTTAAACTTCAACAAGAAGATCCAAGTAATATGAGAGAAATCATCGACTATGGTTAAGAAGTATTTATTGCCATCAAAGGTAGCCGTATGATATGGTCCCCATACATCAAGATGCAATAGCTCAAAAACTTTATTGGATGCACTACTACTAGTAGAGAAAGCCTGTCTAGTGTGCTTGGCTAAAGGACAAACCTCACAATCAGCTAAGACTGACCTACATTCATCAAGACTATAACCAAACAAATTTTTCATAGAAAAACTAGAAGTATGAGCTAATCTCCTGTGCCACAACAGTATATCATCTCTTTTCTGCTCTGCAATGTTGGCTTTTGTCACAGATGTATCAGTGAAACAAGTTCCATTATGTGTTCCAGTATGTGGCAGTGAAGCAAGTAGGTACAAACCATCAGTCTCCTTACCAATCCCCTTCAAAATCCCACTGGCAAGGTCCTGGAATAGGCAGAAACCAGGATAGAAGGAAACAAAACACTTGAGCTCTTTAGTAATTTTTTAGACTGATAAAAGGTTGTATTTGAAGTCAGGAATAAATAGAACATTGTTAAGGACTCCTGTGTTTGGGATCTTACACTTCCCTGTATGAGACACCATGGTGACTCCACCATTTGGCAAATGCACCTTTCTGTTATGATCTATTTTTACCTCATTTATATCTGACAACATATCTAAACTGGCAACCATATGATTTGTTGCCCATGTATCTATTATCCACTTGACCTGTTCTACAGTAGATAAGTTGCGGAAATCAATACCTGCCATATTAGCCATTTGCTCTTGTTTTCCTTCCTTGTCGAGCATATTCGCGACTCTATCATGTTGCTCATTTGTAAGGTGTGGTGCTCTCTGAAAGTCTCCATGTCCAGGTAAGCAGTTGGTCCTGAGATTTCCTGCATGTGCATTCGGATTAACGTTTTCAGTTTGAACATTATATGCAGTATTCCCCTTATACATGTGTGTATTGGCATTCTCAACATGATCATTATGTGTGTTAGAAGCTGGAAGAACTCCTTCTTTCTTCTTTCCTTTGTAGCCTGGTGGATATCCAACTAGCCGATAACATATGTTCATAGTATGTCCTTTGAGTTTACAGTAATCACATTGTAGATTCCAGTTCTTCTGTGATTTGTTATAGCTATTTCCTTTTCCTGCCATCATAGCCCCTAAGTCAAGTCTTTCCCCTGAACTTGAAGAATTAGCGATTGACCTCTGGCTCTCTCTCTCTATCAGCATAGAGTAAGCTTTGTTAATGGTAGGAGTAGGACTTGTCATCAGGATCTGACTACGTGCTTGTTCGTAGTTCTCATTCAGCCCCATAAGGAATTGCATCACCTTCATGCCTTGCATGTATTGCATAAACTCCTTCGATTTAGTACAATCACATGGTGGTGGTGTCATACTATCAAATTCAGCCCAAAGATGTCTTAGCTTTGAGAAATACACTGATATACTATCAGTTCCTTGAACCAATGTTGCGATCTCCTTGTGTAATTGATAAACTCGAGAGGTATTCACTTTATCAAACCTCTCTTTCAAATCATCCCAGATCATTTTTGCATTTTCTGCATATACAATTCCTGTGTGTAATTCTTTTGTTACGGATCCTAATATCCATCCTATCACAACAGCATCACATCTATCCCATTGATGAGCTAGATCTGCAGTGAAATCCCCTTTCTTCCAGGTTCCATCAACGATACCCAACTTGTTCTTCCCAAGCAATTGGATTCGCATCGACCTGCTCCAAAGAGAATAATTCTCAGATCCTGTCAATTGAATAGGAATTATCGGATCTCTTGTTGTATCGGAAGGGTGGATGAAGAGCGCATGCGTGTGATCGATCTTCGTGGCCGCCATTACTTCCTCGAGCTAGCAAACTCACTGATCTCTTCTCTGCAATCGTCTTCCTCCTTGGATCGATTAATTCAACTCAGCTTTTGGGGTGTGAGTTAAGTCTAAGACCTAATTTAACATGGTATCAGAGCAGGGCCCGTCTCACCCGATGTTGGGGCCCCCAAAATCAAAAATTGCCCACGCACCAGATGCTAAGAACTGGGCGTGAGGTGGGGTGTTAAAGAATGACAAAAGTCTCACATCGGTGGTTAATGAGATGAGTGGACTCCTTATAAGGCTTGGACAATCCTCCTCCCTTTGAGCTAGCTTTTGGGGTGTGAGTTAGGCCTAAGACCTAATTTAACATCAGTAGCTCCTCAGAGCGACTTTGTGGTATACAACAACAATAACAAAATACACAGTGTAATCCCACAAGTGGATCTGGGGAAGGTAGAGTGTACGCAGACCTTACCCCTGCCTTGGTAGGTAGAGAGTCTTTTCCGATCAGAGTGGCTTTGTGGTATACGTAATAAATTGTAAAATAAAAAAAAATCAAATATTTTTGTATATTCATCATTTACAGACTCAGATGTTATCTTGGAGAACTGCTTCTGCATGATTCCACACGACTAATCTCTTGGATGAACTATGGTCTCTCCTTCATCTCTCAGTACACCAAATCAGGTACGAATACATACATTTCTTGGTCAACTTCACAGGTTTAAAGTTCTATTTTCATGGCAATCAAGATCATTGTCATCTGATATTGTCCATTGCAGATGTAGAATACATGATTTCCCTTTACTGTTGCTCTAGTTTGTGGCTGCATGCAGAAGGTAGAGCAGGTCATTATTCTCAGATGACTCTACTGACATTTATCTCATTGTTAGGTAAATTCATCTCTAATAAATGTCGTTCTCAATAGCTGATTGATGTTCTCATGCATCGACAAAAGTAGTTCAAGTTTTGGAATAAGAAATAGATGTAAAACAGTTTATCTGTATTACTAACAATTACAATCATAGGGAACTGGATGGTGAACCAATAGCGTAGACGAGGTTTGAGGAAACCTGATTCACACTTGTAACTACTTTGTGTTGGTGTGACATTTTAATATTAATAAAAATATATTATATGTCACATTATATATCATGTTATGTCTATTGATGGATATTATATTTGTGCCTCTTTACTCTCATCAATTGTGGAAGAAAGTGATCATTAGTTTTTAGTAACTTATGTAACCACCAACTCTTCATTTCATTCATTATTCTATCTTTATGTCTTGTAACTTGTGTAACATTTGAGCCATTCATTTGGCAAATTTACTACCCACTATCTTCCTATTCATTGCAAGGAAGAATTCATCAACTATAAATAGTGGGTCTTCCTTTTTGTTGGTATAGAAGAAAAAACAAGATAAGTACAAGAAAATATAGAGTGAAAAAGATGAGTATTATTTTATTGTGTTTATATTGAGATTAGAGTTGTAGTGAAAGAGAGAGTTGAGACAAAGAAGATATTCTAAGTCTTCAACTATATCACTATATATAAAAAGAGAATATTTATATGTTGAAGGAAGGTGTTCTTATGTGGAGCTTTGGACTCTTCAACTAATCTGGAGTTGTTTGAGTGGTACGACGTTGTTGGACTGTTGTATCCTGGAGGGGACAAGTCAAGAGTATTACTGCTGGATCGGTGTAGATTATACCGCATTGGGCTTGAACCTCCTTAAAGAGAGCGAGATATCCGTGCCTCAGCCTAAAGAATTATTTATTCATTTTTGTCATTTTATTTTCAACTGTAATTTTTTGTATTTGTGGTATATTACACCAACACTTTGCATGTACGATGATAGTGCAGTTGCACTTGTTGCCTTTCGCAGAAGGTCAAGAGATCAACACATTTGCCTATTGATAGACAAAGACAACAACAACAAACCTAGTGTAATCTAATACCGGGGATCTAGGGAGGATAGAGGATATGCAGACCTTACCCCTACCTCGTGGAGGTAAAGAAGCTTTTGCTTATATCAATACAACTGGTTAATCCTGAATTCAGATCATTCTTAGAATTTTGTAATTGGTAAATCACATGTTTGTTCTTCCTTTTTTCTGCAGGGGCCGAGCTGATTGTGTAACAAAATGGAGAGAACTAGTGTATGACGACAATAATGCTGAGATGCAGGGACAGTTTATTCTGCATTATTCGAGTTGTCTTTGTTGTTTAATAGTGTATCAGTACTATCATAACCAGAAAAACAGTACAAATTTAGCAATTTTTGAATATTTCGTCGAGCTGATAACTGATATACCAGTTATGAATTCAAGAAATGTACCATATACAGCGCAAATGGTGGTGTGTTGTTTTTTCCTTCTTGTTTAATTTAGCTGTCCTACTGATTAAAGTTTCGTAGACAAATTAGTTTTATAACGTACATTCTTGTTGCCAGAGACTCCTCTAATTTAAATTGAGCTTTGCTCAAATGTACCTTCTCTTTTTACATGAAAAGCACCTATTTGTGTTTTAGGCAAGATTTTATTTATGCCTAGAATATGCACACCTTAATTTTGTATACACAAATGTAAAAGTAGGAACCCCTACTGCGATTTTGACAGCGAACGCGTCTTGGGCCAGATTGAATAACCTAACCCACCCTTAAGGAGGTTTTTCCATAGTTGGGAGTTTGCTTAAGTGTGCTTTACGAAGACTTCTAGGTTTGGTAATATTCAAAACAAATGAAAAGAGATCGAGGTTTGAATTGGAGAATTCCAGAACACGTATCAGATAGTGCTCCGATGGCAATGGGGACACATTGCACAATTGAGATAATTTCAACTATTTGAAAAGAAAAATAAGAAAGTGTTCAATGAGCATGAGATAGTTGTCTGTCCCAGGTACGTTCTTTCTTTGGTATTCGATTTTGGCCCGACTAATCAGGGTTAGCACTCAAAAAAACTCATTTTGGGGAGGTAAAGTATTTCCTACCAACATTCCCGAGTTCAAATCCTAATACGAAGGAATACTTACCATCCTTTCACGACGGTAGATTGTCTATATATAATTTTCCAATCTCTTAGATTTTATATTATATACTAAAATATAGATGGTAAATAATTTACAATACTATATATTTATAGTATAAAAAATAAACAAGAGTAGTGGTTTCAAACATTAAAGTCATTTTGAAAAACTGAGTTTTCCCTCTAAAAAGTTTGTTAAGAGGCGCATAACAGACTTGTATAAATTCAGTCGTGAGAGAACCCACAAAGCTCTGTAACTCCCATTATTCCAAAATCTCCATTTCTCTGTAAATTTTAAAGAATCAAAGCTCTGATGAAGATTCAATTATTATCTCAGAGATCGAAGAAAACAAGAGAAGTAGTGAGTAATTGGTGGTCGAAGAATGTAGCCGACAAATTGAAGAAGAAGATGAATGTCCTGAAGAAATGGTGTGGAAAAAACTTGAAGAGAAACGCAAAGACAGAGACGAAGATAAAGAAGAAGAAGCCAATTAAATTACGAAGAGGAAGAAGTGGAGTGTGGGTAGTAAACTGGAATAAAAAGAAGATTGAATGTATGGATGTAATGGGAAACGAAAGTCGAAAAGCTCGAACAAGAATGTGGCTTCAACAAACAGAACAAGACGAAGAAGAAGAAGAAACTGATGAAAATTAAGGTCCAAATTAATTCTCAATTGAATTTTGTGATTTCCTTCTTCTTCTTCTTCGTCGTAACAAAAATTGATAGTATGTTGTTCTTCAGTAGTAGAGAAACAGAGTACTATGTTTTTTTGCAATTTGAGTAGTTCATTATGTGATCGGATAAAAGTAGGAAATTCTTAGATTCATAAAATAAGATCGATTCTATTAAGAACGTGATGTATTGATGAATGTGAAGAAGAAAGACTCAATGTTCGCATTCATACAAGTTGTTCTTAGTCGAATTTTACCGTGTCTAAAATCTTAATTCTGTTTTCTAATAGTACGATTTTTGTGATCATAGTATATGTCTTTTCGATATGTTGAGTCTTTTAAGTTTAGTGAAATATATTCTTGACGATTACTTTGTTCGTGATCTTGTCATCCTTGCTCGACTTATTTGTGCAATAATCAAGTGGTGGATACTTTCATTTGCATATTAATAAAAATTGATTGTCTTGTAAAATAACGTGATATATCAATTGCACTATTATTTTCTAACCATTTTCACAATATCAAAATTGATCATTTTTTTTTATGTTAAGTAGTCCTAATCTCACAATCATTTGAGTATCCAATGGAACCGTTTTAAAATCTTTTAAATTTTTCAAAAAAATGTATATCATTTATCGTTTAACTAGACATGACAGTCATTCATAATATATATTCTTTATTTTTTTGTCATGTTAGACTAAAGGAACCTTATTGCATGTATAATAAGAAAAACGTATCTCCATAAAATAATTTCATGATTTTTATGAAAAACTTTTGTCACAAAACCCTAACCGTAATTCTTATAGCTTAATAATTTTATTTGTTTTCATTCTAATTTCGCACAAAACTTCATTGGTAACCCACTGACATTATACCTTGATTTTGAGCTATAAACCCAAGAGAATATTTCTTTCAAGTGAAATTTTCTTTTGGGTTTCCCACAAGTGAGGTTTGAAAAGAATAGAATATACGTAGATCTTATCACTATCATTACCTTGACCAAGAAACAATATTTGGTTTCATTTCAAAGTACTAACGTGACACCAAAATCTGACACATATTAATAAAAAATAACTTGTTACACTGTGGAAAATAAGATTATGAAGAAAGGTGCTTAGAGGCTATAAAGCTAATTAATTACTATCTTTATTTTGGTGTGAATTAACCAGTAGTATGGGTGCCCCAAACTATTCAAGGCCCCTAGATCAATTGATTTTGTAATGCACATTATATTGTTGGTTTACTGTATATAGTTACACTAATTCATGTTTTTTTCTAAGACTCAAATATGTTATCATACTATTAGAAATGACTCATCTATATCATTCATTAAAAGTTTGATTCATTTATGTTATCGTCGATACAAAATAGGCTGATTTATGTCATTATTTTTTAACGGTGATTTTGTAAAACCAGCTTTGCCACATGTGGCCTCTATTTTCATCGTTATAAACTAGAAATATTGTTCAGAGAACTAGAGTCTCTTTTATATATGTATCATCATCGTGTCTGTTTGTGTTTGAACTGAGGATCAAAACTAATAACAAACGTCTGCCGATAACGACGTAAAATCAAGTAAACATTGATAGAATAATTAAACTACGTCAAAAATGATGGATCAGTTGAAGAAAACCAACAGACTATCTTAATTATATTTAGGATCTGTTTGGAAAGTCTCATGATAATTGAAATTGGTGTACTTACTAGGGAAGTAATTATCAGTTTATCACCCTAGTAATTACACTGGCATATTTGTTTACAATAGTGTAATGAAAGTCATCCTTTGTCACTTTCTAAGGGTATGGTAGAGTGGCTTGAGAAGGTGGACAATCAGGGGCGTATACAGGAGGGGGTCACCGGGTTCACGTGAACCCATGGTCCCCTCCCGAAATCATATATAGTAGTGTTATATTTTTTTAAAATATTTAAATATAGATGCGTGAACCCAGACTCGAAGTATCATATAATGTAGTACGATGATGATTGGGTGCATCTCTCTAGGTGAGGTTAGAAATTTGAATCTTTTATCTATCTTGTTTTAGTTTTCTTTCTAAGATTTTGTAACTGGTTTGGATAAATAAAAGTTAATTTTGGACCTATGATTTTAAAATTTTAATGATTTTCAGTAAAAAGAATCTAATCGATCAAATTTATGTCTTAGATACACCTTTTTGTAATAGTGCACCCATTATCTATAAATCCTGAATACGCCTCTGTGGACAATCCTTCAGTGAAGACCTAATGAGAGGCTAAATTCAAACACACCCAAAATTCAAAAGAATCGCACGAACATCTATGGAGCGAAGCAAGGAACCTTGGCTTCAGCTCTCGTCACCTCACTCAATCCTACAAAGGAAACTTGAGTCGAGGCACTGCAAGAGAGCAAAGAAGCACTTCTTATAACCAAAACAAAAACATCATGGATCCGCAAAGGAAAGGCTTGTTATGGACCACGCCGCTAGGTTGAGACAGCCACCTTCCTATTTGAGTAAGGAATGAATAGCGGGCTCTACTGACGTTCAACCGACTACTGGTCCTAGTGGTGCTTGCGATTTTTCCTGTTTCGGCTTGGATTGAAAATACTGGACAGGAAAGGAAAACAAATTGTCCAGCCTTTCAAGCTCTACTAAGTAAAGGGGATGCGTTGCTTTAAAATTTATATTAGACTAATAAGGAACTTTATAAATGATATTAAATTAAATATTTAAGATATATATTGCTTTTTGAAAATGTATTAATTAATAAACATATGTTCTTAACTAATATTATGAAAGTAATTGATTTATATTTTTCGGATTAGTATATTTCAATTGAATTAATCATAAAAACTAAAAGTACAAGATTTCTGTGAACATCATGAAATGCTTGTTTGACAAAAAGATTATTATTATAGATATAATATCATAAATTATTTAAAAAAATATTTGACAAAAAGATAATCTATCAAGTCTAACTAAAAACTAAATGACTTGCAATGTGAAATATCAAGTCAATACTACTAAAACAAATGAAACTGAAAATATGACATAAGTTCTAAATTCAAAACAATTTTTTTAACATAATACTCTTATGTTAAATTTCAATTTAACATACGTAAATATGATTTAAAAGAAAAGAAAAAATGTAAGTCTATAACTTTACTCAACAATGAATTCTACTTTAATTTAAAATTAGAATACTAACAAAATTATGCTAATGAAAAAAATAAACATGACATTAAAAATGGATAATACGAAGAATTACATGGAATCACGTGAAGTAAAGGTTAAGAATGAGAAGAAAATGAAATATAAAAAATAAACTATAAATTTTTAGAATAATAAAAAAGAATTTAAAATAATAGGAACAAAAAATAAATTGAAAAGAAAAATAAAAAAATAAAAAGTAATCAGCGTGTGATCACACCATGTAATTATCAGCAATTCACAACCCTTCCTACAAATTGGAGAATGTAATTAGCCTTGCCAATTACATTTAGTTACATGTTGACCGAGTAATTACATTGACCAAATCTAAAGGGTGGATTTCCAACAGATCCTTAACGAACGTTAGTTGGTTACACAAATATATCAATTTCTATCGGAAAATCAGTACAAAATAAATAAAATACAATTACTTTATTTTTTTGCGCGAAAAATAACCCATAAAAGTATATCAATTATTTTTTTTTAAAAAAGAACTTCCATTTATTCTTTATTTAAAAAAATTTAACCAACCGATAAAGTTCCTCAAAAATAAGGTTGAAATGTTGTTGGAAGACCGAAAACACTTATTTTGAGTAAAAACACTTATTTGAAAAGAAAAGAAAAAGGTGTTCGGATAATCGGTAAAAACTCCTTTTAGATAGAAGCAAAAACAGTTTTTCTGCAATCAGGAAGAAACTAAAAAAAAATTGCTTATTAAAAAAAAGCAGAAGCAGGAAATTATTTATTGCAAGACCAAAATATCCTTATCATATACACATATTTACCAATATATCTCCTATATTTATTTATTTATTTTTGTGATGAGTTTTTCTATGTGGTGATTTAATTTGTGAAATGGTCTTTAAATTTAATTTTCTTGATATTTTTAATTATATTTAAATCATCATGTTAATATTATATCAATAAATTTTAAGTTGTTAATTATTATAATTTATAATATTTTTATTAATTTTAAACCAATATATGTTTTTCTTTGTCTCAATTACATGAGACATATGGAATTTGGAGAGTCAACTAAAATTTTAAAATATGTTAAGTTGTTAATTATTATACCTTATAGTACTATTACGTGATTTTCAAATAAAATATGTAATTTTTTTATTTCAATTTATATGTCATTGATATAATTACATATATTAAGTAATGAAGAATTAATGTGTAAATTATGTGACACCTATGAATTTTGGAGTGTAAATCAAATTAGTTATATGATTTTAAAAAAATAAAGCGGTTAATTATTACAATTTATAATACTTTTTATATATTTTTTAAATATATATATATATATATATATATATATATATATATATATCTTTATGATATTGATATTAGTATTATAATAGATTAAATTTTATTATTTTTAAATTTATGATCTCAATTGTAGCCTATGCCACATTATAAAATGTTCCAAAGTAGATATCAGATTTACAAAAATGTCGATGCCAGCTAAAGTAATAAAATAACATCTAAGGGCATGAACCTATATATGTATATATAAAGCTGAATATAGACAATTTGATGTGGCATCTCTCTATGACCAATATTTCTATTCATCTTTTTTCTCCTTTTTTTGACATTTTATCTTTGTTTTGTATTTTTTATTTGTATTTTAAAAAAAAGTATTTATGTCATACCCGATTAATTATGCCCTTTATAACATCCATTACACTAATATAGATTTAAGTAAATGAAAATGGAAGATGAAAATATAAAAACTATTCATTGTTTATAACTGTTTATAATTGTTTAGCCTATATAAAAAATATATATATAGTTGAGCATTTGTAACAAATAAGAACAAATTTCTTCACTTTGGCTCTTCTTCTTCTGACGATGATGATCAATATATGGTATCAACTTCTGTCGCTAAGATGTCCATCAAATTTCTAGGTCATGTGACTTTTTTAACAAAGGAGAAAGAGAGAATATCTCATGATTCTTGTGAAGACATTGATGTAAAGAAAGAGATTATGTAACAAAAAATTCTTTTCAAAATAAAAGACTTTTTGAAAAAATGTTTATTCCTCCTACAAGGAAAGAAAATTCATTGTGGTTGAGAAATTTACAAGAAGGTTGATTAGTGTTTCAAAGGGTAAGAAAAATTATTTGGAGAAAAAATAATTCTATTTATGGAATTCGTATCAAATTAGGAGGAGAACAAGCAAAAATTTATTTTGTGATTTGAAAAGAGAGAAAATTAGATATTATTTCTTTCAACCTCATTATTCTTCTAATTTCTTTCTTCTTTTATTTTGTCTTGATTTTTTGTATCTTTAATTAAAGTTTTTTTCTTATTTATCTTTAATTAAATTTTATATATATTTTCTTAAAAAAGAATTTAAAAAGATGATCATATTTAGTTCCTTTCCTCATCAATGCTATTAATCTCATAATTAGTGTTATTTCTATTATTTTCTTAATTACTTTTTTTTTCTTTCATTTAATTATTTATTTGAAGAAATTAGTTAATGTAACTTTATAAGAATTACACATGTATTTTTACATAATTGATTTGTTATTTTTTAAAATTTTTGGATCATTCTTCATCTTAAACTTTCTATCTATACGTAATAATAAAGCTAAAATAGAAAATGTGGGGGTGACACCTTCTTAGCAATAGATACTTATTTATTCTTATCAATGTTTCTGACATTTTTTGTTATTTTTTCCTTAAAATAATTGTTGCCTCAATTTTTAGTTTTAGTTTTATTTTTTTAGCATTTTGTAATTTTAAAAGACTGAAAAATTTATATTGAAAATTTACAAAATATAAAAAATGATTTATTTAACTCCTATCATCATCAATATTATTATTATTTTGTTTTACTTCTTTTCTTAATCTTCATTTCATCATTAATGTAATTTATATCATTTTCTTATATATATATATATATATATATATATATATATATATATATATATATATATTTGTGACATTTCTTAGAAGTTAGGATTACTATTTATTTAATTTTTAAAAATTTTGAATTCTTTTGTCATACTAAATACAACATGTTTTATTATAATTACATTTAATATATTAATCAATATGTTGTACGAATGAAAAGAAAATTATCATTTCACAAAAACAAAGGTTAAAATATAATTTATTATGATTAAGGAAAGATAAAATTATTATTCCAATATCCATAACCATATATAATACATTAAAAATTAATTGAAAAGCTGTAAATGGAAAAGGAATCACCATTTAAGGAATCATTATTTTTAAATTTTTGGATCATTTCTTCTTCTAAAAGTTTCTATCCATATGTAACAATAAAGTTAAAATAGAAAATGTAGTGACACCATTCTTAGTAATAGATACTTATTTATTTTTATCAATTTTTTCTGACAATTTTGGTTATATTTTTCTTTAAAATAATTATTGCCTCGATTTATTTTTTTTAACATTTATTTTTAATTTTAAAAGATTGGAAATTTTATGTTAAAATTTTTAATAATAGAAAAAATGATTTATTTAACTTTTATCATCATCAATACTACTAATTTATTTGACGTTTTTTCTTAATCTTCATCTCATCATTAATGTTATTTATATAATTTTCTTAAATCACTTATTTTTTAACTCTTTTATATATATAAACTTGGATATGTAAATGATGATGTGACATTTCTTAGAAGCTAAGATTACTATTTATCTAATTTCTCAAATTTTTGAGTTCTTTTGTCATACTAAATACAATATGTTTTATTATAATTACATTCAATATAGTAAACAATATGTTCTAGGAATTAAAACAAAATTATCATTTCAGCAAAATAAATGTTAAATTATAATTTTATTATGATTAAGGAAAGATAAAGATATTATTTGAATATCCCATAACCACATTCAATACATTAGAAATTAATTGGATATAACTGTAAATGGAAAATGAATCACCATTTAAGGAAAATAAATGTTTGCAATACCATAATAATTAAGGAGAGAGTAAGATATTATTTTAATATCCTAATTCGGAACTTTTAATCTACTACTCAATTAAAAAGAAAATGCATTTAATAACATTAAAAAGTTATTAGTTTATATTTTTTCTCATTGTACTAATTCAATTCAATCAAACTTAATTTTAAAGATAAAATAACAACTTCATTTTAATTGTTATCAATATATTTCAAAAAATTATCGTGAAAAGGCTTTTCTTGCACCTTATTTTAATTTTCATATACTATTATTATTTTTTCTGTCATTTTTCAATGATTTTTTATTTCGATTTAAAATTTAATGTTTATTCTTAAAACTCTGATGGTACAAATTAAGGTGGAGTAGAATATAATAAATGATGATTCTTCTACTAAATAAGAAGATATAATGAAATTGAAAGGGTGAAACTTTTTTTTTTAAAATGGATAGGAAATTCTATTAAGGTATCATTACGTCATTATTCAATATATTTTGAATATAAATTTCATTTGCTGATGCATTTGTTTACTACTCCTTCTGTCCCTAATTACTTGTTCACTTTTCTTTTTATAGTTGTCTCTAATTACTTGTCCATTTTGACAAATCAAGAAAGAACATTTTTTTTACCTATTATACCCTCAATTAAATGACTAATTACTTTGAAAATTGCAGAACTTTTCATCTACTTCATAATTAATAGGGGTAAAATGATAAACTCTCTATGTCATTAATTGATTTCTTAATAAATGTGTCAATTTAAAAGTGGACAAGTAATTAGGGACAGAGAGAGTATTACAGTGTTATTTGACATTATGAGATATTTCTTAGACATTTAAGGAGAATGGTACACCGGAATATATATTATATATTAAAGGATCAACTTCATGCAATGGAAGAATTTGTTATTAGCAAATATATTTTAACTTATTTGATAAAAAATATATTCTTCCTCATTTAATAGACGTAAAATTTGTGAAGCTTTATTTTTTTTCACAATCTTCATATTATTAAAACAAATAAAAATATTACGATTAAACAACAGAGTAAATATAAAATTAATCAAAAATATTTAATTTAAATGATCACGCGAAGTGCGGCCAAGTTCTCTAATTTAAAACAAAAAAGTAAAATTTAAATGGGTCTACTATAGAATTCCCAGAAATCGAACTTGAAAAATTATGTTAAAAATGGAAAATAAAAAGTAAAATAAATTTAATTGAGAGTTATCCTTCATCTGTCCCATTTTATGTGACACTTTTTATTTCTCGAGAATCAAATAGTTTAAGTTTGACCATAAATTTGTGTATGATATCTTCAATTTAAAAAAAAAAAAATGGAAAAATTAGATAAATAGTAATCTTAGCTTCTAAGAAATGTCACATCATTATTTACATATCCAACTTTTATATATATAAAAGAGTTAAAAAAGAAAAAATAATTGATTTAAGAAAATTATATAAATAACATTAATGATGAGATGAAGATTAAGAAAAAACATCAAATAAATTAGTAGTATTGATGATGATAAAATTTAAATAAATTATTTTTTCTATTATTTAAATTTTTAACATAAAATTTCCAATCTTTTAAAATTAAAAATAAATGTTAAAAATAAAAAGAGTAACAATAAAGTAGGCCAAACACATAGTTGAATAAAGTAGGCCAAACACATGTTGGTACACCTCAACTCTCACTTCTAATAAGTAGTAAAGTAAAGTAATATGTATCATCATCGTGTCTGTTTGTGTTTGAACTGAGGATCAAAACTAACAAACGTCTGCCGATAACGACGTAAAATCAAGTAAACATTGATAGACTAATTAAACTACGTCAAAAATGATGGATCAGTTGAAGAAAACCAACAGACTATCTTAATTATATTTAGGATCTGTTTGGAAAGTCTCCTGATAATTGAAATTGGTGTACTTACTAGGGAAGTAATTATCAGTTTATCACCCTAGTAATTACACTGGCATGTTTGTTTACAATAGTGTAATGAAAGTTACCCTTTGTCACTTTCTAAGGGTATGGTAGAGTGGCTTGAGAAGGTGGACAATCCTTCAGTGAAGACCTAATGAGAGGCTAAATTCAAACACACCCAAAATTCAAAGAATCGCACGAACATCTATGGAGCGAAGCAAGGAACCTTGGCTTCAGCTCTCGTCACCTCACTCAATCCTACAGCGGAAACTCGAGTCGAGGCGCTGCAAGCGAGCAAAGAAGCACTTTTTATAACCAAAACAAAAATATCATGGATCCGCAAAGGAAAGGCTTGTTCTGGACCACGCCGCTAGATTGAGACAGCCACCTTCCTATTTGAGTAAGGAATGAATAGCGGGCTCTACTGACGTTCAACCGACTACCGGTCCTAGTGGTGCTTGCGATTTTTCCTGTTTCGGCTTGGATTGAAAATACTGGACAGGAAAGAAAAACAAATTGTCCAGCCTTTCAAGCTCTACTAAGTAAAGGGGATGCGTTGCTTTAAAATTTATATTAGACTAATAAGGAACTTTATAAATGATATTAAATTAAATATTTAAGATATATATTGCTTTTTGAAAATGTATTAATTAATAAACATATGTTCTTAACTAATATTATGAAAGTAATTGATTTATATTTTTCGGATTAGTATATTTCAATTGAATTAATCATAAAAACTAAAAGTACAAGATTTCTGTGAACATCATGAAATGCTTGTTTGACAAAAAGATTATTATTATAGATATAATATCATAAATTATTTAAAAAAATATTTGACAAAAAGATAATCTATCAAGTCTAACTAAAAACTAAATGACTTGCAATGTGAAATATCAAGTCAATACTACTAAAACAAATTAAACTGAAAATATGACATAAGTTCTAAATTCAAAACAATTTTTTTAACATAATACTCTTATGTTAAATTTCAATTTAACATACGTAAATATGATTTAAAAGAAAAGAAAAAATGTAAGTCTATAACTTTACTCAACAATGAATTCTACTTTAATTTAAAATTAGAATACTAACAAAATTATGCTAATGAAAAAAATGAACATGACATAAAAAATAGATAATACGAAGAATTACATGGAATCACGTGAAGTAAAGGTTAAGAATGAGAAGAAAATGAAATATAAAAAATAAACTATAAATTTTTAGAATAATAAAAAAGAATTTAAAATAATAGGAACAAAAAATAAATTGAAAAGAAAAATAAAAAAATAAAAAGTAATCAACGTGTGATCACACCATGTTACATTTAGTTACATGTTGACCGAGTAATTACATTGACCAAATCTAAAGGGTGGATTTCCAACAGATCCTTAAGGAATGTTAGTTGGCTACACAAATATATCAATTTCTATCGGAAAATCAGTACAAAATAAATAAAATACAATTACTTTATTTTTTTGCGCGAAAAATAATCCATAAAAGTATATCAATTATTTTTTAAAAAATAAGAACTTCCATTTATTCTTTATTTAAAAAAATTTAACCAACCGATAAAGTTCCTCAAAAATAGGGTTGAAATGTTGTTAGAAGACCAAAAACACTTATTTTGAGTAAAAACACTTATTTGAAAAGAAAAGAAAAAGGTGTTCGGCTAATCGGTAAAAACTCCTTTTAGATAGAAGCAAAAACAATTTTTCTGCTATCGGGAAGAAACTAAAAATATATTGCTTATCAAAAAAAAGCAGAAGCAGGAAATTCTTTATTGCAAGACCAAAATATACTTATCATATACACATATTTACCAATATATCTCCTATATTTATTTATTTTTGTGATGAGTTTTTCCTATGTGGTGATTTAATTTGTGAAATGGTCTTTAAATTTAATTTTGTTGATATTTTTAATTATATTTAAATCATCATGTTAATATTATATCAATATATAATTTATTTTTTTATTCATCTATGTACGATATTGATTGAAACTTTGAATATGTACATTTTAATTTAATTAAAAAAAATTAGTAGATATTTAAAATAATCTTAATATTAAAAATGCATTGATACTTATCCTTTTTTTTTTGTAATTTGACTCTCAAATGTATTTTTTTTTTTAAAATAAATTGCCAAACTCAATATGTTTATCAAAAAGACTTTATAAATGAACTAAACCAAACATAAATTGTTTTTTTTTTTTCAAAAACACTTTTTTGAAATACTATTTTAAAAAATACTTCTAAAAATAAGGAGGTTTTAGCGGTAATGTCAAATATACTCTAAGATTAAGATAAATGAGAATCATAATTGATTATATATTTTATTAATAGAGTAACTAATGTGGAAATGAATCAGCATCCCTATCATATATGATTCATCAAATCTTGACCCCATCTCTTAGGATTATCATAAACTAATACAAGGAATCTACTAGACAACAACCCTTAATTTTAATAAATCAATTTGGCACTTAAATATCATAATAATAAATTAAGAGTTGTCATTATGGACAGACTCAATCCATTCGAACTAGTCCAAGACATCACTATGTGGGCTGTGATTTGTGTAGGACTAACACATTTTTAAAAATATAATTTTTTAAATATAATTTTTATAATATTAACATAAATATTTACAAAATAATATTATATAATATCATATAAAAATGTTAACATCACGTCATTAGTATAACATAACAAATGAATGGCTCATTATTTTGTGCTTATTTGTATAGAGTTAAATCTTTCGGAGTTTCTATTACAATCATTTTCTATAATAACATACCGTTAAAAAATTTATTCGAATCAATCTTTTATATTATGGTGTAGTATATATTTTTCACTATAACAATTTTAAAAATTATTGGAACAAACAACATTGTTATAAACATTTAACTTTACATATAAAACTTTTTTTTTAAAATAACATCCCTAAAAGGAAATAATAATGTTTTGTACTCCTTCTATCTCATTTTATATGATCTAATTTATTTGACACTGAATTTTAGATTAAAAAAAAACTTTTAAAATTTGTGATCTAAAATAAGAAATAATTTTTTGTATAACTATAAATAATTTCATTAATGATAAAATGAGTATCTTAAAAATTAAATTGTTATTAAATATATAAATGTGTCCTTTCTTTTAGAACCAACTAAAAAAGGTGAATCATATAAATTGGAATATATGGAGTAACTACTAACATGAATTGTGATGGGATGTTTCACGTTTATGGTGAAATCATGTTTAAAGTGTTATACGAATTCAAATTTAGTTAGACTCTAATATTAATATTGAGTAGTACGAAATAAAAAAAAACTATGGAATCTTTTTTGGTGTCCACGTCAGATAACCTTTAATAATGCATTCAACTACTACTACAATCCAAAATTTCCCATTATCGAAACTCCTATTATTTATTTGTCATTTGTGTGTGTTGGGGCAACTGATTGATCAACTATGGCGTTACAGAGGAAATTACTAAATGGTAGTGCCGGAATTCCCAAATTTAGGTGGTTGTCCAATGAGGGGTTGAGGCATTTTTCCGGTCAAGTAGCGGCGCCGACGGAATTGCCGCCGTTTGACTACCAACCAAAGCCGTATAAAGGACCTTTGGCTGATGAAGTGTTGGAGAAAAGAAAGAAGTTTTTGGGTCCTTCACTCTTCCATTACTACCAAAAACCTGTAAATTTTTATTTTTTTTGTTGTTTCTTTATGGAGTACAAACTTGTGTATGTAATGTTCTGTTTATAGTACATTTTCCTAGTTCTTAATCCCCTATGAATCTACAAATTGGATTGTAGGATATTTACTTTAGAGGGGAACAAAAGAGAGAAAACCAAAGGGTGTGATCTAATGGTCAATAGACTGACATGAGCTCTAATAGATGAAAATATTAGGTGATTCTTTTCCTATTTGTGCTAACCTTGGGGAAAGAGTTATCTGTTATATGTTGGTGGTGGGAATGATAGGTATCTCGTGGAATTAGTCAAGGAAAAATAGAGAGAAGAAAGAAATGGAAGAGGGTTGTGGGTGGTGACTGCTATGTTGCTCCGACTCTTTTTAAATGTCAGTGGGTGAGGGTGGATTCTCCAAAAGTAGTGTGTTTTTGGAGAATCTGATATGGGTGAGG
Organism: Solanum verrucosum; assembly: GCF_900185275.1. Taxonomy (NCBI): domain Eukaryota; kingdom Viridiplantae; phylum Streptophyta; class Magnoliopsida; order Solanales; family Solanaceae; genus Solanum; species Solanum verrucosum. The sequence continues at coordinate 1,098,004 of NW_026020194.1, forward strand.
CAATTTTTGGTCCCATCAAAAAGAGACCTTGCAAGGACAGTCCTATGATTTCTTCTTCAACTCTATGCTAGTGCTTTGATGGACATCTGATATTCTGTTGTTAGGCTGATTCTGATTTCTTTATCTTTTTTCTTAATTTATAAGATTTGAGAGATATTCCTGCTTTTTAATTGTACTTAACTACTTGTATTAGATAGCTAACCAAATTAAGAAGAAGAATAAGTGGCTTAAGTAATGGCTAATAGTGTTCATGTTTGTAAATCCATTTCAAAAAAAAAAAAGTGTTAATGATGGTATGCGAGAGCTCTATAATTGATTTCTTTTAAGCTCTCCCTAATAACTCTTTTTACATCTCAAACAGCTAAATATTGTTGAAGGGAAGATGCAATATTTGTATGATGAGAATGGAAAACGTTATCTTGATGCTTTTGCTGGAATAGTTACTGTCTCATGTGGTCATTGTCATCCTGAAGTATTGGATGCCATCATGGAGCAAAGCAAGCTTCTTCAACATGCTACAACCATATATCTACATCATGCAATAGGCGATTTTGCCGAAGCATTGGCATCTAAGATGCCAGGAAACCTGAAGGTTAAAATACTACCACTACCATAATAGTCTATTTGGTGCAAATTTTCTTTAGCTATATTATGTGCATAAAGATTATAGGCTGAGTTTCTCTACAGAAAGATTGATATTGTTACCCTTCCAATGGTTTAGGTTTAGCATGATATGTTTTTCTTATATCTTAAATTGGCTTTCATTGACATCCTTCCCTTGATCGATACTTTCTTTTGGCGTGTTCCTTTGCTGATCCAGAATGGAATCTTTAACTTACTTCTATACGATAGCTAATTCAAACTTTTTTCCCCATGATTAGTGGTCCTCGTCCATCTACACCTTGAAAGTTTGTACCCAGTATGTGGATATAAGATTCTAGAATCCCGTGATTTCGTTTTCTCTTGTAGCTTATACAATTTTATTAAGGTAACCGTAGAGAAGTTCTGGTGAGGTTAGAATAACTTCTAACTTCCTTGTAGTAATGTGTGCAATCAATTTCTACCACGTGTTCATGAGACTAAAGACTGAAGTTGGAATATGGACTAAGTTGTTTGCCAAAAATGCCCTGGTTGTCAAAGTATCTGGTCTTGTTGTCTTTTGAAAAGAACATGGAATATCTATATAGGCATGTTATTCATATTATTATGAACTAAGCCGATATATTAGTACAAGATAAACACTAGGTTAAGCCAGAAAAGGAAAGAGAGGTAAGTGTCAAAGCACCCTGTATCCATTGAATTGTTAGATTTTTAATCCCTCCCTTTGGAGATTGGATAATTGCAAGGTAGTGAGGACCAATTGTCTGAGTGTGGATAGTTACCTGAAGCCACTAAAAACAAACCAAATTCTGTATCAAGGGCAGTATGGCTGTGGATTTGGATTGGTTCATGTATGCGAGGTTTATCTTCTGAAATATGAGCTCAATCAGTATCCCCCTATGGAGCTTTTTAATATTTGTCTGTCTGACTTGCTTGTTTTAAACTGCAGGTAGTATATTTCGTAAATTCAGGGACAGAAGCAAATGAATTAGCAATGTTGATGGCACGATTGTACAGTGGTCACTTAAATATGATTGCTTTGAGGAATGCATATCATGGTGGAAGCTCTAACACAATTGGGCTAACTGCTCTTAACACATGGAAGTACCCTATTCCACAGGTATACTCATAACCAAAGCATGAAGAGATTTGAAGTGTATCTTCCTTTTTTCAATTTTAGAAGTTTATATAGTGTACACTTTGATGAGAGATGTCAAATATTCCATGCCAGCTGAATTTGATATTCACTATGCTTTTCTTTAATTTCTTTGATGATTTACAGGGTGAAATCCATCATGTTCTAAATCCTAACCCATATCGTGGAGCATTCGGATCGGATGCTAAAAGATATGCTGAAGATGTACAGGATCACATTGATCATGGTACTTCAGGAAAGGTTGCTGGTTTTATTGCTGAAACAATTCAGGTTTGACTTGTTATTTCTGTCATGTGGCAAAATGCTGCTTCGAGTATAGACTAGAAGGACTTGGAACATTTCAAGTGATAAAATTCTGGTTGTTTGCTTTAGGGGGTTGGAGGAACAGTTGAATTAGCCCCTGGATACTTGAAGTTGGTTTATGATATTGTTCGCAAAGCGGGAGGTGTATGTATTGCTGACGAAGTACAAACCGGCTTCGGTCGAACAGGGAGCCACTACTGGGGTTTTGAGACACAGGGTGTGACTCCTGATATAGTTACAATGGCAAAGGTATTGCAATCACCTCTTTTCACCTTTTCAATTTCCAAATGCTTAGCCCTGTCCCTTTTATGGAAGATTTTCTCCGTAGACCCTCCCTCCTCCCAAGACTTTCATCCCCAATATTCTCTCTAAGAAAGGCGCTTCTTATATCTTCTTTTAAGACGAGGTTGTCATCCCGTTTGCTTTAGTCTCGAGTAGGATGCAAGTTGAGGTGACAAGAATGGACTGGACCTCCCTATGTCAAGAGCTTTTGGTCTTCACAAGAGTGCACCTTATTTGTTGGTTACATATCATGTCTTTTGATCTTGTGTGATAGTCTGTTACTCTCAATGTTATTATTTTTCAGGGTATTGGAAATGGTTTACCACTTGGAGCTGTTGTCACAACACCAGAAATTGCAAGTGTTATGGCTCAAAAGATACAATTTAATACATTTGGTGGAAACCCTGTTTGCTCTGCTGGTGGACATGCAGTACTCAAAGTTATTGAAAAGGAACAACGCCAAAAGCATTGTGCTGAGGTTGGCTCACACTTGATTGGACGGCTGAAGGATCTAGAGAAAAGATACGACAGTAAGTCTTCTCTCTTCTGTGCTTTCAAAACTCAGACATGCATGTATTAGCAAACACGGATTGCTATTAATCCCTGGAAAGATGTATATTTTTTCGGTCTATATAGTTGATATCCTGGAATCATTTTGTTAGAAGTATGAGGAAGAACTGAATCATCTTCACAGCTTCCTTCGTATTCCAGTTCTATGAAACTTCTGCAGACCTTTCATTGTAAGATTTTTCAAGTCTTAGATATGTGATTTTCTTTCCTTTCCATTCAAGCAAAATTGAGAAGCCTTTCCTGAGCTTGTTTGGCATTGAATCTAGCTTCAGCCAACTGAATTTTCGATGTTACTTTTATTTCTCATTAAACAAATGGCATCTTCTTCTGGAACTCCTACCTATTCTTAGCATGATATTGGGAAATCTCATTGCTATTACTCAAACAACCATGAAACATATGCTTCCATATTCATAGGCCAAATCAGATGGAATAACTCTCGTGATGGATAAGCAAGCATGATAACTTATATGTTGTTCTACATCTCCATGAATCTAGGAACCTTTGCTTGCACTGTACTATTTAGTAGCTTCTGTCACCCATGTTCTGCTTCATTGATGGCCATTTTTAGGTCGGTAGCCTATAACATAGTGATTCTGGTATGTTACATGAGGTTATATCGTTGCCTAGGCAGATCGAGAGTTGATATGATTTCTGTTTCCAAGTCGTGTGCTTTTGTGCTCCTTTAGTTTTCGTCCTAATGACATGCATCTTATGGTTAATATCATCACTAACATACCTTATTACTGCCAGTAATTGGAGATGTGAGAGGCCGGGGTTTAATGCTCGGTATCGAACTGGTAACTGACAGAAAAGAAAAGACACCCGCCAAGGCAGAAACTGGAGTTCTCTTTGAGAAGCTTAAAGGTTTGTGTAATCAACTGATGAATTGAAAAGTAATTGAAAAACGTCATGCATATACTAACGATGCACTTGCTTCTGGATGTTTAGATCTTGGTGTTCTAGTAGGGAAAGGTGGTTTACATGGAAATGTTTTCAGAATAAAACCTCCCATGTGTTTCAGCAAGGATGATGCAGGTAACCAACCTCTTTACCTACTGGTTCAATATATCACCTTTTTTCAGACTATTCCATCTGATTTGAAAATCATTGATACTAACACAATCCAAATTTGCAAACATGCAACAAATTCAAATTACTCCCTCGTTTCAATTTGTTTGTCTGTTTTAAATAATCATAAACCGTTTTAATATGAAATCCAAGCAAACCAATATGGAAACTTTTCAAGTCTCATTTGTTTCCAGATACTATTTCATTTGCAAGAAATATATTATATGTTGTGATTTTGATCAATAAAACTTGTTTGTTGTGCAGACTTCCTAGTTGATGCATTGGACTATTCTCTTTCAAAGTTGTGAGCATATGGCATATTGTTGTGAGATTGCTCAGTTGATTGATTCTCTTTCAACCATAGGACACAGCTTATTCCACTACAATAACAATGTAAAAGAAAGCAAGTGATGCTTCATTCCTCTTATTTTATTCCTCCAAATGAAATAAATGCATTATCAAATAAAATTTCCATTTTGATACCTTTTTTCAATTATTGGATTAGTAGATTTATTAAAAGAATATGATCTAGTTAGAAATTGTGCTTTGCAGTATATGATCTAGTAAGGTCTGCGTACACTTTACCCTCCCCAGACCCCACTTTGTGGGATTTCACTGAGTATGTTGTTGTTGTTGTAAGGGGGGGAAAATAGAAGTAGAGTAAAGAGATGTGTTTTAACTTATGGCAAAATTGATGTGAAGAAATACTGAAATAGGTTATAGAAATGAAGACAATACTTATAAGATTGGTTCAGAAAGTATCTCATTCCGCGGCTCAAACCCATGACTCAATAAGTCAAAAACAATTTTTATTGGTTTCCTTCAAGAGATACAAATATAGGTGACTACAGTATGAGGAAAGTGCAGGTGTATGAATGAAATAATCGGAATGACAAGTGATTACAGAAATAGGGAAAGTCAGACACCGTCAATTATTCGACTACAAGGGGAGAAGCAAGCCTTAGAGTAAAACAGTGAACTGTATTCCATGGTCCGAGCATGAACGATCTTTTTGGAAGAAAATCTTCATAAAGTAAACATGTATGTGCAAATTTTCTACAACATAATTCATAATATAGTAACAACAAAATATTGGCTCATGCCATCATTGTTTTCTTTCATTTTATAGCAGTTGTTTATCTGCAAATCATTCAAAATTGCTTGGCTCCCATCATAGACAATTAAATACAGAGAGGCACAACTTGGAGTAACTTTCATCAGGAGACTCTGCCAATAACCTCTACCATATTGATTTACAATCATCAAAACCAATGTGAAAAGAAAATAAACGCAATTTCCAAGTTCCAATTACAGCATAGCAGAACTTATATACAGATTTCAATCAGAGATGAAGCAGTGTCTGAATGAGCGCCAACTCATAGTTTTTACCGGCAACACAAGGCAGATTTTAGCTCACACAGCTTTGCTTGGCAAAGTTGAAAACCCCAGGTAGCATATATAACGGTTGTTTCTTACTTCTTTAAGCCGGTTCAGAAAGACGACCAGCCCAAAGTGAGCTAAGAGCACGAAGACGTTTAAAGTACTCTCCTAAGGCAAGGAGACCCTGAGCTGATTGGTGCGGAGCCAGTATGCAGGACATCTGTAGAAGGGTTTCTTGGCGAAGATGATCTGCCTGTTACCAGAAAGGCAAACCAGACTAAGTTGGCAGATGAGTCAAGTATGACCACGAGTAAAAAGCATGTCAAATAGTTTCATACACTTCAAAGGTTCTCACATTAATGGTTAACCTTACTGATTTTGCCTTCTACATGGCCAAAAGCATAAAAACCTCCACTTCTAATTTCTAGAACAAAAAACATCATTCCCCAGGTTATGTGAATTTTGCACGTATCAAGCCATGTGATCATTTCTTTTGTGTAAAAATTGCATTGCTAAGTTATAGTGTGTACACATATTTACGTGCGATGTATCCCAGGTAAACTTGCAAAAACCATTCCGTAAGACTAGAATTGCAATTAGAAAAAATGTAGCAAAATAAAAAATTGACATGTTACCTGATTTACAAATCTAACTAGAGCTTCCAACTTCTCAATGGTAGCAGTCATCTGTGGAAGGATAATCCCTTCGCCTAGTGTACCAGCTGCAACAGCCTCAGCAAGAATCTGATGGAGTTTTACCATTCCTTGGGACAATGCATCTTCTGCCTGCTGACAAGACTGGGTGAGGTTGCTAACCTCCTGGATTTGTTGATCTGACAATGGTTCCACATGTGGCGTGAGAACCTGTAGGAACCAAATGAACATGTATAAGCACTTCACTTAACAAAAGACATCAGAAATTAAACACCACCAATCATAGTTGACCTCCAAAAAAAAAAAAAAAAGCTACGGAAAAACAAAATAAGATCTGCTGATGGATTTGCTTCAACTCCTCAAAGGGATTAGACACTGACCAGGTATCGAGCATCAATCAGGCAGTGGTTCTTACCAAGTCCTCTCAAATGACCAAATCCTTTTGATATTAGGCAAGAAAAGAATTGTAAACCCTCTCAGAACAATTTTCACTTCTACAGTTAATATAAGTTACATATGGAGCTGTCCTCAGATAGGGTAGTTAAGAGGGAGGTGTCCAAAAGTGTTTGGAACACCAAGCACCATTACCATTTTCAAAAAGAAAAAAGTGTTTGGAACACCAAGGCTACAAAATTATTTTTAAAATTGAAGAGTTGCTTCTTTCTAGGTGTGCAGTAAGGGATGGCATAGTCATACTAACAGCGGACTATCTGAGAAAGAGTAGGATAATATTTGTGAGTTTGTGGTTCGTGTCTGTAAACTGTTGTATTCCCATTGTTCAACAGATCGTGGGTGTTACCAAGGACTGTGTAGGAAGCAACTACGAACTGGAAATCGGCAGTGAAAAAAGGACAGCCTGGGGAAAATCACAATTATGCCTCTTGTTGCCATGGAATGAAAGAAATACAAGATTGTTTCAAAATAGTAAGATTTTCTTATTTGTATTGTATTTATGTTAAAAGAGAGAATACAGTGTTGTATAGATGACTGGCAAACTTGATAAATGCTTGTAGACTCATGTGGAGTCGCATAAACAACTTGTACATACTTCTGAGACCATCGTGTGTTTATTGATGAAAATTTTAGATGACTTATCAAATTATTAAAAAAGGGAGTTAATTTGGCAAGGAATCCTTGAGCAATTATGACAAGAGAAAAAGGTAAAATGAATGGAGTAAGCCAGTAGATAAGTTATTGAAGACCACAGGATCTCAGGGAGGACTAACCAAACAAAATCACATCACCCATTATTCATATTTATCCAAACAACACAGACAAAGTTTTAACAGAACTTTAAGGTGAAATTGTAGCATTGTGGCCATATGTGACCCCAGATTAACTTGCATATATGTGTGAGCGCTGAATCATCAATGGACAGATTTTTCAATGAACATGATATTAGACACTGTTATGGCAAGTTATACTAGATCAATCATCACCTTTAGAAGTTCGGAGGGGCGAAACCCCCCAATCCACAAGAAGAAACGCTCAGCTGATGTCTTCCATGTGCCAGACATAAGGTAGAGAACATCAGCATTTGCGGCTGTAGCTTTCAAGCGAAAGAGATCAAAATAGTGATTCAAGCAACCCTCGACAAGAATGCGCAATTCTATTTCACCCATTTGGGAGTTCAGAGCATTCTTTAAATCATCTGTTTGTCTATCTTGCTCTTCCACCCAATGGCCGTACTCCATTTCAAAAGAAGCTATTCCTGCAGAATCATAAGTTAGGGAAAAGCTTCTTTTTCTAATCGAGAATTTCTATATCTAAGGCCTTTTGACAATTTCTTTTAAATGGTAATAATTGTATTCATAAAAAGCACAAAGATAGTGCTGGGATTTTGTACAAGTGAGCAAAAGGCCAACAATCTCTTCAAATTCTAGTTTGTCACCCCCCACCCCAACCTTGGGGCACAGGAGACGGTATACTGATGCCTTAAACTTGTGACGGTACACTGATGCCTTAAACTTGTGACAAGTGAACCAACATTTCCTTTCACTCTTAGACTTTGACAATGCATGCTTCATGATATAAATAAAATTTAAATAACTACATTAGGCTCAATGACTTTCTTCACCTAATACGCGGATTTACTCATGAATATCGTTGAATTTTAGGATTTTCAAAGAAGCCTCTCAAGAACTCAAGGTGGAAGGGTTAGGGTTTTTCTTCATTGAGGTAAGTTTGAACTTTCTTCTTAGCTTATGCATGTCTCGGGTATGTATATTGGATGGGTTTTAAAGTTGGAAATGTGGATTATCATATGGTAGTCACGAAATTGGAAATCTTGAACTTGTTAAGTTATTTTGAGCACCCATATTATCATAATGGATGAAATTATCAGGTTTGATTATAATGAGGGTGTCCAATAGTTGAACAGGTGTTGTCGGAGGTTGACAATGACTTGCATTAACAGTGAAATAACATGATTTCAAACAAGAAATTGGACATGAAACAATACAGAGGAAGAGCAAAGGAAAGTGAATTAAGTTGAAAATTTAAAGGCAAATGGTATGATAATAAGAATGCATCAAGACAACTACAGCAAATCAAAATATCAAAAGAATATGTTCCCATGCATATAACTATCATTTCTGACCATGTAATTGAATCATAGTGGTGGCATCTTACAAAAGTTATTAAGGTACTCCGACAAAGATCATAGTTCTGTGTAGCAGATTCTCTTTTCTTCGATATGTTGTTTCTAGCCGAGATTCTCTTGATTATTTCCCTTTTTCATTTAAGATATTTTTCATATGGTAAAGAAAGTGATCAAGGTAAGGAGGGAGAAACACAAGAGGAGGAAAAGGAGGAAGAAGGAGAAGTATTTAGTTATTGAAAAACTGGTTGATAAATGCTAAAGAACATTATATTCATCAAATGAGAAGTGTAGTTAAAAGGAACGAAAAAACTATAATTCCAACAGGGAAGCAAATACATGCCGTCTTCAATAATTATCCATCTAAGACATTGCCTTCATGCAAGTAATTTTTATAAATAGTGATGTGATCAAATTTGTTTTAAAAAAAAAAGAAAGCTTAGCAGCAAATACACAACCAAAGCTTATTTGAAAAAGTATTCAACAATAACAAAAAATAGGGGCAAACTACAATCCTTACTGAGCAAATATTTGTAAAATCAAATTCCATTTACAAAATTTAGAAAATCAAATCAAGAAATCCACTTTGTACATATCAATCTACTTACTATTATTGATACTCAAATAGATTGAGCAATGAATCCACACGAACTGTATTATATCATTCCAAGCACAATATACTTCTTTTAGCAATCAACAACAAGTCAGCATCAATCTACACACCTGAATTTGCTGTTCCAGAGCAACCTATCTGACTAGCATCTAAACCATCACCTACATACAGACCCTGTTGCAAATGTTTGTTGATTTGTTATAATTATTTCATCCCAGAAAGTAAAATGTTTTTGAGATCAATAACTAGAAAAGATCCAATATCTCAGATGTAGAAGCAAATTTTCCTTTACCTGTTGTCTATTACGTTCTAGTTCTTGTTCCAACTGAAGCAGCTTCAGTTTACTATTTTCCAACTGCTGGACATAGGCCTGAGTAACACAATGTGAATTGAGAATATTTATGTCTCAATCAGAACAAGGTTTGAACAGACGTAACAAAATGGCAGAGAAATTCTGGGTAATGAATGAACAAAATTCAAGTGATACCTTCTTCCGTAAACGACTTTTACGAGCAGCCTCGCGGTTTTGTGCAAGGCGTCTACGCACCTGTATATGAAGGTACGGCATTAAGCAATTTCTATCTAAAGATGTGAGGTTTCAGTGCCATGAAAAGGACAATGAAAAATGAAACAGGAAACTGAAGCAATCATGCAGATGATACAAATCCAGTATATAAGAAAACTACAAAGAGAAGTGCTTGAATCGGTGCAAGGAAGCCGCAAAACATGCATATTCAAGAACATAATAAACTGGGTGGGTATAGGCATATAACAAAAAGGATTCGTTGGTCATAAAATGGAAAATAAACAGACAGGAACTGTTTGATTTTTTGAACAAGTCGGTTTTGGATTCTTTTTTAGCACCCTAATTCTCTTGTTGGCTTTGATACTATGAAATAAAATAGAGAAGAAAGACCTTCAAGTGAACAAAAAGATAAATAAAACCATTTTCATGAAACAAACTCCGGTGAACCCCTTTTTCTTCATTCATTTCCCTCTGAAAGCAGCAAGAAAAAAGAAAGGAATCTTAACGCTCTAGTCGAATTAAGGTCTTTTAACCATACTACCATATGCTATTGTAGATATGAAAGTTGTTGCGAAAGTTCAGTATTCAACCCATTTTCTTCACCTTCCCTCTCATCAATAATTCTCATGATTAATTTTACTGCTTTCTATCTTCATAACCTGATACCTGGTATGCTGAACGAGAAGATTGACTAGTTCATCTTCTTAAGCTAAGGGCATCTAATACCGCAACAATCTTGCAAACACTTACCACACCTCATACCTCAATTTTCTCCACCAATAGTCAGTTACAAAGCAGCAATATCAGGCTCTTAAAATAGCACAATATCAAAATCTAACAAACGCAAGAGCTCAAAATCATATGTGAGGATACAAAGACCTCTCAAATACATAAATGCGGCGTAATCAGGAATCCAAAGACTCACAGCTCTGGCAAAGTTTACAATACATGTGTGGTGGCCTTAGTTCCATTTCACTAAAAAGGAACAAAGATATTGAAGATATGACTCAAGCCAACTTTAGTACTCACGACATTAATGATTGGTTTTTTCTTTCCCAAATAACTGAGAAAAAGTAAATATATTGCAGAATAAAAATTTCTCACAAGGAAAATGATTCCTTGCGCATGAGAATGGCGATTCTCAACAAAAGAGGATTTTAATACATGGCAGTGATCCAACCATCACCACCATCATTTAACAAATACCCACTGGGAGTTGGGTAAAAAGAAAAGCAGACAAATTTAGAAAATATATTTACCTTATCAATACGTTTAGTTGTTTCAGGTTCATATCTGTTAGACGTTCCAACAGTCACTTGTGATGGTTCCTCTATCTAGACATATAATATGTTAATTAGCATATTTTGCTGCATAACTAAAACAAAGAAATATGTGAAAATGAAAGTCAAATGGAAAAAAGTGTACCTCATTCTCTAGTCTTTTCTCCATAATAGGCATCTCATTCTCTAGGCAATTCTCGACTTCAAGAATCAAGGTATCTGGGAAACTGCTACCTTTGAAATCTCCCCACATGCCAATCTGATGGATTGGGTCACATATACCCATCCTTTTAGAGGCAACAAATTGAGTATATGTTGAAGAATTCATTGCCTTTGGACTGCCATTTTAAAAAAAACAAGCCAGTTAATAATTGCCAAGGACTTAGACAATGGCATATGCTAATTTTTATGGTGCATAAAGAAAGAGGCAAGAAATGAGAAGCACCAGAAAATTACAAGGAACAAAATCCACAGAAAATTACAAGGAATACTGAATTTCTTTTACACCACTAGTACCAATATTATCTAATCCAATAGACATACATCAGTATTAGTTTAGATGATAAGCCGCACTTCTTGCAAAAGCAAAATATGTAACATTGGAATAGATTGTGCGTATATTGTCATGAGGTGAGGGGCTCAAAGAAACAAAGATCTTAAATTTCCAGGTACATATATCCTCAAACACACATTTTGGTAATGATTATTTTCCCACATAATTCTCACACATCTCAATGATTTCCAGAAGATCAAATCCATGGTATTCCATTCTCCGTTGACAGAAAAACAATTCCACAAAGGTATCAACAGGATATGACCAGAAACTACTTTCAATCCAGGGAATGAGGAGGTGTGCAAGATGGAGAAAACATAGATTTGATTCCAAAAGTGATCGCGGCTAATGAAAAAAACCTGTGGGAGTTAGCATCTATAATTTTGAGTACGAATGTAAAAACATCAATTACAAGTAGTTGTTTTTATCATCAACTTCCAATAACAGGCCATTTCAACAACTCCCTATCCTTTTTTTTGGTGTATGTTTGTTCCCTGACCATCCAAGAAAGGAGTTGAAAGAAAGAAGCGAAACGAATTCAACAAACCAAGATGATCAACATTAGATTCATGTATTGAGCAAATTCAGCAGCTAAAGCCAATCAAAAAGAGTTGACCTTCCCTTGAATTCGAACTCAACAAATCAAAGAATATCATCAAAGTCTAAGAAACAATCAAAATGAGTTCAATTTAACACCCAAAAACAATTTAAAACAGCTTTATTTTCTCAAATTTCTTGTCCAAAAACCATGCACTACATAAAACTAAATCAGTAGATACCATGAAAAAAGTCTCTAACTATTATTTTTTTCAGGCAAGAGTACAGTTCAATTCAAGCCTTACAGAGAAAAGGGGTGAAAGGTCAAACAAGCTAGTAACTTATTTAAACCTTTATAGCTGCTTCATTTCACAAATTTCTAACCAATCAGACAATAAACAAAAAGAATGACTTTTCTGGTAAAGACTCAATTTTGAACTAAAGGGGTTTAAAAAAACTACCAAATATGGATATAAAACTTCAAACAACAAATCAAAATTACCCATTTCATTCATTAAATGCTTAAAAAGATTTACTATTTCATACCAAACAAAAACAGTAGAGCAGAGAAAGGTAAACTAACCTTAAAGCCAACAACAGCAAAGTCTTCAAGAAACCTTATTTTCCCCACTTCAAAACTCTAAAAGCTTAAATCCTTCTAAACACCCATAGAAGAAAAATTGAATGGAATCTTGAAAATCAAAATTCCAATACCATCAAATCAATAAAGCAATACCCGATTCTCCAAAAAAAAGATCACTCACTTTGCATATATGAATATGTATGAAGTTTGTATACACAGAGAGAGAGAAAAAGAAAGAGAGAAAATTTCTACATGTATGTTTGAAAATGGGGTTAATGGGTATCTATACCAATACATACATATATTATTGTTGTTGTTATCATGTGCTACAGTTGAAACAAGATTAGAATCTTGAGAATGAGAACTTGTCATTTTTCCACTATTTTAACAAGAAAAAAGAAAAAAAAGTCTTTTTCTTTGTGGGGGTTAGGGGTAGGGGTAGGGGTGGGGGTGAGGGGTCCCTGATACCAACACCGGGGGTGGGTGGTGGTTGGTGTCTCCGGCGACCACCATTTGATTATGGGAATAATCGTTGGAGGTGTGGCCATTAATGGCTGCACGCGCCATCAGACGGTAAGATTTAGGATGTAGCCATTTTTAAAAAACAATTGTGTGTTAGCTGGCATGGTGGTGACATCAAGGATAAAACAATGTTCCATTTCTTTTTACTCGTATAATGTTCAGAATCTAAGTTGAAATTCAATTAATTAATTGCTTTTAATGGTGTTTGTTTTCATTTTTATAGCTCGAGTCGAATTATTTAAACTCGCACATGATAGGATCCATTTGCGGGGGGGAAAATCATTCCCAAGATTCAGATCAACTAATCTGGACTTGCGCATTACATGATTTATTTTTAAAGGATTTTTTTCATTCACAAAGCTTGGAGCGATCGATCTGTATCTGTATGTTGCAGGATTTATTTCTAGAAAAAAATGATACTCAAAGCTCAAATCAACTAATCTCAAACTCGTTAAAAATAATAGGAATTTCAACCATTTCACTATCGCCTATATTTGAAAGGAACAATATTGTAATATTGCATAAATAAACTAAAACAAATGAGGGTTTATATTAGTTTAATTAATAGAGTAATGAATTGATAATTGGATTCTAGAATATTCATGGAAATAAATTTTGTTTTTATATATGTCTAGAGAAACTTTGCCCTAGAAGTTAACAATTTAGATTCAAATTCTGTCAAAAAAAATGTTCTTTAAGAAGAAATTTACTCGTATTTTGTGAATATACCAAGATTATAAATGTCATTGGTGTTATAAAAATATTTTCTTTGCAACCATATAGTATATAGTGTGAATAAGACAAGTAAGCGGCATCATATGTGCTAAAAAAAATATATGAATATTTATTAGTAGACATAAACAAATACTTAAATTAGATTTTATCTGACAAGTAAATATTTTAACTCGTTTTCGTTGTGTTTCATTACTGTTAACATGACACATAAATTTCATAAGTGTCTAAATAATCATTTTATAAATTAAAGTGTTTCAACTAATATAGTGAGAGAAAAAAATTAAAATATCTGAATATGCATATTCAAAATTGAAGCAGCTAGTTACTGGTTACTACCAAATTTAAATATATATTTATGTATTATATTTTTATTAGTACTTGATTACAGTGCAGCTTAAAAATATATATTTAAAACTCAATAATAATATTTCATTGTTTAATGAAAGAAAACTAGGTATGAACAAGGTTGGGATATTTATGAAATTATTTTATTTTATATGAATAATAGTTTCATCATTTAATAAAATTAATTACACTATTTCAAATCGAACATAAAATAGAATTAATTTAAATTTTATTTTGAAATTACTATGTTTATCTTATTTACCAACCCCCCTTGACCATTAGGCAATCCAATATAATCGAATATCGAGATATTCTTCCATCCATATAATGCTTTAATTTTCTCTCTTTTATCAAAGCTATGTCCAACAAGCTACAAGTCCAATTATTTTAGCTCAATCTTTTATTTCGAAAATTAAATTTGTTTGTCATTGAGCTTAAAATAACTTTTAGGGAATTCCTAACTTTTAATCATTCAATAGTTCTTAGAGCTACTTAAGTAAAATTGATGCATGCATCAAGTGTGGGTGAGTTTTTCTCATTTTTGTTCTCTCTTTTTATTATTATTAGTATTACACTTGGTTTTTGAACGGTTGTTACGTATTGCTTCATAATGTATTGTATCGTATTCAGGGGCGGAGCCACCTTGTACAATGGGGGCTCAGCCGAACCTCCATCGACGAAAAATATATTATTTATACATGGTTAAAATAATTTTATATGTATATGTAGTAGATGTCGAACCCCCTTCGGCTACTTCATGTGTCTGTTTCTACAAATTTTGAACCCACTTATTGAAACTTCTGGCTCCGCCTCTAATCGTATTGTGTTGTGTTATATTACATTGTACGATATTGTTTTAATGAATACAACGTTTGGGTTGATTGTATCGTTTTTCTTCATTACATAATGCCACACATTCATAATTTGAATGATAGACCTATAAGAAAACTAGGATACTAGGTATAGCTATTAAGAAACGGTAGGGTAAAATAAATATAATTGTTATTATTAAATACTAAGGTAACGGTATCACACCAAATAGGTCGTTACACAAATGAGTATTTTCATTATTACCTAACGATGAATTTAAACATTACGATACAATAAAATTTAATTAACAATCAAAACAAACATTGTACTTAAACTAACAGGTAACAACCAACGGATAACAACCATCCAAACAAGGTGTTAGTATTCTTCCTATTAATAATGAGACCAATGTTCACCAATGCATGAGATAAATATTATAAATAATTCAATTTTTGTATGAAGAATTTATGTTTTTGCCTTGTTTTATATGACAATATCATTTATTGAAGAGTGAAAATAGTTCTATCTT
Source organism: Solanum verrucosum (assembly GCF_900185275.1). Taxonomy (NCBI): domain Eukaryota; kingdom Viridiplantae; phylum Streptophyta; class Magnoliopsida; order Solanales; family Solanaceae; genus Solanum; species Solanum verrucosum. The sequence goes on from NW_026020194.1 coordinate 1,113,651, forward strand.
TGATTGTCATTTTTCCAAACATATCCAAATTTAATAATTAAATTAAAGAATGAATATTAATTTTACATCAAAAGTTAAGTATTTCGACTCTTATGTACCTCTTAGTCAAAGAAATGATTATCTTTAAATACCTTTAATGATCATGAAAACTAATGTTAAGCATATTTGATATAATAACATTTTAATTAGTTGCTGTTAAGTATAAATATTCAGCACATCAGTTACAGTGTGTGGTTACTAGTTTACATTTTTGCATGATTTAAATTTATATAAGGTATGAATCAATTTATGTATTATTTTATGTAATACGTAATTAACTAATGTATAAATAACATGCGCGTGTAGTTCACGTGATTCATGGGAGCGTGAAAAGGATCGTCAATATTTGGGCATTTTGAAATGGTTGTTGTGAGTTGTGACGGAAGCAAAATGTGTTGCTTCAATGACTTTTCTTTAATTAATTAATTAATTAAATTAAATTTACAAACAAGTTTAAAAATAAAATGATACGTAATACTTTATTTATTTTGAAATAAAATAAATATTCTAACCCCTAATGGAGTACCTACTTTCAATTATTGAATAAGAAATTAAAAATATCACGTCTTTCAATTGGAATTAAGTGCTTGCAACTTTAGAGAAGGAAAACTTGTTTATTGGACAAATTTAATTAGTAAAAGTAACTTTAATAATAGAAAGAAAGAAAAAAAAAAAGTGTAACGTCAAATATATTTATATTATTATGATTCAGATAAAATATTTATGTAATAGATAACTTATCTTATTTTTAAGATGATAAATTTCATATATAGTTTAAGAAGAAAAAACTTCAAAATAGATTTGTGCTTATGGGGAGTGAGATACTATCATGATTCATAAAAAAAAATTCTAATAGAATATATATAATTAAGTAGAATAAATTAAGAGAAGGTTCTTCTTTTTGTATAAAAGAGTTGAGTTGTTTTTAATACGAATAAACGATCGACTAATTGCGTGGTAAGATGATTAAAGTTTAAACACGTATATATAGAATTTCATTTCGTCAAAATATACATTGCAAGATAAACATGCTTTTACAATTGATATGAATGTACAATATAAGCTATGATGAGTTAAGTCAAATACAATATTACTTTTAGCTAAGATTCTTACGTGTTAAGAAGTATATTAAATATGTTAAAATATTGAATTTCGAATCAATAACTCAATGATATCTCAAATTCATATAATTCAAACTGTGAATCTGTCTAATCCTTAAAACATTATCAATTATTCAGAATTCAAATGGTCCATAAATTCAATGATTATATTATTAAATTCAAATTGTAAATCTGCTTATGCTTAAAATGTTATCAATTACACCTAAAAAAAAAAGAAATCAATTAGAAATATAGTTTTGACGTGTACTATATGCTTAATGTAATCTTTGTCTAGTCATAAAGTGATCAATGAATATATGGAAAAATGCCAAAGTTTGAAGATTATGAGTTAATCTCTTGTACTTTAATTTTTAAGATAAAAGGAACATTAATTTTGGCTTAAAAGACAAGTAATCATTTCTTATATCCAAAAGAAAGACCAAAAGGAAACAAGTAGTACACCCTCGGCTTTAATATTTATTATATGGTCATAGAAGTTATAATTTAAAAAGTAAGATCATTGTAATTAAATTATTAAAATCTTTGGAAGGCAATAAATAAAATGAGGCCACATAAGTTCTACGAAGTTACGTGCCTAATATCAACATTTCAGTTTGACTTTGAAAATAGGACTTATATACCTCTCATTTTAAGTGACTTCCTTGATTAGTTTTTAAATTTGTTAAAAAGAGCAGAAGAGATATTTCTATATTTGAAAAGAAAGTAATATTAAGAGTTACCTAGTACTTGTTATTGATAGGAGGTGACCGTTGTCTTTTGAAATTAGTTGAAATGTGTAAAAATATTCTGTGAAATTATAAGTCGAAATGCACGATACTTGGTCCAGACACCACAGTCATAATATTGAAACTTCATTTCGATATAAATTGACATGATTTATTTGAACTTCATTATAAGTTGACACGATTTATTGGAACTTCATTTTGATATAAAATATGTACTTTTTATTAAGAAAAGAAGAAAAACAGATATGCAGATCTTTAGTATCTATCATTTTATTTTGATAGTAAGGATAATTTTGGTACCTTGTATATAATAAGATTGTGCTTCACCAACCCATAAATAAGGTACAATAGATGGGATTGCTCCTCCCTTAACTAGAAATCTTCGATTTGAGCCTTATGTATGAAAAAAACTTTGGTAGGAAGCGCTCGCCCCCTGTACAAAAAAAGATTGTACTTCAAAACTCCTTTTTTATTTATTGACATTCGTGTTTAATCAAACATCACATAAAATTATATAATTTTTTAGTACATAGATTCTATAAAACAATCCATTTTTAGTATATAAAACTATAAAACAGCATACGTGTTCTTATCAAGCTCGCACCTAATTAATTGAGAGGATTATTATAAGTGGATTAATTAGTTGTCATTCATGTAGGACAGTAGGGTGCATAAGAACCTTACTAGTAATACTTCAAATCATTAAATAATGAATGTGGTGCAGTAAAAAATACTCTTTCATTCTTAATTAGAGATTTAAGATTTGATTTGATCTCGATGAATACAAAACTACTTTTGTTGGAAAACATTTTACATCTAATATAAGATTTTTCAACGCGAATTCAGTCAGGTCAATTACAAATACTCTCATGCATTAGGAATGTCCTAAGAGGTTTCAAAAGCTAGATTGATTACCTTTAATTAGCCTCTATGGTTAAGTCAATAGAGGTATTTAGTCCTCTCAAGAGCATGAAAAGAGGTGATATTAAAAAGTTGATAAGTAATTAATTAGCACACATTCTATCCACTAATGTTATCTTATTTTAAATTTCCCTTTTTTGGGTAATAACTACTATATATTAAAGCTGTTTTTTTTTGAGGACTTGGCAATTTTAATACTAATATATTTGATCTTTTGTGTACTTTGGGTGCCTTTTTGTCCACCCTAATCTCAACTTCCCTCCCTACCTAATGCCCCTTCAAATTCTATAAAGACATAGGGGACAACTTAATTAAGCTTTAATTATTATTATAATTTTGTCTCTTATTCTTGTTTGGGACAACTAGATCTTTTAATTAGATTGACAGATTGACATATATATATATCTTAATTAATTTGAAGGGGTTCACATTTGTAGTAGATTTATTTCTTCATACATTTCTAAATAACCATCTTCAAGGAGGTCCCTATACAAGTATATATCTAATATAGTATGTTTTGACTTTAAATATACTCCATTTTTCTCAAAGAAAATGATCAAAATACACGAATGTATGAAAGTCAACATGTCGAATTTTCAATATGAAATTCATACATTGTTTTTTTGTTTTAATATTACATAAAAATAACTAAATTTGATGGCTAAATATGCATATTCTATCAAATACTTCTAAACATATGTAACATAGTATATTTTGAGTTTTTGACTTTAAACATACGATGTATGAAAGTAATACTAGTAATTTTTCAGTAAAAAATTTAAACATTGAATTTTTATTTTAAAATTACAAAAATATATTGTGTATCACAAAATTTGATTGCCAAATTACCCTTAAAAAAACTTAATAAAGCTATATTATTAGTTTACTTCCTACATAATATAGTAATATTTTTTGGGATGGGGAGAGTATATGTTTTTTTTTTCCTTTTAAGGTTACATAATAGTTTGATGTCCATGCTTATACAATGAATATTCCCTTTTATGTCTTAGCACACAAAAATAAATTGATGTTATAAAATGCTTTTGAATGTTGTAGGCATGGGAAATCAATACTCTAATACCACATGGAAATAACCATATATATATATATCGACAAGTGGTGCATTCTGAATTTTTTCATCGATTTAGTGGCATTACATCATAATATAAGAAAATATACCTCACCTCTCCCCCTTCTACCTAATGTCCAAAGCATTAATAGTATATTGAGTTAATAGCATTTTAATTTGATCTTTATGTTGTTAGTAAATTTTAATTTTTGTGATATTGGATTAATCATGTTTAATTTTTAATTAATTGATATGTACATTGTTAATATTTTTAATTGAATATTTATAAATTTACAAATTAATAATAGTTACATAATTCAATTGCACATTTGTTACATTAAGATTAAATTGCTATTTCATATTTTAAAGTAACAATAATTTTAAAAATAATCTAGATATAACAAATTTCCTATTTAAAGGAACCGAAAACACATGTTTTTATTTTTTGAAGATTAGATATACTAATAATCATATATCACAATAACTAAAATTTGAATTTATCAATAATTGAGGTATCAAAGATATTATCTTTCCTAGTATTTTTTTGAGTTTCCTTTTAACCATAAATGAATAAAGGTAGTTGGTTTACGAATTAGCTATTCGAGTTTTTTAATGCAAAAAATGTATATGCACTAACTAATAATATATAAAATAATCATGTGGCATGTTGCTGAGACATGCACCTAAGGAGAAAGTCTTTGCAACCGAAGTGAGCCGAGTGACGTGACAACGCTACTAATTGAGTTCCCTAAAATGACTTTCAACGAAAGATTGTCTTTGCTAACTATTCTAAGTTAATATTTGTGGAGTATGTAGCTAGGTGGGGAAGTAAAAGCAATCTTTATTCATACATAGACTTCTCAGATATGAAATGGACCACTTCAAATAGGTTCATTGCTTGACGAATAATAATATATAATACATAGAATATTTACTATTTAAAGATGGATGGAGCCATAATAAAATTAAAGAAGAATTACTTATATTGGGTCACTTAAACTAAAAACAATATTTTGCATCTTTAGATACTCTTATCCACGTCTTGCTAATGTAATATTTACTCTTATTCCACATTTTATCTTGTATAGTATTACTTAGATTCTTATATAGTTATTTACTAAAATTACTAATATAGTAACATTCAATTTTTAATATAAAACTTCTCATAACTAACTGAGCTTTGCATAAATTATTATATTAGTTATATAAATTTGGTACGAAAAAAAACATTTTTTTTTAAGTAATACATAATTTTACACAATTTTTCGCATTGTGGATTTTGAAAAATTATAATATCAATGTAAAAAAAATAATTCTATTATTAATTTGAATATTTAAATATTATATAAATAAATAAAAATTGGGGAATAACACCTTACTCATACGTAAGATATCTGGATTAAAAATACGACTAATTACAACTTAATTTTAAGATTAAATAGATCCTCCTAATTATATTTACTAATTACAAACAGTGGGTTATACTAGGAAATAATATTTATTTATTTATTGGTAAAAACTAATCTATAAATTATGCTAGAATGAGAGATCGAAGTACAAGTAAATAGCCATATTATTTTATCTAATAATGATGGCAATGGTTTTTTATTTCATGCCAAAAGTTTTAATCTAACTTGTCGGAAAAAAAGAATAATGTTCGTGGTATTCTAACAAAGAATAATTCTGTTTATTGAAGGGGTTAGTAGTTCTTTTCATTCCTTGGTTATCGATAAATTTTGATTTTAAGTCATTCTGATATATAACTGAATATATTTGACCTTCAATGTCACGATCCAGATCGTCGTGATTGGCACCCACACTAACCCTCTGGCGGGAGAATCATTACTACAACCCAAACTAAACAACTCAATCAAAAACTAAGGCATTTAAAGATACGGAAGCAGGTTTAAATGCAAAAATTATATAGAGTTCCCATAAACTCCAAAGGTTTAAATAAACTAGCCAAACTAATGCGGAAGAACAACCCCTAGAACCTGAAAGTCAATGTAACAAAACTCTACTAACGACAAGTCTAAGAACAAGGGGTACAACCTCGAAATTAAACAAACACTTTAAACAAATAGTTTGTGTCCGAAAGAGTGGACTTAAACAAGAAAGATCCATGACAGCCTGAAAGAACTGGCTCACCCTTGAATCCAATCACGCTCAACAATCATCTAGCTGAGGTTTATCAATAGCCGTCTGAAGATGACTTGTACTCAACAAAGAACAAGCAAGTGCAGTATCAATACACAACCACAGTGTACTGGTAGGATCATGCGGTTATCCCAATAAGTGAAACAAATGCAAGTAACCACAACATTATAGAACAAGCATAACCAAACATATACAATAGTAGTCATCTTTTTCAGGATCAATGTAGCATTCCACGTTCTCAATAATACACATTGGTTATCATTTTAGAGCAACATACAGTCTTCCAATATCAATCATCATTAGATATGAACATAATCATCACAAGTAGATACACAACACAATTCAATGGTCCTCTCACGGAACCCAATTCAATAGTCCTCTCATGGAACCCAAACCCAAATTGTTAGTGTACCGGTTTGTGGTAACCGATCCAATGTTTATGTTGAAACGTGACAACCGATCCCATATTTATGCTGGAATGTGGCAACCGATCCCATATTTATGTCGGAACGTGGCAACCGATCCAAGTTAGTGTGTCGAAACGTAACACACGATCCATTCAACAAACCACAATCGCAATCGCAATCACAATGTATATTCTCACAATCATACAACAAGAGGTGATTCATGGCATACAATTATTCAATTATTCTCATTTATGATTAAGGTGATTAATAATGCAACATTCACATACATACATGCATTATAATGAGCAATTACAAACATATATCACACCAACATGAAATCACAACCATCACCTACCTCGAATCCAAGCTTGAATCCCCTAAGGCACTTGAATCTTCCATTTCTGGATTCTTTTCGCTTGTTCTAGGTCTACAAACAATTAACATACGCAAGGATCAACAATCAAAGGTCTAATTATCCGAATTATAACAAACCCAATAACCCTAGACCAAACCCATGATCCTAATACCCAGATTAGGGTTTTTTCCACCATAATTTCTAGATCAAAACCCTCCCCCATCGATAATCACCCACAAATTTACATTCTACAGATTGAAAAATGGATTCAGGGAGTTAAAACCTTACATTTAGCCTCAAGAGTGGTGGAAAAGTGTCAAGAAAGCACCTAGGGTCGTCTCTTAGCTCTCAAGGTCGAAACTTGCAGAATAAAACGATTTTGGGATTTTATTTCCGACTTAAGCCGCGTCTGTCCAGCTACAGCGGCATGCACGGAGACAGAATGTTGGAATTTGAATTACAAGCTCCCATTTCACAACACACCTTCATCCCATGACACTCAGAACATACCCGTTCACGCTAAGATCAGTTTCAAGAGTTCTACTCGCCCGAATTCAATTTCGTAAAGTCGTACAGGTTCCTTAATGTCTTAGCTATCTAATCATGTGATCAAAATCATAATTAGATCACCCAATTGTTACCAGATTTCTCTAGACTCATCTGACTCCGATTTCGTCCTAATCTAGACTAGGCTAGGAAATTCCAAGTTACTACTCAAAAATTTTCTGGCTCCAATTCTTTCCCCATTGACTTTTCTCTAACGACGGAATCAGGTTGTTACATTCAATTAATTAAAATGTTTACTTTTGATTTCTTCGCTCGTAAATATTCATAAGTTTTATCATAATTATCAATTATTTCACCACTTAGCTACTCATTTTAAGTATGAATTGTTAAAAATTACATACCTCCATATTAAAATGTTCACTCCATGTTGAACGCTAATATAATTTTAAAAATATTAAAATTATAACATAATTTTCTACAAAAAGGGCTATATATATATATTTAAAATAGTTAAAAATTAAATAACTTTTGTTGAATATCATAAAAACTAAAATAAAAATTTACTAATAACAGAGAAATAAAAAAAATGATAGATTCAAATTTTTAGAAACAACTATATTTTTGTTTGTTTGTTTTCTCATTTCCCTTTAAAATTTTATATATATATATATTTTTTTTTTTTATTTTTTTTTATTTTTTTTATTTTTTTATTTTATTTTTAAAACAAGGGAATTAAGTTGGCCCTCCATTATGGACAATATTCAATTATAGAAGGAGTATTAATTAGTTTGGCCCGACAAAATGTAATGTACATTTCATTTCAACAATTGAAAATGAAATCTACAACAACATATTTCTACTTTAACTCTATCTCTATTAATTATTTTTTCTGTTTGTTGTGTTTTTCATTTACATACCTCATAAGAAAAATGAGTGGCACTTGACTATTTTACTCATATTTATATATATCTTAAGATATAATATTTTCTTATTGAATATTTACTTTATAATTAAGATGTCTATAGTCTTCAAAAATAATTACTACTATCTATTATAAAGATAAAAGTAAGAAAATTAATATATCATGAACTTTTAAATTGATAAATATTTCTAGTGGGGACTGTTGCACAAGGTGAATATAACGAAATAGTGATTGAAAAAATATATTAACGGATGTAATTAAGTGCGTGACATATATTTTTATATTAAATAAAATTCATTTTTTAGTTAGGATGAATTAATATGCATCCTCACCTTTATTTTGTCATTTATTTATTATAATAATAATAATAAATTAACTAATATGATTTAATACACGCGTCATTGAATATTTTTCGATTAAATCGATCGACAAAAGGTACTTTTAATTGTATGGTATAGTTATAATGGGGTCTTTTCCAAATAATAAGTAAGAAACCCATTACATAGTAAGTAACAAATCATCATGTTCCCTCCATTTATATAGTTGACCTTACATTTATCCTATTACCACATGGTGCATGCTCCCATGCCCCAACCTTATCATTTTTATTTTTATACTTTTTTATTTGCCTCTCGATATAATTTATATTTGAGTTTGATTTATTTAAATTCACATTGAGGAGGTATCATTTGAGGATAATGCTTTTCAGTAAAGATTTTTTTCATACTCAAAGTTTAAAATTAAGAAAAAACAATCTCATTCACTTCTTTACCACATTTTTTGGTGGTTCCCCCAATATCAATCATACAACACTACCATTAAGTTGTAAATGGTAGTCCCAACATGAACGAAAAAGATTATAAAAAAAATAGAGTCAGAATCAGAATTTTAAATTTGTGAAAAGATATATTATTAAAATCGATTTGAAATTTTAAAAATAAAAAAATATATTATTGAATTTTAGATAAATTATTTATTTATATTAAAATAATTTTTTATATAAATTTAAAACATGACCAAACCTATTAAATTTTGTAAAAATTGAATAGCTTTCTCTTTAGCTCCGTCCCTTATTAAAAGATAACATTATTGATTTTGACCGAGAAGTTACACTTTTTGATTAAAAGTAAGAAAACATTGAAACATAAATGCAGAGTAAAGTTGTTTCGTCCAACTACACTTTAATCAAAAATAAAAATAAAAAGAATTATGTCATCTAAGAAATTTTTTTAGTGACACGTAACTTTCCATTCATGTTATAATGTCACGGTATTTTCTAGTATGGTTTTTACGAAAGAACAAGAAGGGAAGTTTTTCCTTCTCTTTTTTTTTTTCTTTTTTTCTTTGAAAAAAAAGAAGAAACATCATGTCCAACTAAGTGTCTAAGTCTATCAACACATGCCTCATGCAACATGAGCCTTTTGAAATTCGAACCCTGAACTTGATTTTGATACCACTTGTTAGAATCAAGCACTAATTATTATGTCAAAAATTATAACTTTTATCAAATACACTATTTTATTTCTTATCTATTTACTATGTAAGTGTCATGTTCGAACATGATAAAGAACCAATCACCCCACTTCCTTATGAACTTTGCCATAGGCACATGTTTAAGTTTAAAGTTTATTCAAACTTCAAAGTTTAAGTTTAGATAGGTTAATAATATATTTATTTTATTATTAACTTAATTTATTTTGACTCGTTTAATTTAATCCATTAAGTATTTTTTAAAAGAGATTTTCATTTTTTAAATTGAGGGTAGGGGGAGGGGAAATGGGGAGGAAATTACAATGTGGGGAATCGAACCCTCACCAACAAGGTGAGAGTTCAGGTATGTAATATATAGTTATAACTTATATAATGTAAGAAAAAAGAGTTTTAGTAGATACTCAAACAAATTATAAAGAAAACAAATAAAAAATTTAAAATTTAATAAGAATTAAACGGTTTGGATTATGATCATTTTTTATTTCATTTTAGTCCAACTCATTTCATCTCGAGTAAGTTTTGGTGGGTGGGTGACAACTTAGTCATTAGCTCAACTTATTTTGGCATGTGCAATAATTTGAGCCAATCCATTCATTTAACACCTCTAATTCAAATATTGTCATAACTAATGGTAAAAATAAAGTATAATAATTATCGATTTGATATTATAATCCTTTTTAAATTCAATCCGACCGACGAAAAATATGTACAATTTTCTCAAGATGTATAAATTCATTAGGAAATATGATTAAAGTTCTACATCATCAAATTTTGAAAGGCTCTCCTTCTGGTCTTTTTATCTATCACTTTAATTAGTCGATTAAAAAATTATTCCAAATTATTTATCATTTTTAAAAAAATCAAGTAGGCATCAATTTTATTTTAAACAATGCCACCCTTATTACTCCAAGATTTTAAAAATAAAAAATATTACCCTTACTGCTCCAGGAAATGGTGCAATTATTAAGTACTCATTATATACAAAAAAGAGATAAAGTAGTCTGTGTTACCAAAAAAGGGGTATTTTAATCAATCCTTTATGCTTAATGCTACTAACTATTTTTTAATTTAGTAGTTGCGTCAAAATTTACAACTTTAATGTTTTTTTAAAAAAAATAAACTTTTCATGTGGACTAAGTGCTATTCTAATAATCATTATTTGACTTATGTGTCTAATTTATAAGGATGAGTTTGTCATTTTCAAGTTAGGCTAGCAATGTCCCTGCATAAATTAATCAAGCATGAAAAAAATAAAAGCAAAATTTTTAAACTTCAATTTGCATGGTCTATTTCTCCCTTTTCTTGATTTGCATGTTCACTTATTATAATACTTGTTTTTTTATGCAAAGGATGATGGAGTATTCTGGTGGAAAAATAATGGAAACTATCGACAATCTTTTAAAGTTGACATCGATAAATTTTAGGCCTCTGTCATTAATGATCCTTTAAAGTTGACGTCAACTTTCATTTAGGTTCTATTTGTTTTCATTAAGATTAAGACTTGAACTTGAGTACCTATTTGAATGATTAAAATCTTGTCTCTAGATTTGAATACTAAATGATTAAGATTGATTGGTTTTAAACATATATATATATATATATATATATATATATATATACAACAAATATTACAATTCAAATAAAATAGTAGTTAAATATTACATTAACAAATATTAGGAAAAAACGTCATTTTTGATAAACATTAAGATATTTGAATTATAAATAAATATTTTAAATTAGATAAAAATAAAATGGAACTACAATATGGACTACGTATAATAATAATAAAATAATAATAATTGTTAGAAAAAAATGTAATCATCTTTCTTTTTTTTGAAAAAAGTAATTCATCACAAACTAGTCTTAAATAAATAAGTGAAACATCTCTATGTTCTATAATGTGTTTGTCATGTACTCTTCTCTAAAATAAATAATGGACATGATATACATTCAAATGATTTTAGACAAATTTCTAAAAGGCATCATCGTCCAATTTCAACAACACATATTTATGAAATTGCTTTGAACTTTAATCAAATAAAAATTTTACAACAAATTTTATCAATTTTTGATAAAGAAGCAGCAAGCACAAAAAATAAATATTTAAGGGAAATAATTTGAATAACTAATAAAATTAGAGAATTACATAAGCCTCAATTTGTTTTGAAGAAAAAAATATGAAGTACAATTTTTTCTCGAAAATAAATATGTTTCTAGAAGAGTTTGAATGAGAATAAGACTATGTCACATATCTATTTGGATTCATTTAGACTCATTAAGAGATTTCTAAGTAAAAAAAATAAACACACTTAAAAGTCTAATATATGAACCATTCAGATTCAGACCTCCGTTAAGTGCAAATAATGAGGCCTTAGACACCTTAAGTAATTCTTGTTCATTTTAAACATCTTTAGTAGGGTCTCGCTGTGTCATTTTGACACACATATATATATCATTAACATAGATTTTGATAAAATATAAATTAAATTTTAACTTATGGTGACGTCAGTACTAGCGCACGCATGCAAATGCATAATTAAAAATAATAATAATGGTTTCTTATTAGTGACGTTTAGTAGTAACCATAAGTTAACATAATTTATTAAATAAAATGATGTCCAATAATATATCCACTTAGAGAGATGAGATAAGATTAATAAGATATATAGTTTAATTAGGTCATAGTGCTGATGTTATGTTTTTTTTTAATTATTTGAAAAAAGCATACTGTATTATATATAGAATAATAATGATAGTGGTACCTACCTAATCAATGGTTGGCTTATGATTCCTTAGTGATTTTCCTTTTCAGATTCTCTGTTTGGCTACGTCACTTTTTTCCCACTATCATCCCATTTTTACATTTATTACTATTATTATTATTATTATTATTATTATTATTATTATTATTATTATTTTATTTATTATAAATAAGTGTGGTGTTAAATTTATATATTCACTCGTTGTTTCAGTATGTTCGTCTTACTTTTCATCTTAGGTTATTTGTAAAAGAATGTTTTTCTTAGCAATTCAATTAATTATCATTTTTCACGTGACATATTTAAGATTGTGTGATTAAAGACATTGTGATACATTCTACATATATTTAATTTAAGACCACAAGATTCAAAAATCTAATTTACTTTTTTAAACTCTGTGTAAAGTCATGATCATGAAACAAATAATTGAAAAGGATGGAGTTACATATTACTCCCCCAGTCAATTTTTTACTTTTCTAGTATAAACTTGCAATATGTCCCTTAAGAAGCATTAAACAAAAATGGAGAAACACATTTTTATTATATCAACCTTTGAATATAATAAATTCAATCATGTTTTGACAAATGACTATACTTAATGATTAGAATACACTGACAATTAAGTGTTAGATTATCTTTCTAAATCGAACAAATAAACATAGATATCTAGTTTGAATATAATAGACAAGTAAAAGTGAACAGAGAATAACAATTAGTTCTATATCAACCTAAACACATAATGTCCAATAATGATATATGACATATATCTTATCTTTTTGAACATAGATTTGAGCAAATAATTGAATTTCATATATGATTTATACAGTCCATCCAACTAAAATTTGAGATTCAATTATGTAGTTTATTTATTGACAAGTGGGGTCTTGTGAAGTATTTTTCCTAAGCGCAATTTGTAAATTAGTGGATTTGGCACTAAGAGTGGCTATAGTGTGTGGTGTCACCATATAGTGAAAAGATTCAATTCCACAAAAAAAAAGAATTTAATTTTTTGAGAAAGATTCTTTCCCTCCCATCATGTTTGGATCATTATTATTATTGGTGGGGTACTTATAATTCCCAACTTGGAACTCATCTAAGTGAATTGCTTTGTAGCTAGATAAGGAAGGTTTTAATAAGTAGCATCAAATATATAAAAAGGGTCAATGCTTTTACATGAATGGCCACTTCAAATTTGAGCAAGACAAATCATGTGCTTCTAGCCATCATCCATCATCGATTCTGATCAACTCGATTCGATCTCAACTTAATTCTCATTGAGATAAGATTTGACTTGTTTTTTTGTCCTTCTACCAAATAGAAAAGATGATTCTTTTTCTGAATGAATGACGACTTATCTAATATTCATCTATTCGATTCTCCTACTAGAATATCTTTTTGTTAAAATTCCTTTATAGATATATAATTTGACATACAAGACATTCATATATATATAGTCACAACTCATCATCCAATAATGGATTATTTAAGGGGATGTCACATAGAAAATATTAGTATTATTATAATTACAAAAAAAATATATGGTCCTCCTAATCAAATCAATTCTTGTGCCAGGATGAGGCTCATACGACTGGACCATAGATTTATTATTTGTAATTAAAAGGTCGCTCAATTTTATCTAAGTATTAGGAAAGTCATTTGTAACAAATATATAATAATTATTCAATTTTATCTAAATATTACGAGAAGTTATTAAAATAAATAAATAAATAAGACAATTTCAATGATACTTAAAAAAATTTGAGCCACAGCTATATATAAAATCGTTTATGGAAAATATTGAGGCTATCATTTTCATTAGTATCGTAGTTGTCTTTTTTGCAGCTTTTGTTGTTGCAGGAGTATGTGGTATAATTCGACAATCACCCCAATTGAATTATTTAGACCCACTCATTATTAATGTGCTACTACAAAAAATAGTTAAGTGACTTTAATTATATTCGATTAAAGTTGAATGACTTTTTTTATTATTACATACTTAACCCTCCATAATTTTGATATTAGATGTAATCAATTAGAAGAAAACAAAATTAAGGAGAACAATTTAAATAAAGGAAAAGAGGAGTCGAATCCAATGCTTTAGTATTTGGGTATGTTAGTCAATTATTCTTTTGCCGAAGCGCCGATAGATAAGTTATGAGAATACACGTGAAGCAAGTGATGTTATGAGAATCTATATACTCCCTCCGTCTCATCTCGTATTAGTTATTAACTTTCTGATGACATGTTCCTCAAAATAATGAAGAATAATTTATTAATTTACTCATTAATTTTTATTCTTTTTTTTTTAACTTTATACTTGTAGAAATAATAATTGCAAGGGTAAACTAGAAAAATATTTGATTAGCTTTATTTTAATTTTATAAATTGACAAGTAATTTAGAATCACTAATTTTAATAACGTGGATAACTAATATGGGGCAAAGAGAATGTGTCATAGAAAAATGTTCGAACCCTTAACTTTTAAATGTGGCAATCACAATCAATTGGTCTCATTCCTCAAAAAAACTTATTTATTCTTTTATTTTCTTTAAAGAACTATTGTAACTTCGTAAACCATCATTTGGCACGTACGATTTTTTTGTTGGAATAATTACCGTTCTAAAACACTTCGATCAATTAGTTTATAAAATACATACAAAAGAATATATATATGTTGTGTATATTTTGATCAAATTAGTAAACTAATTGGTGGAATAATATATATGTATAACTTCCCCCTTTTTTATGTTAGAAAAAATTACACATATAAGCAAACATATATTAGTTAATTAGTTAACATAGTTATAGTTTGTCTTAATTACAATTCGCGACCTACTTTTAGCTATAATTACGCGACTCAGCTTTTTAATTTTATATAATTCGCATGTTTGTATAATTCGGAATTTGTATAACTTTTGTATTATTCGGAATTTGTATAATTGCTTACACTTTTGATGTCTGTAATTGTATAAATTTGTAATTTCGAGTTTATACAAAAATAATTGAATTATACAAATGTACCCGTGAATTATACAAACCTACGAATTATACAAATCCGCGAATTATACAAACGAGACAACTTAAACTGTAGCTACAACCCGTAAATATGCAAACTATAGCTATGGAGTATAATTAAGTTTATTATAGTGGCTATTTGCAAAAATTCAGCATGTTACTCTTTAAATTTTGTACCTATTGAGCAAAGTGCACAAATAGTCGCTTGTAGGATCGACTTTTAAAACATGACTGAA
This sequence comes from Solanum verrucosum, assembly GCF_900185275.1. NCBI lineage: Eukaryota > Viridiplantae > Streptophyta > Magnoliopsida > Solanales > Solanaceae > Solanum > Solanum verrucosum. Next base: position 1,129,375 of record NW_026020194.1, read on the forward strand.
TAATTAAAATATTAATCACCTTAGAATTAAGTTACAAGACTCAGGTCTAAAATTTCAAACTTTAAATATTTGGGTTAAAATGTGAAAACTTACGCTCAAAAATCTTAAATTTTGAATCGTTATTGTTGAAGTTCATCCGCAATATTTTCACAAATTCTTCACCAACATTTGGTTTAGTTTCATTGTTTTTCTTGTGGTTTTAGTTTGAAATTTCTAGAAACAGAAAGAATTTAAAACATGTTCTGATCGAACAATATTGTTGAGATTACATGTAACTTACATGGAAGATTGAAAAACAGTAGTGGGCATTTACAATTATAGCTACATTTTTGGAAATTTTTTTCATAAGAAGCCGTTTGCCTTATTCAGGCAAAAAATTAATACGTTTAAAGAATTAACTTTGTCTTAAATGGTGCATATCAAAGTAGATACTTGATGCATATTTGACGTACCTATTAGCATAGTGAGATAAGGGTGTGTTCGATATGAATATTTAATGGATTGAAATGGGTTGAGCTAATAAATGGGCGAGTCACATTGTATAACAGTGTATATCACATTGTATATTTTGTATATCTATGTAAATTAGAGGGAAGAAGAAAGAATGAATCAAGTTTGAGCCTAGCCCAACGAGCTTTTTTTTAAAAAAAAAAATTAAGCTAAACTTTGGAAATATTTGGAGATGATTTGAGGCAAGTTTGAGCGAATGAATTAAGTTTGAGCCTTGCCTAATGAGCTTTCTTAGAAAATTGAACTAAACCTTGTAAGTTTTTGGAGATGATTTGAGGGAAGCTTGAGTCAAATTTCAAATCGAAATCTCGAGGTTAAAGACGACTCCATGTGTGCCCTACTTTATCTCATGTACATCTCCATGTGTAACAGTGTATATCACATTGTATCACTCATATATTATGTATATCTATGTCAATTCGTGAAAGTTTGTGCGATATACACTGATATGCACAATGTATAGCACATGTCGCGGCATTTTATGTGGGAATATGTGTTTTATATACACTAATATACGTAATATACAATGTGATATACATACATCACAAAGGTGTTTCTAAGTAAATATTGAATTAAGTTTGAGCATAGACTAATGAACTTTGTTAAAAAAATTGAGTTGAAACCGAGTCAAGCTCAATTTAACTCTTAAATATTTTATATCGCTCGTATGCAATGCTACGCCATTAGATTTTTTTTTTTATAATAAATTGATTGATTGAAAAAAACATCAATAGTGTAAAATGTTTTGTCTTCTTCTTCCCCTTATCATAACAGACTTGATCACCTTTCTTCTTCACCCATATATTTTTATCCTTACTTCCCTAAAATGGTAATGTTTTTGCTAACTTTTTATATTAATTGTATTCACCAAACTCGGAATGATATATTTGAATCACATTTCAATTTCCTCAGGATCTCACCATCTAAAGAAATTGCACGATATTTTTAAAAATAGGTCATACAAAAAACTAAAGGAAAAAGTAAAAGAATATGTATTGAACATACACGAAAGCATGGACAGGACCAAAATCTTCTAGTTGAGTTGTCCTCCGACCATGAAGTTTGCATTGACATCGGATCTCCATATTTGCATTGGATCATTCTCATCATTATAAATACAATTCAAGCTTGTATTTGACATCTTAAGAATAGTTTCCTTCAAAACCAATCATAATAGACCAGATGATTTTATAACTTTTATACAAAATAAAAAAAAATGAATTTAGTAAAGCTAAGATGAATTTTTTTTTGGATGAAGAGATTTTTTTTTTTGTCGTAGATGGAAAGCTCTTCAAGGCGACTATTAGTGGAGGTTTAGGAGAAGATGGGAGGTGAGTTTATTTAATAGAGTAGAGAATTCAAATTAACTGTGTCACGTGACATTTTTACACATGTTTGGGTTGTATTATTACTCCTTCACACGTTCAACTAACAACTAATATGTAATTATTATGGTTAGAAATGACTATGTGAGGTAACATATCCCCCACCCCACCTACAAACTTTAAGGGGCCGTTTGGTTACGGTATAAAAGGGCATATTATGCATGTATAAAACATTGTATTAGTTTTACTATGTTTGGTAAAAGTTTTTTATTAGGTTGAAAAGTCAACATGATTTATATTATGTTTGGTTGATAAGTTATAAATATTGTATAAAAGTTATTCATGTATTAATTTTATACGGTGTTTGGTTGCTTTTTTTGTAATCCTACATAATTAATATCTGCATAACTTATGAGGGAATTTATGTATAAGTTATGCAGGATAGAAGGTGGAATAAATTATGTGGGTATTAGTTATACATGTATTAAAAAGATAAATTACACATTTATCCCTATTAATTTATTTTTAATCTTTTTTAATTGAAAACTTTACATAACTATTCTATTTTCCCAACTATCTTTGTTTCTTATTTCTTTTCGTATACAAACAACTTTTTATTTGTTTTCATTTAAAATCAAGGCCTAACCCATCGATGGTCCCTTAAAGTTGGCACAAAGTTTCAGTTACACACCTTAAATGGACGATGTTCATCTTAGACACCTCATGTAGATATTGATGTGTCATTTTGACACTTTTTTTTTCAATCAATAAAAATATATGAGGTGTGTGTTACACTCGCGAATGACGTGTAAAATGACTAATTAAGCGATGACATTTATCAATTGTGTCAAAAACAATTCTTAAACAATAAATTTTGGGTAAAAATATAAAACAATCAATCAATCAATGACATATGAATTTTTGCCCAAATAATTTTTTTTTTAAAATTAAGTCAATAAATTCCCCCAGGACCCCACCCACCCCCACAGTCTTCTTCTCCAAACACCCCAGTCCATTTGCAGGAATACCCTCCCCTCCCTCCGCGGACCTATCCATTTGCAGAAATGTTTCTTCTCCAAATACTTGCAAAAATATCTAGGAAACACGCCCACTCAAATGTCATTTTCTTTCTCTTTGTATCTTAATCACCAGATTCACAAAAAATAATAATTTAACTCCTATGTAAATATTAAATTATTTCGGGAAAGAATCTCATGAATTAATTTACTAAGTAAATTTTGAAATGGGTCTATTTCTAAATTTCTAAAACAATTTCCATCATTTTTCATCAGTTTACAGTAACTATTTTTGTTCTCCATTTTTGGATGTTTAAGTTTCAAAAATGGTGGCTGAAAATGGGAAAGAAGAAGAAAAAAATAATTCAAAAGTCAACTAAATAAGTTTTCATGCGCGGTCAACGAATGTATTCCACTCACTCAGCCATGTAAGCAAAAAGTGTCAAAATGACACAACGATTCCCTACATAAGGTGTCTAATATGAACGTTGTCCAGTTAAGGTATCTAAGTGAAACTTTGTGCTAACTTCAAGGGGCCACCGATGGATTAGGCCTAAAATCAAAATATAAATATTTATTAATATTATGAATAGGAATGTATAATTTTGATAGCGCATATGCTAATTATATATTCACATTATATATTACTAAATATATCCACATATTTAATTATCATGTATTAATTTTTTATTTAGAATGTGAATTTATATATAAATTTATATATTCATGCATCATATTGATAGAAATTTACATTATATAATAGGATAGTATAATGTACTTGAAATATATTAATAGTATTTTATTTTTATAAATTTTAAATATTAAAAAAAAACACAGAATTCCAAGAGAAAATTCCTTTCTTTATTTTTTTTAAGGGAGAGTTTATACTATTTGCTTACTTATTTTATTTGTAAATAATATATATAAAATTATATTAAAATCAATATTCAATAGTTAATAATTCATGTAATGCAATCTCTACATAATTAAATAACACATGCATAATTAATACTCACATAATTAATACTCACATAACTAATACTTACATAATTAAATCCTGCATAACTAATACATATATAATTAAACTCTGCATAATTAATTTCTGCATAACTCTAACCAGTAATCAAACAGCCCCTTCAGTGTTTATTGGCAAACAGGTATATATAAGGAAGGACTTTAATGTATTTCCCTGAAAATAACTTATCGGTTTAACATGTACTCTGTCGTTTTAAGATGAATTTAGAGTTGTGTGAAGCATAATTTTTTTTTTTTTATTTCAATCATCCAAATGACTACATTACTCTCTGTTTTTCATACTAATTATGGAAAAGATATAGAATATGTTCAGTTCGGAGAAAAAAAAATTTAAATTTTTTTCATGTCGATTGATCAAATTTTTTGAAAAATATTTTTTTTAAAATAAAAAATTAGTAATAACAAGGAAAATAAGTTTCACAAGTGATATCTCACATCAATTTGTGTCCTCCTACCCTCCAACACCTAGCCCCATAGCACCCTTCCCTCCAACATCAATTTGTCATGATGGATACACTGTTACGAAAAGGTGGATTTAAGATATAAATTTGATCGATTTGATATTTTAGGTTCTCATCACTAAATATTGTTAAAATTATAGGTTCAAAATTAATTCTTATCTATTCAAATAATATATATCTATATTTCGTGCAGGAGGTATTGAGATCGACTAAAACCCATTGATTGTATGTTATATCATCTAGTATTTCTAGTTTTAATATGCACATTTGATTTAATTATATTAATTTTTTTTAGGGATTTTTAATGGGACAAATTGAAAATTTTGAAAGATTAAAGCTAATATATATATAAAGTTGTGTTACCTAATTTTAAAAAGAATAATACAACAAGATAGATGTAAGGTTTAAATTTCTAACCCCACTTAGAGAGGCGCACCCAATCATCATTGCATTAGTTGATACGTCTGATATGAGTTCACACATCTATATTTAAATATTTTTTTTAAAAAAAATAACACTATTATATATGATTTCAGGAGGGAAGCATGAGTTCATGTGAATCCGGTGACTCCCTCCTGCATATGTCTCTGTCCCCACCACTCCCACTCTCATAATAATTGTCTAAATTATATACAAGCAATTTTCAAATAGTATTTTTTTACTTATATACTCAACACAAAAAAATAAATAAAAAATTCACTTATTTCTCGAAAAACAATTTTATCCACATTGAACACACCCATAGTTGGAAAGTATCATATTAGTACAAAGATAGAATCCGAAGCCATGAGCAAGTTAAATGGTGGTGAAAATACACAATAAAATCTTAGAATTTTTTAAATCCCCATAGGAAAAAAAAGTTTTATTTTTGCTTATTTTTATAAGGAAATTAAGAGGAAAATATTTATCTACAGCTCTAAATCATTATAATTGATCAAGTTAAAAAAGAAAAACATTAAACTGAGTAATTACTTGAAATGCTGACTTTATAATAATTTATAAACTATGACTTTATTAAAAAAGTTCTTCTTTTTTATTGATATCTAAAGCATAAGATGGAAATTGTCAATAAGGTCTGGGTGGTGTAGTCGGTTATCACGCTAGTCTCACACACTAGAGGTCCCCGGTTCGAACCCGGGCTCAGACATTTCTTTTTTATGTTTCCAAATTAGTTGGATATAATTTTTCTCCGTTATCTCCTATTTGGACCTCGTTAAGATTAAGACGTTTTGATCGAAATATTGTGTTATATATTAAGATATAAATGTTTGAATCTAAATATTAAATAATTAAGAATGATTTATTTTCTCAACGTTTGAGATTTGAATATCTATAATTTTTGTCTTTATTTTAAAAATTAATAAATATAAAATTTAAACAAAAGTTTTAAAAAAACTACGTGCCAATAGGAGTTGATGATTATTAACGATGATGGTTGTGGTGTCGAGCGCAAATTGTGTTGGGTAGTGATGGTGGTTCGGATAGTAACTAGTGGTGATGATGGTTGATAGTAGTGATTAACAATGATTGTTGATCGTGACAACTAATAATTATGGTGGATGATGGTGATAGCTAATGAGTGGTGAATGATGACGGTAATTAGTGATATATAGTGATGGCTAGTTATGGTGATTGTCATTAGTGATTGTTGGTTGGTGATGGCGACTTTAAATGGTGGCTAATGGTGATAGTGCAGTGATTGATGGTAGTTCTAAGTGGTAGATGGAGGTAGCTCATAATGGTGGATGACAACGATTAACAATGAAAATGGATGGAGTACCTAGTGATGAACTGCATCTCATTTTTATAATTTTTGAATAAATTTCTTAATTATATTAAGACTTTGTTATAAATTTATTCAAATCATTAAGTGATTGTAAAATTATAAAAACAAATAACTTAATAGTCAAGATTTAAATTATTAAAATTCAAACCTAAAAACAAACGAATATTTGTCATATAATAATATTTAGTAAATCACAAAGTGCTTTGAGTTCAAGATTAAAAATAACATCACAAAGTGCAAGAAGAAAGACTTTGACACATAAGTGAGGGAAGTCTTTTTAGTAACCAAATAATACGAAATGAAAGAATTAGCCTAAATAATATCCCACTATTCGCCTAAATAATATCCCACTAAATCGTTTAAATTGAAAATATTTGATAGATGTATAATCAGGGGTGAAGCTAGAGTATAAGGTTATAGATTTGTCAGATTCAATAGCTTTAATCCAAACTCTATATTTGTCTTAAGAATTATTTTAAATATGTATAAATTATTAATTTAGAACTTAATAAATGATTGAAATCTCAAACACATGAGTTTCAACCTAACTCCGTCCTTACAATAATTATATATATATATATATATATATATATATATATATATATATATATATATATATATATATATATATATATATATATATATAATGTTGTGATAGAGGTAAGATTGGATGCTATTCAAAGTCTTTGGGAAATGTTTCTGAATCGTCATCTTCTATGAAAGGAGAAAATAATAGTCTTGATTTTATGAAAAATCTTTATTCAAAAAATAATGTGGATGTTTTGGACACTATGCCAAAGATTATATATATATATATATATATATATATATATATATATCCTAGTTCTAAGGTAGGTGATTTGGTTAATGATAGGTTTGGAGAATTAGACGGAGGATGGTAAAAGAGTTGATTTTTTAAAATACTTTTTTGTAACTAGTTTTCAAGCAAGTAAAATATATGTGGGCATTTGATCATAAAAATCAAATATTTTTTTTATGTGAAATTTTTAAAAGTTGGAGTGGAATTGTAATCTAGAACATACTTTCAAGAGGACAAAAAAAGAAAAATTTAGAAAAAGACCAATTACCAAACTTTTCTTCTCTCTTTTCTGAAGTTTGAAAAAGACACGTTTATTTCTCAAAATTTAAGTTCAGTTTCTTTTTTCCTTTTAGGGTGTGTTTGGTATGAAGGAAAATGTTTTCCTGGAAAACAAGTTGATTTTTGACTTATTTTCTCATGTTTGGTTGGTGAGTAGAAAATATTTTCCGGAAAAGATTTTTAGTGTTTGATTTATGAATGAAAAATATTTTTGAGAAATATCTTTTATTTTTACTAGAGTAGAAAATAATTTTTGAAATTGAAAATAGTTTTTAAAAATAAACTTAAATTTTTTTGGGAGGTGGGGGTGGTAGGGAGTGGGTGAAAGGGGGGGGGGTCGAGGGTAGGGGTGAAAAATTGAAATTTTGAAGTTGAAAATATTTTTAAAAAACAAACTTAAAATTATTTTTTGGGGGTGGGGGGGGGGGCTGGTAGGGGGTGGGTGGGGGTCGAGGGTAGGGGTGTAAAAATGAAATTTTGAAATTGAAAATATTTTTTAAAAACAAACTTGAAATTTTTTTATTTTTTTTGGGGAGGGAGGGTGGGTGGGTGGGGGTTCTAGGGGTGAAAAAATGAAAATTTGAAATTAAAAATATTTTTTAAAAAAAACTTAAATTTTTTGTGGGGGAGGGGTGGGTAGGAGGTGGGTGGGGGGGGGTCAAGGGTAGGATGAAAAAATGAAATTTTGAAGTTGAGAATATTTTTTAAAAACAAACTTAATTTTTTCTTTTTTTTTGGGGGGGGGGGGGGGGGGGGGTTAGGGGTGGGTGGGTGGGGGGCTGGGTAGGAGGTGGGTGGGGGGTCGAGGGTAGGGTGAAAAAATGAAATTTTGAATTTGTAAATATTTTTTAAAAACAAACTCAATTTTTTTTTGGGGGGGGAGGGTGACCGGAGAAGGGGGTGGGTGATCGAGGATCGGGATGAAAAAATAAAAATTTGAAGTTGAAAATATTTTTTAAAAACAAACTTAAATTTTTTTCTTTTTGAAGGGGGTTGGGGGCTGATAGGGGGTTGATGTGGGGAGGGGTAGTGCGTGGGGGGTAAAAAAATGAAATTAGAAATATATTTTAAAAACAATTTTAAATATTTTTTTGGGAAGGGGTGGGGGTAGGGGTGAGGGTGGGGTAAAAAAAATGAATTTAAAAACAAGCTTTAAAATTTTATTTTATTTTGGGGGGGGGGGGGGTTGGTTGGGGGTTGGTTTGAGGGTAGGGACAAAATAAATTAACTTTTTCAACAAAAAAATAATTGTAATTTGAAGTTGAAAGAGACTTTTGGAAAATGTTTTCCTTAAGTTTAGAAGGGAAGTCATTTTCCTTAAATTTGAGGAAAATGAGTTGATTTGGAAAACATTTACCAAAACATTTAGCCCAACCAAACATGAGAAAATTGGAAAACATTTTCCGGAAAATGTTTTCCTTCATTCCAAACACACCCTTAATGATAACTTCCTAGTGTTGTCTTCAAATTTTAACCCAAAAGCTTGCCCTGTGAAAAAGACCAATATAGGTCTATTGATTGTGGTAGAATGATTAATATTTTTGCACTTTTATTAATTAAATATTTTAAATTTAAATTCAAAATATAGAAATTTTTTTTGAGAGCATCATATTTTCTAAAATTAAACCCTACAATATACAAAACTAAATTAATCGAGCGCTAACAAATATACCAAACACACCTTGTCAAAGTCCTAAAAGCCCTCATCTGAAAATCAGGCCCTAATCCAAAGCCTCTTGTTTCATTTTATTTTATTTTTATGCTAAAAAGATAATTTTTTACTTGTTCATTTTATTAAATCAAAAAAAAAAAAAATCCTTTCAAATTTTAGATTTTTAACAAATAATTCATAATGTTAATTTAATAAAATAAATTATTAATTAATATTTTCTAAAGAAGCGTGTCAAATCAACATAAGTTGTAATAATAGTGTGTTTGGCAAAAAACGTAAACAAATTATTCTTTTATGAATGACTAAGGGTCTGTTTGTTGGATATAACTTTTAAAATTATGATTTCAAATCAAGTTGATTTAAAACTAAAATTTTGTAATTTAAATTTTTTAAGTTGTGTTTTTTCTCTCTTTCATAAACATAGGAAATTCACAATTGGTGAGAACTGTCATAAATTTTTCATATCTTACCAAATGAACAAATCATAGTTCATAAACAGATCATAGTTCATAAACACAAATCAATTTCTTTCATAGATAAATATTTGTGATTTTATGTTATTACAAACTTTTAAATATACATAACTTTATATAAACCCACTAATCTAACATTTCATCAAATAGTAATAACTAACTATTTTTTAAATACAATCCTGTCATAACTCACATGGTATGAACAATATCTTTACATTGAATATATCTTTTTCACAAAATTTAAATGAAGAATCTTAATTTGTGAGTCTAGTTTTCATTTAAAAGAAATTGAAATTTTAGAATTTGTTTGAACATAGATATGGAATCATGATTCAAAATCACATTGATTGAAGTAGAAGGTTTGTAAATTTGGACCTACATTGTAAATTTTTCAAATTATATTTTTCTTATAAACTGGAAAACCTTTCAAACTATGAAAATAATTAAAATTTTCCAAATTCTTATACAATTTTGCCGAATAAATAAATCATAATCCATAAATAAAATATCAAAACATCTTTGACAAACCACTTTGATAAATCATATATACCATTTAAAAAAGACGTATAAAAAATAAATAATGAAAAATTTAATCAAACCAAAAATACTTCATAAGTTGGAAATTGGAATAACTACCTTATTGAGTAAAAATAATTAAATAAAAAGACAACTATTTATGAAAGGGTAATAATAATGATAGACCCCAACTATGACTTGTTGACATTTTCATTCTTCTTCTTCAGACAACACAACAGAAGAGAATAAAAAGCACCTCTTCTTCCCTAACACCAAGTTTCTTTGGGGGAAGAGAGACTCATATGTGTATCTATTTTTAATAAACAAGAAAAAGGGTATCCGGGTTTTTTATTTTCTTGATGAATTGAAACTTGATCATTCTACACTTGTTAATTTCTGGAGGAATTGGGGAAAAATTATAATGGAATTGGTTGATCAGTCTGAATCTTCTCCTTTGGTTCCTCCTTCTGTGATCACTGACACAAGTGAGATCGATCTTGAAGCTGGTTCTAGTGAACAGATTCAGTGTAGGATTTGTCTTGAGACTGATGGTCAGTTTTCTTTCTTTCTTCATTTCACCCATTTTTTGATTCTTTATTGTTTGAAATATTAGTTGGTTCAAGTGTATTAATTGGGATTTTTGTGGTGTTCCTAACTGTAAAGGTAGCTGCTTTAGGTGATTCTTGAGGACCCTTTTATGGAATGAAAGTATTTTGGTGAATTTGTCTTGAAAATATGATACCATAACCCCAAGTGTATTAATTGGGATTTTTGTGGCGTTTTAGGTGATTCTTGAGGACCTTTGGTGTAAATGAAAGTATTTTGGTGAATTTGTTTTGAAATTTGATACCATAACCCGAAATTATACTACTCAAGTAAGGCAGGATGAGTTTTGCATTTGGTTGAGAAATTGGAGCATGTGGTAGTATTAGTTTTGTCTGATTACAGTGGAAATGAAAATATCATGTGATACTGCATGTATTATATTTGAATTTGTTTCTTATCAACATTTATTTTCTATTTGGTTATTAAAGAAATGAAAGAAGTAAGAAGTTTTTAGTAAGAGGCGGTGTGAATTTTTATGCGCTTGGTGGATGCTTGTTTTTCTGGGTCGTTTGTTGTTTAGTTCGTTCTATAACATAATATCATTTGCCTCGGTGATGGATGTACTAATGAAACATATTCAAGGAGAGGTGGAGAGGTGCCATGGTGTATGTTCTTTGCAGATGACATAGTGTTGATTAACAAGACACTTGACGAAGTTAACGATAGGTTGGAGGTTTGGAGACAGACTCTAGAGTGTAAAGGGTTTTTAGGTTGAGTAGGATTAAGACTGAATACTTGGAGTGCAAGTTCAGTGAAGTAACTCATGTGACACATGTGGGAGTACAGATTGAAACACAAGTCATTCCCAAGAAAGGAAGTTTCAAGTATTTGGAGTTAATAATACGATGATGTTACACATCGTATTGGAGTAGGTGGACGATATGGAAGCTCGTATTGGAGTAGGTGGACGATATGGAAGCTCACATCCGGTGTCTTGTGTGATAAGAATGTGTCACCAAACATTAAGGGTAAGTTTTATGAAGTGGTGATCAAACTGGCTATGTTGTATGGGGCGGAGTGTTGGCCATTCAGAGCTTGCAACCTCACATGCCCAGAAGATGAGAGTAATGTAAATGAGGATGTTGAGATGAATGTGTCAACATACTAGGTGTGATAGTATTAGGAACAAAGCTATCCAGGACAAGGTGAGAGTGACCTCTGTGGTGGAAAAGATGAGGGAGGCGAAATTGAGATGGTTCGGGCATGTGAAGAGAAGAAACACATATGTCCTAGTGAGGAGGAGTGAGAGGTTAACTATAGTGGGTATAAGTAGAGGTAAATGTAGACCAAAGAAGTCTTGGGAGAGATGATTAGATAAGACATTCAATAACCGAGGACATGACCTTAGATAGGAAGATTTGGAGGTTGAGGATTAAGGTAGAAGATTAGTAGGTCGAGTGTTGTCTAGTTTCATTTTCAGTATTGTTCCTCCCAGTGAGGAGGAGTGAGAGGTTAACTATAGTGGGTATAAGTAGAGGTAAAGGTAGACCAAAGAAGTCTTGGGAGAGAAGATTAGATAAGGCATTCATTAACCGAGGACATGACCTTAGATAGGAAAATATGGAGGTCGAGGATTAAGGTAGAAGGTTAGTAGGTCGAGTGTTGTCTAGTTTCATTTTTAGTAGTGTTATTATTACTTCCCTACTATCTTATTTTTTAATTTTAGTATTACCTGATGTTTTTTCATTTGCTTTGGTTATCGTATTATTTTGTCGTTGCTGCCGTTCTCTTCTTTATTGTTTTCAGCATGACTTCTTCGCTATTGTATTTGCTTTATATTCTTGTTTTTATATGCTTACTTGAGCCGAGAGTCTACTGGAAATAGTCTCTCTACCTTCACAAGGTAGGAGTAAGGCTGCGTGCAGCCGTGCAACACCCTCCCCAGACCCCACGTGAGGAATTACACTGGGTATGTTGTAGCATAACATTATTGGGTTATATGTGCTGAACTTGTGCTGTTTCAGAACTAGGATGTGCTTATAAATGTTTTTGTTTTTTCTTTTCAGGTAGGGATTTTATTGCACCTTGCAAGTGTAAAGGTACATCAAAGTTTGTTCATCGGGAATGCCTGGATCATTGGCGTGCAGTGAAAGTATGTTTTTCATTTTTGGCTTTTGAATCTGTATTACTTGAGCAGTTTTAACCTTGTTATTGTAGAAGTTGCCTTGTTGCCTTGTTGCTTTTGTGTTAGAAAGGCACTCCATCAAGATTTTTGTCATTTCTTGTTCTTTTATAACCATGGTTTTCGAGCTAGCTTGCGTGTACCTCAACTAGTTCCATGGGGTACCTGTTACCTCCCATCAGTACTGGTATCAGGTAACTCTGCCCACCAAGGCTTGGACATGTCGACAAATGGGAAAAAATCACCTAGTGTTTTTGTCTCCGTTAGAATTAGAACATTAGATTTCATGACTCTCAAGTATCCACTCCATTGATTAGTAGGTCGCACCGTTAGGTGCTAGAATACTGTTATTCCTTACCTTACTTGGAATTAATTTGTTTTTGTATTGATGCATTAAAGCGTAGAATCAGGATTTGATTAGTGTCATTTGTACATATATTGAGCATGTATAGCTTTGGACTAGCCACTTTACTTGCAAGAGTCATTTTTTGTGTGTGCTTTTCATTTCAACACTAATTCAAATTATCAAGTAGTTGTTGAGGCTTTCCTTTCATAGAAGCAATGCTTGCATAAGAGTGCTGATAACTTCCAAGCAATTTACAAATTACAGTAAGCAATATTCACCAGAATTATATTTATTTTCGTTAGCTAAATAAAATTTGTATTTTACAGGAAGGATTTGCTTTTTCCCATTGCACAACTTGCAAAGCTCCCTATTACTTGAGAGTTCATGTTCCCACTGATAGAAAGTGGCGAACTTTGAAGTTCCGATTCTTTGTGACTAGAGACATTTTGTTCATCTTTCTCGCAGTTCAGCTTGTAGGTGGTTGGTCCTGTTTACAAATTTTGTTCTTTGATTTTCTGAGATATCCTTACCTTATTTATAGAGAACATATCCAACTGAGCTCTTACCCTTTTCATTGCAGGTTATAGCCTTACTGGGATATTTAGTTTACTTGATCGACACCCACCATAAATCTTGGTTGCGTTTTACTTGGGGGTTTGATAGCGAACTAAGCTTCTACTACCTATGCGGTAAACATCTTGAGCTTTCCACTAGTTATTATTTGTTAAGTCCTGATTTTTTTTTTGATTGGTTGTATGGGCTAAATCATGGTGTTGCCTATTGCAAAAGAAAGAGATCTGTTAAGTAATGATATTTCATGTTATCTTGTCCTATAAATTCTATTGTGCCAATCTCCTTTACTCTCCCTCTCTGGAACTTATATCCTTTTCTTCATTTGTTTGTTTCCTGGACAAAATGAAATTTGTGATGGTTGATATGGTGGTTTGAGGAATCTTGCTCCTCCTGAGATATTTTCTCAATGAATGGACATTATACCCTTCAAGAAGCTGCACCAAAGCCAAAATCTTCCCTAATAAGACTTTTATATGTTATATTGCCTCGAAGAATGATGTGATAGGAAGGGTTAGGGTCACTATGTTCATAGATGCTCTTATGTTTTTAAAATTTCTGTCCGAAGATGACACTGAGAGGATTCACATTAATGGCAGTTAGTGGTTTGTGGACGCCTTTTTTGTTGCTCGAAGGTGGTCCGTGGTCATTTAGGATAAAGTTGTTCATATTAGGAGAAGGAACAAAAGATTGTAGGTTTTCCATTATGGTATGACTGTCCCTGCACCTACAGTATATGGACCTCTTCATGCAAATTTGTGACAGTTCTGGAGGCTTTACTGGATCAGGATACTTGAAAAACTTCCAGAGAGGAAGTAGGATGTTTCTGGTGTAGTGCTTCTATAGGTTACTAAGAAGAGATGTCACAATGTTCTGCATCTATCAGTTTGACTTCCCAAAGCTTAGATAAAGCTATGTATTTTCAGCTGGTTGGCAACAAGGAGGGCATAGCTGAAATTTGAGAGGATAAAATAAAGTAGTTGTCATGTGCAAAGTTTAGGAGAAAATGTGAATCGCCTACTATTGCATTGTCTGGTGGCAAGGCAATTGCCTATTTGCCATAAGAAGTGAGCATTTTCTTAAGCATTGATCCATAGGGCATTATGACCGGGTCAGTGTAATGTCCCTGATGGAGGGCGAGACAGGGAAAAGGTTCAACGGGCTTCAAGGCTGGGAAGTTTTTGAAGAAGGGTGCATATAACGCCTTAGGAAAATCCCACATTGTAAAGGGAGAGAAAAGTAGCATGCCTTAACATAACAACGATTTAAATGGTATGTACGCTTTTTAGCTTCGGGGTGGCCCAGTGGTTTGGGCTTGGGACTTCCATGTTGGAGGTCTCAAGTTCGAAACCCATTGTCAGCGAAAGCAAGGGGTTTGCCTTCTAGGTTGAGCTCGTCGCACCGGGCTTGCCTAGTGTGGGTTACCTCTCCTATGTGGTTTGCGAGCTATTGCATAGGAGCGGGGGTTTTACCTTGTGCGCACCCAAAGGGTAGCGGCTGCGGGTTTCCCTTGTCATAAAAAATAATCCCTGTATAACTTGCTCACGGAACAAACGATCCTAAAGGGATCCTTGGTGGCTTGTTAGTATTCGAGGGGTTTATAAATTACGGGACTCATATGTTTTCTTTTTAATTTCTACTTCTGCTAGTAGTTTATGATTTTTATTTGAGATATGCTTAGTTAGTACCTTTTTCTCTGCAAGAATATTTTAAATGAACTAAGTGGACCATTGATCTTTTGTCCCCAAGTTCATCTCCATCCATCATTTGGAGGTTCTCTCAGAAGTAACAAAATATAGTCCAAACATAGAGGGGAACTGAGAAATGCTGGATAAAAAGATAAAGGCACATCCGGACTCCGGTAGCATTTTCTCCAAAAATTTTAGTCCAACAAAACTATAGAAGATGCAAAAAAGGGATAGAAATAATTAATTCCATGGGGTGATTATATGGTGAATCAAACCTAAGCATCTGTATTGTCCCTATTATGTGGGAGAGTTAGAAAAAAGGAAGGTGGGTATCATTGGTGTGGGGGTGGGAGGGGGGTGGGGGTAGGGTAGGGGATTAGATATCACATATACTTCTTCATATACACGGCACAGGATGAATGTCGCAGAAGATTTTAAGATAGATGTGCAGTCATACAAGATATGATAAGATTAGAGATAGTCAATTTTGATAATGGGTGCAAGTAGATCACATAAATAAAACAACAGAGTTGTTTAGATGGTGTATGATCGTGTCCGATGTAGGCCTCCAGATGAAGCAATGATGATTTGATTTGATGATGCAAAGTGTTAGAGTGGACGAGGTAAGTCTAAAGTCACATATAGAGAAGCCACAAAGCACGTAATCTCTTGGAAGTTTTACGACACAATAGAAGTGAGGGATCTATATAGGCGATCCCAATGTATTATGCTTAAGGTTTAGTTGTTATATTTCTAACTTGCATAAGGTTTAGTTGTTAGGTGTAGATTTAGAGAATTTCTTGTTTTAAAGAACTTCTAATTTTGCTTACAACGAACTTCTTGTAGTGGAGTGAAATAGACTTGATTAGAGAGGACTGGATGGTGTTGTGAAATCTGAATCAGACTGGATGAGTTGGTGGGACCCTAGGGTGCAGGGTGGAGGTTTTAACCTTATCTAATCAGTATGCAAGGTGTGGAAAAAATCAGTATGGAAAGGGCCAAACATGTCATTAGGCAAGTTATTCCCAACAGATGCATGTCAAACCACAATATAGGTATGCCAATATAGATTGTTCGGAGGATAGCTCATATGGTGCGAGGCTGTGAGCCCCGCGGTGAAGAATCGATTCCCACTTATGTAATATCTTCCTCTAATTGTAATAAATTTTAAAAAGAACATAAGTTTGATGTCGGTTTGTAGTGTATCAGCAAATACAAAAGACCAGCTGACGTGCATTCTCATTAACAAAGCTGTTATGGTAGAAACCCATGCCGCGACCCATACAAAAGTTGTGCTAATTGCTTTGGGAGGGAACTATCTCCTCCGTTTTGCGGAATCCCATGTAAATGTCTTCACAAAAAAATATCTTCTTAGGTTGCCCTTTGTTGTGATGTAAAATCCCACTTAATAACTAGCAAAGATTTAATAAAACACATGCATGAATAGCTTCCATTATATAATTGTCACAAGTAGTTGCATAATTACCTGCTGAAGCACCTGCTCTGCTGCAGCACTGGAAGTTGCATAATCTTGTCATCATTTAATCCCTGTATTATATTTCCCACATTATAATCCCTGTATAACTTGCTCACGGGCCAAACGATCCTAAAGGTATCCTTGGTGGCTTGTTAGTATTCGAGGGGTTTAGAAATTACGGGACTCATATGTTTTCCTTTTAATTTCTACTTCTGCTAGTAGTTTATGATTTTTATTTGAGATATGCTTAGTTAGTACCTTTTTCTCTGCAAGAATATTTTAAATGAACTAAGTGGACCATTGATCTTTTGTCCCCAAGTTCATCTCCATCCATCATTTGGAGGTTCTCTCAGAAGTAACAAAATATAGTCCAAACATAGAGGGGAACTGAGAAATGCTGGATAAAAAGATAAAGGCACATCCGGTAGGATTTTCTCCAAAAATTTTAGTCTGACAAAACTATAGAAAATGTAAAAAAGGGATAGAAATAATTAATTCCATGGTGAATCAAACCTAAGCATCTGTATTGTCCCTATTATGTGGGAGAGTTAGAAAAAAGGAAGGTGGGTATCATTGGTGTGGGGGTAGGGTAGGGGATTAGATATCACATATACTTTTTCATATACATGGCACAGGATAAATGTCGCAGAAGTATAGATTTTAAGATAGATGTGCAGTCATACAAGATATGATAAGATTAGAGATGGTCACTTTTGATAATGGGTGCAAGTAGATCACATAAATAAAACAACAGAGTTGTTTAGATGGCGTATGATTGTGTCCGATGTAGGCCTCCAGATGAAGCACTGATGATTTGATTTGATGATGGAAAGTGTTAGAGTCACATATAGAGAAGCCACAAAGCACGTAATCTCTTGGAAGTTTTAAGACACAATAGAAGTGAGGGATCTATATAGGCGATACCAATGTATTATGCTTAAGGTTTAGTTGTTATATTTCTAACTTGCATAAAGTTTAGTTGTTAGGTGTAGATTTAGAGAACTTCTTGTTTTAAAGAACTTCTAATTTTGCTTACAACGAACTTCTTGTAGTGGAGTGAAATAGACTTGATTAGAGAGGACTGGATGGTGTTGTGAAATCTGAATCAGGCTGGATGAGTTGGTGGGACCCTAGGGTGCAGGGTGGAGGTTTTAACCTTATCTAATCAGTATGCAAGGTGTGGAAAAAATCAGTATGGAAAGGGCCAAACATGTCATTAGGCAAGTTATTCCCAACAGATGCATGTCAAACCACAATATATATGTTACCAATTTCAAAAAATGCATGTCAAACCACAATATAGGTACACCAATATAGATTGTTTGGAGGATAGCTCATATGGTGCGAGGCTGTGAGCCCCGCATCCTTCACCATGTGGTGAAGAATCAATTCCCACTTATGTAATATCTTCCTCTAATTGTAATATATTTTAAAAAGAGATTCTACAAAACAAAACCAGACTGTGGATGAGTTTTTACACTCCGGTCGGGTATTGGTGTATCAAAAGGGCCCTTAAACTGTTTGTTCCGGTCGGGTATTGGTGTATCAAAAGGGCCCTTAAACTGTTTGTTTGTTTTTGATTTTGAGTTGGTATTAGTAGATGAAAATGTCTCGATAATATGATCCAGTTGAGGTGTGGAAGATATTTATAGTGCAAAATATTTGCATGTCTATCCCAAAGTATTTAGTTTTAGGAGTCCGAACCTTCAGGTGCTTGGACAGCTTAGAATAAGCATTGCTGGGGTTTTCACCTTTGCATTCCTTGTGATGAAGGCATGAAGCAATGCAACAGCTTCCCCAACAAGAGAATACGGGAGCCACCTCAAAATTACAGGAGAAAAAGAGAAACAAAAGGAGCAAGAGACATAGAAAAAGGGGATTAAGTATCACAGCATCATTGGTCTGTTTCTTGTTAATCTGGGTGCAGTAGCATTAGTCTATTTCTGTATATCTTGGCAAGAGACGCCCGATTCCTTTATGTCCATCACGGCACTCAAGGACCAAAGATGGTGCATAATTTTTCTAAGGCACCCAAGGATCAAAGATAGTGCATAATATTTCAAAATAATTGATAGTTATTGCAGTGGGAATTGTGTTTGTTATTTTTCGTGATCAATATATGCTTACCATTTGATGATATTCAACTTTAGTATTCACATCCTCTAAAAAAAAGAAAAAAGAAACTAACTTTGAGGTATTGATTTGACAATGTACAGGGGCACTTTTATTTTTCGCTCTGCTAGGCCTATCTGGTTGCTTCATCACCTGTTATGATCGAAGAGTGCGCAATGATTTGGCTCAACCCTGCCGCGAACTATGCATTTGCTGTTGTCATCCTGGGTAAAGAATCTTGACTCTTCGTTAGTAATAAGCTTAATATTGCACTCTTCTTCCTTGTTGCTCTCATCATCAATCCAAGGAACAAGTAAATGAAGGTTAACCAATGCAAGAACATTTTTTCCGTTACATCACTTTTTCACTCTTGATAGACTGCAACATAGCAATTAAGAATTGTCAATGAAGCTGTGTTTGTTTAGTTTTCTGGATAATTATTATTATGTCTTAGTCTCTCCTCCGTCCTCTTTAGGACAAAATATTTGCGTCGTCATTCTGAAAATCTGCTGCTTTGTTTGGATGTGTCCATCATCTATTGTTATACATGCTAAAGCTGTTTTTGATGGATTGCCTGTTCTCATTTATTAATTTTATATTAATATTTTATCCGGTATCTACTGCTTTAGCATCTTGTACAACAAAAGTGCGAGAAATGGTGCTCTCTGATCTCTTTCTTGTGAAGCTATTTCTTGAGGAAAGATTTATTTTTTTCTTTTTCCATTGGCTGCTGCATCATCGTCATCTAATGATGCCCTTGCAGAATGTGTGCAGACTGTCATTTGCCTGGTACACTTTGTATGTGGACTGATTGCACAACATGCTTTGAAAGTTGTGCTGGTGCGGCCAGTGAATGTGGAGGTTGCTTAGGAGGTGCTGGTGAAGCTGGGTTGCCACTAGTACTTATAATTGCTTTAATTGTGCTAGGACTATTTACTGTCATCGGCATATTTTATAGTGTTTTGGTTGCTACAATGGTTGGGCAGAGAATATGGCAGAGGCATTACCATATACTTGCAAAAAGAATGCTGACAAAGGTGCGCTTAACCCTATTCCATGTTTTGTGCTTTCTTGCCATTCCTTCCCAATCATTGTCTTGAACCCTTTCTCGGTTCATTAAAATGTTATATACAATAAATCCTGGAGTACGCGATACCACTCATAATTTGAGGCATGATCACTGCTACAATTCTTAAGATATGTTTGTTATTCTTTTGAAGGAATATGTTGTAGAGGATGCCGATGGTGAGGTCAACGGAAATGATTGGTCTCCACCAGCTCTGCCACCAGAGCATGTTCAGCAGCTGAAATCACTTGGACTTATGTAAAAAATTGAGGATTTTGACATAAATGAAACTCCATACTACTGGGGCTCTCATCATGAGATTTAGTAGTATAAGCAGTTAGACCTGCAAGGCATAGTAAGGTCTGTGTACATCATACCCTCTCCAGGTGGGATTACATAGGGTATGCTGTTGTTGTAGTTAAACTTGCAAGAGAGAAAATCCCTTTCAACCCAATATTGTTCATATTTTGAGAATGATCACACATGTAATTGTTAACAAAATAGACCCTTAACAATCCAAATGAATTAACAGTTGCAATCTGGTTTAGCCCCTTCTAGTTCTAGTAGTTCTCTATTGTTATATTTGTTTGCTGTTTCCAAGTATATTGGCTAATTGACTTGTTTATCACATCTTCAACTTTGTGAAGGAGAACATGTGGAATTGTTTTCCTTTGCTTTTTAAGAAGAAAAATTGAATATTTGCTTGTCAACAAGAAGCTAAAATTGTAGTTTTGGGGGTATTATAATGAATTATATGGTCGACTCTGTTGTTAGCTCTGCATCAATCTCAATAGAAGTGGGGGTATCTACAATAGACACGTGTGTACGTGGCACAATACGCTACATATAGGATGTGAATTATCACATATATAGAACGTCACATAGGATGCATGTGTCTACTTGTTCAACTTTATACAACTTTATACTTGTCAAGACTCACGTTACACTGGTTGAAACGTTTGTTTGGTTGCATCACGTGGTCGGTGAGGGTGATGCGTGATCCTTTATCTCACATACACTTTAACAAATTCTATTCTCTACATTCTAAACTAATTGAAATTCAATGTTTCATAATTCATACTATAAATAAATATTTTCTCGATCTTTAATTACTTGTCAAATTTTCCTTTTTTACTTGTTACTTGAAGGAGTACTTGCATCAACTTCTAATTTACTACTCTCTTATCAAAGAAAAGGCAACGTGGTACTCATCTTCCTTTGCTTTTTCTCTATACATAACGTCCAATACATGTGTTACTAATATATATTTAATTCCAACTAATAATCGAACGAGTTATTCACTAATTAAATCATGCATCCTTTCTCTTTGTTTGTGTATATTCACAAATTTATCATAACTATTACCGTTTCATTTATTAAATTTGCATTTTTATTTTTTTTATATTAGATGATATAGGTTTGCTTTATAAATAATTAAATATATGCTAATATATTTATTTCTATAATGAAGGGACCAAAAGTCTTTCTAATTGTCGGTAGCTTCTAGAATGCTCTTTGAGTCTTCTTAGTCATGCACCAAAACCTCTTGAATCAAATCTAATTTGAATCTCCATAATGTTAATAAGTACTTTTTTATATTTTTAATCATAAACTTTAATCACAAATTTTGAATTCGAGGCTTTTACAATGACAATATACTTTTTTTTCTTCTCTGATAAGCAAAAATCACTTTGATTATTAATCACGATGTTTTCAAAGTTACTTTCTAGATTACTCTTCTCTACATATTTTTAATTTCTCTGCCATCTTATTCTTTTCATAATTAGACAAGACATAAAGTATTTCCCATTTAATTTTAGTTTTAAAATTTTTTTTTTCTGAAAATTCATTTTTGTTTTTGGTCAACACTATGATAATTAAATTGTGGCATTAAAATGCTAAGTACTATTTACTTTTGACATATGATCAAATGGAAAAAAATGTTGTTCATGATGAAAAAACTGTAATTTTTTTCTTTATTTAAAACTTCACCTAACACATTTTTTTTTATTTTTTTACTAGAAACTATATGAACGTCACTTTTTTTAAAGTCTATATGGTTCATAAATTATAGCAAACATTGCATAATGAGTGGCATTTGTCAAAAAATGTCAAAACCTAATTATTAAGAAAAAGTCTTCACGCTTACTTTTAAAGAAGAATAGGTAATGGTGTTTTGACTTTTCTTTCCCTTTTTTAAATCTTTAAATAAATATAGGTCTTCTCATTGATTTAAATTATTTTCTAAAGGGAAAATGAAGAAATATAGAATAAGACTAAAATTATTTCTCTGAGTTTGACATCTAGAATTTGGTGAAACGTCAAGAAAATACCTTATGAATTCGAAGGTCTTTATCCAAATTATAAGTTTTGAAAATAAATATTTCTTAAGATTAATTATAAACTCCTTTAAAGTGATCCACACACTAATTTTATACACTTTAGAGCTTACACATCCCTTCTAAGAAATTTTTAAATTTTAAAATCGCCCATCACAATAATAATATACATTTTAAATATAATTGGTTAACCAATATAATTTTTTTTTGATTGATTAGTTAAATATGTAGTTTCCTCAACTAAACCAAAGAAAATATCATTAGATGCTCTTATCTAATTAAATTTCAAGTTCTCAAAGATCCTCTTTTGTTGTTTCGGATCTCACCAAGTACTCAACTATTTGATTAAACTTTGATTAAATATAAATTTATATCAAAAAAAGACTCACCTAACAAAACAATTTCATACTTCAAAAAACTTCAATCCAAAACTTTTAAGTTAAAAATGAATAAATATTTACGACTCCAGATCTTTCTTAAAGATAAGTAAACTTCCTTGAACTCCACAAAAGCATTACTTTAAAAAAAATCCTTGTACTATCCCAAAACCTTTGGGCTCAAGCAAGAATAAAAAAATAAACAATGGGAATAACTTAAAAAAATAATTTTAAAAAAGTGACAAAAAAGTCCATTGGAATATATGAAAACCAAACCCAAGGTTTTGTCATTAAAATAATACCACGTTACAGATTGTATTCATGTGGCAACCTTATCCATTTCCCACTGTTTTAGTCTTCCCCAATCTACTATATATAAATCCAACAATTTATTTCATTACACATCAAATTAAAAGATCTCCAAATCAAATTTTACAATTTAGTAGTATGGCTGATATTGCTATGTTGGTTGCAGAAGAGTATGAAAGGAGAGTGAAGAATTCAAGAAAATTTGGATCTGAAGAAGAGATTCAATTATTCTCTTATTTCTCTGAAATTTTAGCTCAAAAATTTGATGGGTATTCTTCAAAAATCAACATGACTTTTGGAGAAACCAAAATTATTGAGCCTAAAAGTGAAGTGGGTCTTGCAGCCATTAATGGAGTCTTTTCTGCTTGAACAAAGGAGAATAAATGGCAGCTAATTTACCTTCTTTTTTTTTTTCTGATTTTGCATAATTATGAAGAGGGAAAAAAAGTAGTTGTAAATGTCAGTTTAAGTTTTTTTTTGTTTTTTTTGGGGTCTATAGAATGGTAACTATTTCAGCTGTTAATTCTGTTGCTTGTTCTTCATGTAATTATGCAATTCACAATCTTGAAAAAATGTTTCTGTTTCTTAGTTTATAACTTCATTTTCATTTTATGTGACATTTTTTGATTGATACGGTATTTAAGCATATACATATTTTTTAATTTTTGATTTGAAGTAATTCTTAGATAAATTTATAGATATTTTAGTGGTTGTAAATTATTTAGTTAAAAATAAGAGAAATTTAAAGTTATTAAATTATTTTTAATTACAAGGTAATTTGATTTTGAAATGTTCATATGACTTATGAGCTGTAGCAAATTAATTAAAACTGTTCGATAATGACAATTGTTGTCGAGCACTTTTTCTCCGACGCAGAATTGGAATCTTTACAAATGGAAGTGACTACAATTTTAACTACATACGCAGATGTTACGAGTAGATAGTTACTCAATTAATAATTATTTTTAAAAATATTATAATAAGATAAATATATTCATGAACCTTAAAAATAAAAAAAAATAAAAATTCTATCAGTTACATCTTCAGGTTTGCCATAAGATGTAGTCTAATTGTATGTCTTCAAGCCAAGTTTATTTATTTAAGTGTTCAAAACTTTAATTTTCTACTTTAACAACGTACCATAGTCTAACAAGTGAATCTAAGTACAAAATAGATCCAAATTGAGGCCCAGGGGCCTAATCCAACAGTTAGTAAATATATATATATATTCTCCCTTTTATTCTTTTCGATACACATTCTCGTACCTGATACAAATGAATTGTCTTTTTCTTCTTCTTTTTTTCCTCTGAAAAATACTAAAGGACAACTTTGAGGAAATACATATATGTATCTATGTATTGCTGTATTTTTATAGTATAAGAGTGATAGATTTGAGGAGATACATATGTGTATTTATGTATTTGAATATCTATAACATGCGAGGATAGCTATGAGGAGATATATATGTGTATTTATGTATATGTGTATTCAATGGCGGAGTTAGGATTTTCAATAAAGAGGTTCAAAATCTGAAGAACTAAAAACACCAACTAACCGAAGGGTGTTCAACATCTACTATATATACATAAAAAATAATTTTAACCATGTATAAATAGTAATCAAAAGGTTGGATCCACCCCTGTGTGTATCTATAACTTATTAGTGGACAACTGACATTTTTAAGGAATATGTCTTTTGATTTCGCCTCAACTGACAGCTATATTCTCTAACTTTGGATGTGTACAAGTAGACATTTTTGTCTTACACGACAATTTAATATCCTACATGGTGTCCTACGTCTACTTGTTCAATTTTATACAAGTTTAAGTATCTGTTTCTGCATATCCAAAGTTAGAGAGGATATATGTCAGCTGAAGCCAAATTTAAGGACATATTTATGTATTATGCCTATGCTTATTAATGTATCTAGCATGTATAGGATGAGTGGACAATTTTTAAAACAAGTGATACAAGAGCATATGTATACAAGTGATATAAGTGCTTCAAATACAAGTGATACACGAGCGAAAAAATATAAGTGATACAAGAGTGAATATTATAAGTGATACAAGAGCTTTAAAAATATAAATGATGCAAAAGTGAATGAATACAAGTGATATAAAAGCGAATGAATACAAATGATACAAGAATGAATGAATATAGTGATACAAAAAGAGCGAGGGGTGTGGAAATACAAAGTACAACCTAAATCATATGAATATAACAAATAGAATCGCTCGATAGCTCAAAAAAATATAATAGTTTATAATGTAAGATATAAGAAAAAATGGCAAAAATGATCCTTCATATTTGAAGGTAGGTTTAAAATTGATAAATAGATATTAGTTTTGAAAGCACAAAATTGTAGTTGAAGAACATATAAAAATAAAAATATTTATTTTTCAGTAGAAATCAAGATTAGTGTATTCTATCTAGATGATAAATTTTCGTAATTTTGTGTTTCGAGGCATTATTTTTCAAACATTTTGAAGTCCGTTGATTTCTCCTCGATTTTGCCCTATAACCGATAGATTTTCGTTGATTTTGTCCCTCAATTTTTTAAAGCAGTATATACTTTTAAATATATTCTCACTAATTTTTTTAAAGAAAATTTAATAGATAGAGTTCAATAAATATTTTTTACCGAAAACTAAAAGTATTAAGTTTTGACAGATTTAAATTCTCAAAACTGTTAAGTGCATAACTAAGAGATCAATTTTATAAACTTATGACTAACTATATGTATATGTATGTTAAGAGAACAATTTTAAACCTACCCTCAAACTCAAACATTAAGAGTCATTTTTCTCATTTTCTCTATAGATACACACCAAATGAGTGATAATCACTTATACACTTAAATATTTCACAACCGTTTGACATGTGTAATTTTAAATTAAGGAATTACAATTTATAATAAATTATATACTAAGTAAGATATAGGTGTTTCCAGGACACATTTAAAAATAATACAAGTGTTCAAATTGTTATTTATTTAAATTTAAGTGTTTAACCTAGTAGCTCTGTCAAATTTGAGAGATTAATTTAGATATTTAGCCAAATTTTATGAAAGAGAAGTTGTACAACGTGATTATTATTTTAAGAGAGAAATATTAGAATTAGTTCTAAACTCGGCGTAAATTATTAGTTTCATTTTTAAATTATTGATAGCCTTAAAAACATTTATTTTCTTGATTAATCGAACTTAAGTACACCCCTGATATTACAACATGAATGAAATATACTATTAAATTCTTGCTAAGTTTACAGATGTTTTCAACACTTTTCTCTATTTTTTATCGAAGGTGTATTAAGATTGTATCTAAGTTTATTTAATTAAATATATATGTTTTTAATACTGTGAATAATTCAAATACGAAATTAATAAAATTTGGAGTACTTTTCTCTCATTTTAAAGGTTTGCCAGCTGTTTGTCATAAGTAGTAGATGAACACGTCACTAAATATGTTTTTTTCTAGTAGAAGTTTTTGTCTATGGAATTTTCAAATAATTAAAGTGCTAAATTATATGGCTTGATGTGATGATGTCTTTTTATGTTACTTGATGTTCTTGATATCCTGGCCAATAATTTAAATTTGTTGGAACAATTAAGGCATTATCAATTATATTTCATATTCTTTTAAAAGTGATTTTTATATAATTTTTTTAATAAAAGTCTGAATAAGTATATTTTACATGGATGATGGATTCTCTTGATTTTTTTTTGTTCGAGGCACTCTTTTCCGATTTTTTGAAGTCCGTCTGTTTTTTCATATAAAACCAATAAATTTTTGTTGATTTATTTCTGAGTATTTGACCTTTTTTAGTAGTATGTACCTTTAAATTTAAGTTCTCGCG
This sequence comes from Solanum verrucosum, assembly GCF_900185275.1. NCBI lineage: Eukaryota > Viridiplantae > Streptophyta > Magnoliopsida > Solanales > Solanaceae > Solanum > Solanum verrucosum. Next base: position 1,156,138 of record NW_026020194.1, read on the forward strand.
ATTTTTTCCCCCATGATTTCCAAAAAATATAACCAATAGAATTTGATAAATATTTTTGATGAAAATAAAATAAAATTAAATTGTAACAAATTTAAAAGATTAGAACTGTTAAATACATAAAACATTATTTTTATTAGGGGTGTTCACGGTTTGTTTGGGTCGGTTATTGGTCAAAATCAAAACCAAACCAACTTAATCAGTTTTAAAATTATCAAAACCAAACCAAACCAAATATAATATACATTTATCGGTTTGGTTGTTTTCGGTTTTGGTTTGGTTTGGTTTGGTTATTCGGTTATTAACCATACATAAAAATAAAATAAATAATTCATTCAAAACGTGAAAAAAGTGACAACAATCCATTCAAACAAAAAAATAGTTAGAATGACTGGCATTACAGAACTTTCGATCATTGAATTTACTGAATAAAACTTCAAAATTCACTATTTTGGCATAGAAGGAAGAGACAATGACATTTTTAGTCCCACAAAGAATTTTCATAGACACTCATATACATGAAACCAATAAGAAAAATGTTCTCACCTTGGACATTTTTTCTTTCATAAGTAAATTATAAAAATAAAATTTTGATGAAACATATATAAAATCTTTAAAATTGTTTATGAATATAATATATTATGTATGTATAATAATAAAATTTATGTATATAACTTGTTGGTTCGGTTCGATTATTTCTTCGATTTTTTTCGAACAAAACCATAACCATAACCAAACAAAATATTATCGGTTCTTAACAATCTAAAACCAAATCAAACCAAAACCCAGATTAAATCGGTTCATTTAATCGATTTGGTTTGGTTTTTCGGTTTGGATCGGTTTTTATCAAAACCATGAACACCCCTAATTTTTATAAACTTATGACCAGCTCAAAGAACTAAACCAATTAGGTATAGTTTACAATTATTTATACAGATAATATAATTTTTTGATAAAGTGTTCGACTGACCATCCATTACTAGACACGTCACAACACCGCTCTTCGCAGGACACACTTATGAAAACTTGTCATTTTTCAAATGGTTATTAATCTAAATTTAAGTGCTTAATTTACCAAGTTTGAGAGGCTATTTTAGATATTTAGCCAAATTTGAGAGGCTATTTTAGATATTTAGCCAAATTGTACAACTGTTTTAAAAGTTTTGCCAGCTGTTTGTCATAAGTATTAGATGAGGACACGTAACTAAATATGTTTTTCTAAGTAGTTTTTTTTGTTTTTGGAATTTCTATAGTTGTCAAACCCATCACAAAGTGCTAAATTATATGGTTTGATTTTATTTTTTCTGTTTCATCCTATATCTATTTTAAAGTTTGATTAAATTTAAATTTATGTTAAAATATTTCACATTAAGGATAAAACATTTTCTAACAAAAACGACTTCATACCCATAATTTCTTTTTATGTTATTCCCACAACTAGGGCTACTTATCTAATGGATCAAACGGATAATTTCGCTTAAAGGTTTGACCTAATGAATATCAATTTTTAATTCCTCAAGGTCATTCGGAAACACTTTAAGGCTGTTTATTGACCATAGCAACGCTTTGAACAGAGTCTCCCTCTTTGACTAGTGCTACCTCCGGTGAAAGGAATGAAGATCTTGCATGTAACGGCACATACCCGACCTTCACTGGAAGTGACATAAAAAAGAGAAGGCTAATTCTCCTTTAATAGCAAAGGCCTTTTCACAAGCTGGGCTTGAACCGCTTTCCTTGTTCAAGTCGGTATTTAATTTTACTAATTCTCTAGCTAATCTATAAGATATTATTGATTCGATAATGAATTAGTACTTATCGAACGGTTATCGAATGATATATCGGTTAACCTCTACCTTTTTCTTTTCTCCATGAACGCACCTTTAAAAAATGACTTATTTTTTTCTATTTTAAATGCAGTTAAAAAATTCTTCTACTATAGATTTATAATAATGTAATAGTGAATAATAGGAAAGTAAATATATTTTCAAATTTTTAGCTTTGCTACCTTAGGACTAATAACATATAATTATATATTATGGAAAAATATTAAATGTTGCTAATATACCTAAGTTTAAATTGTTTGTATGGTAATGAGTTAATGATTTATCCAATAAGAAAATTGAATAATCCACCCCCACACCAATAAGTTGTTAATTATAAAATTCTAATCCGTTCACCAACTGTTTATTCAATAACCTAGTATCGATAAGCCAATAAATTAATTTTGTGATTGACTTATTGATTACTATTCCGTTTTGAACACCCATATCCACAACTCACTTCTATTTTAAAAATAGATTTTTATTTTCATTTATTCTTTAACTTATTAAAAGAAAAAGTCCTTTCTTGAGTTTTGAGAACTTTTTTTTTAATCAAGTTTGACAAAAGGTGGACATAAATATATTTGTATTCACTACTTAAAGTCTTAAACTATCAAATAATTAAACATAAAAAAAAGCTCTTGATGTAACACTATAACTCCTCCCGTTTCATAAATAGAATAGTTACTATTTTTTTTTAAAAAAAAATCATAAAAGAACTTCCCTATCTTAGCCCTTAGGATTCATTTTAAACAAAAAAAAAAAAGGTCAAAAATATTTTTAAATTATGTGAAATTGATTAAGAATATTCTCAGTTAATAATTTAGTTTAGTCCAAAAAATAATATTTGATCCAAAAATGTCTTTGTTGTTACTTTTGAGTCACTTTTTTTAAAAATTTAAATAAACATATTATTTCCTTTTCTTTTTAAACACAATCTTTTCCTAATAAAAATATTGTAACCAATCATTTTTTTTAATTTTCAATTAGATAACAATAAAATTTATATTTTTCTTCTTAAATTTTGTGAATTAGTATAAAAAATATATGGGGTAATTCGGTTTTATTTGACAAAATAAGATTCAGAAGAAAAATGAGTACTTACCACTTTTATCTTAAAGTTGAAAGAAATTTAGAAGACAAAAAATAAGAAAAATAATGTTTTATTAGCAAGTTAATGTGTTTTAAAAAAACACAATATATTTATTAAGAAAAAAATGTTTTTGAACCAAAATTAACAATATGAGCATTTTTGTTCAAAATATTAACAACAAAAGCGATTTGGATTAAATTTTAACGGATGACATTTTTATTCCATAATTTAAAGCCATTTTTACTTTTTCTTTACATTTTAAACATTTTATTTTTTGAAATATCATCAAAGTATTTTTTTTTTAGAGCTATCAATTCAAAATAATTTCAAGCATTTCACCTACCATTCTTTTAAATTAATTTAATTAATTACTCCATGCCAAACTTTTTGTAGGCCACCACTATTCTGAGCATGACCAACAATTTTTCAACACTTGCCAGATAATGTTATCAAACAAATCTATACATATTATCAACACTACCTCTTTTTTTTTTTAAAATAAAATAAAATAATTTAATTACAATTTTTAGTTAATATTACCGACACTCAAAGTAGGATAAAATCTCTAAATTATCTATCTGGCACAATTAACCAACCAGAAATCCCCAAGTGTATGAAGCACACTCAATTATTTTCTTTTTTTAATATTCTAAATCTTTTTATATACAAAAAAAAAAAAAAAATTACAAAAATTTTCTAATAATTTTACAAAAATCTACGAATATAATTACCATGTAATGCAGATAACAAAAAAATGAGCTCCTCATCACTCCCTTCATACTCCGTCTGGTGGTTGCGGTGCTGCCGGAATTTAACCACAATTTCCTCCGGCAGCACCTTATTCCGGCAGAGTGGACACGTGGCAGAATCCTGTTGGAGCCACGTGTCCAAACAATCCTTATGAAATATATGCTTGCATTTCAACTTCCGTACTTGTTCGCCGTCTTCAAATGCCGATAAACAAACCGCACAGGTATCGGGAAAACCGGCCGGGTTGATTGATGCGGTTTTGAACTGGCTGACCGGGTTTTTTTCATCGATGAGTTTGAGGTATTGCTTGGTGGTGATGGGGCGGCCGCGGCCGGAATCGGAGATTGTGTCGGTTATGGAGCGTACAAAGATTACGAGTTCGAGGATTAGAATGGTGAAGAAGACTAGAGTCATGGTGTAGATATGAGCTAACAGCTGAGAAAGGGCAGCCATTATTGTGTATAGAAAGAAAGAGAAGTTTCTTCTTTTTTAGTACATTTAGGTTTGCACCCGGGTGCATTTTGCTTTTATCTTAATATTTTATATATATAAAGACTTTTCAAGGGGTGGCTAAGGATTTGATTGGTCATAAAAATAATTGTCTAAAAAAAAGGAAATCTTGCAAATAGATATTAAAAATAACTTAATTAGGTTCTACAACTATGATTTGCTAATTACGAACTTCATATTAGAGGAAGGAGAGAGGTGAACGAGAGTGGAAGAGAGACGAGCGAGAGAGGGCAGAGAGTGGAGAGCGGTGAATTGTATTTATATATCTGTTGAATTGTATATGTATATCTATCATATAATATATATGTAACTGATATACGTATGTATTTATATAATTGACGAGCAAGATTGGGAGAGGGAGGATAGAGGACAGAGAGTGAAGAGAGGCGAAGTGTATTCATATATATGTTATATAATTATACATGTATATGTATAATTTGTATTTATATTTATATATCTATAAGAAAGGAGAGAGGCGAGAGGCTAGAGAGAGGAAAAAAAGGAGAGAGGCACACATAATTATAGCCAAAAAGAGGTCGCCAGTGGCAATTAATTCAAACTATGATTTGCTAATTACGATTCGTAACTACATGTTAGAGGGAGGAGAGAAGCGAGCGAGAGTGGGAGAGAGACGAGTGAGAGAGGGCAGAGAGTGGAGAGCGGTGAATTGTATTTATATATCTGTTGAATTGTATATGTATATCTGTCATATAATATATATGTTATTGGTATGTATTTGTATAATTGACGAGCAAGATTGGGAGAGGGAGGATAGAGGACAGATAGTGAAGAGAGGCGAAGTGTATTTGTATATATGTTATATAATTATACATGTATATGTATAATTTGTATTTATATTTGTATATGTATAAGAGAGGAGAGAGGCTAGAGAGAGGAAAAAAGGAGAGAGACACACATAATTATAGCCAAAAAGAGGCCGCCGGTGGTAATTAATTCAAACTATAGCTATGTTAGCTAGTTAACCAGTATATGTTTGCTTTTTCGCGTAATCCCCCCCTCCCCCCCCTCTCCCCTTCCCCCCCCTTTTTTTTAGGACTATGCATATGTTGGTTTTTGTATTTTGATTTTAGTTACTATTTATTGTTTCTTGCACTTCGTTATTGTATCATTATGTTGTAGTTATTATTATATTTTTAATAATGTTTTGTCATGTTATCTTTAGTATTTTATCATGACTTATTCACTAATGTTATTTTTTTTTTGGAACTGCTTTGGTATACTTGTCTTTGAGTTAAGGGTTTATCAAAATTAACTTTTCTATCTCTCAAGGTAGGGATAAGGTCTGTGTATACACTACTTCTTCATACCTTACTTGTGGGATTGCAATGGACATGTTGCTAATGTTATTTTTGAACTTACTTTTTTGTTGTTTTTGTTGTTGAAACTGATAATTTTATTTTTCAATGTACTTTTCACTTTTGAAATTGAATTCCAATACATTCAAGCACGAATCATTACCCCAAATATTCTTTGTAATAAGTATATAATCGAACACATACAATTTTGTTGTTGACTCCAACATTAGTTTTGAAGAAAGGGGCAAAAATATTGTGCTGGGTGATTTAGTCCACCCTGAAAGACACTGAGACTTTAGGTATTGTACGTCTTTTAGGGTTGATGAGGTTAAATATGCTATTAATACGATGAGTAAGGGAAGAACGACCGGTCTCAACAAGATTTCAATGGAATTTTGAAGAGCACACACAAGGTAGGCATGACATGGTTAATTAGGTTGGTTAATGTTATTTTTATGATGACAAAAATGCCTGATGAATGAAAGTGGAGTACAATGGTTTCATTTGTACAAAAACAATGATGATATTGAAAATTGTAATAATTACAGGGTATCAAATTATTAAGGTACATGATGAAGGTGAGAGAGAGTGATGGATATGAGGGTGAGGAGAGGGGTGTCCATTCTCAAGAATCAATTTGGATTCATGTCAAGACAATTGATTACTAAAGTCATCCATCTTGTGCGGTGACTGGTAAAGAAGTATAGAGAAAGACCTACATATGATGTTCATTGAACTTGAAAAGGCTTATGACAAAGTTTCGCAAAATGCTCTCTAGATATGCTTGGAGGCTAGAGCCTAGAGGTGTCCCGATAGCTTATATTAGGACGATAAAGAACATATATGATAGAACCAGGTCTCCTAGGAAGGAATTTAAAAAAATAAAAAGAATTAATAGAATTATCCTCCTCTTTATTTTATTTTATACTTTGTCCTTTAAGTTATCGTTTCTTTAACTTACAAGTTGCAAGCCAATTTCTACCTTACGTATGGATTGTGCAGGAATTGAGTGAATTATTCATGTGTTATTTACAAAAAAAATTATCTATAAAAACAAAAATTAAATATATATTTATAAAAAAGTTATAAAATAAATTGACAAATTAAATTAATTATTTAAAAATAAAATAAAATCATCTACGTTCGTACTGCTCTTACGAAGTAAATTTCATATCCAACCAAGTGGCGGACTAGAAAACAATAGAGCTTCCACTGTCAGAATCTGCAGGCCCATTTATTGATGGGTGAACAATGGGCCAGTGATTAGCTAACTAATCAAAATTCCTAATATAATTATTAAAAATATTTATACTTTAAAATAATTATTTAAAATGTCAATATGTTAATATTTTAGCAAATAAAGTGTATCCATCATATTCTCTCTCATATTTTTTTAATTTAATTTTTATCTCTCTCATAATAGCAAATTATATGTTTATAATTATCCTCCTAAAATAAATCCTATTTTCGCTCCCCTTCAGCCACAATTTTCACTCTCCTTCAACCCCACCTTCTCTCTATTCATTATTTTTAGGGCAAATTACAAAAATCACATACTTTTAAGATAAAATTACAATTTATCCCTTAAAAGTTTATAATTATAGAAATCCCTCAAACGGATACAATAATATAAGCGCTGATACATTAATTTGATGCGCGAGATACAATAATATAAGCGCTAATACACTAATCTGACGCGCAAAAATGCGAGATTTTGGAGATTTGTAAAACTTGTAGGAGATAATGGTAATAAGTAAACTAAAAGGTGGGATTTCTGTAATTTTTCCTTATTTTTATTCCCCTCTCTCCGTCCAGATTCTTTCTTCTTCTTTTTTTTTTTTTTTTCAAAATGAAAAAGAATTATACAAAAGATATGCATCAAATTATCAATTGATCGGATAACTTCTTACTGGATTTATATTTATTAAGTTCATATCAGTATATTTACATCAGATTATCATTTATCGGATAAATTCTTATTGGATTAGTATTTATTAAGTTCATATCAATATTTTTTAGTTTTGATTTGTATATTTTTAGTCTTTTATGTATTTTTGTGCTTCAATATAAAATCGTTTATTTAGTGAATTTTCTTTTGGGTCTATATTTTTATCAACCTCACTACTATTTAATTTGTGTTCATATTAGTATTGTCAGTTGTATTTTTCATATGTCAATTATATTTTCAGAACATTGCATTTGTTTGAATGAAATTATAAGTATTCATACTAATATGTATGTTGTATTCTTTAAATTTTAATTGTATTTTTAGGTAATATTGTATTGTATTCATGTGCATTCAAATCATTCATTTTGTATGTTATGTTCAACTTCAATTATTAACTATATTTGTATTCAAAATAAATGTATTTGTATGTTGTATATCAATTATTTGTACTCATATAGTTTCATTTTAACTTTTGATTAAACAAAAAAAATTGTATTCTAAACTAGATTTTGTATTTCAAAAATTGTATTCTAAAGTCGTTTCTTAATTGTTCATCAAATTAATTATTCACTTTTATTTTTAAATTTTGATTTAAACAAAAGTTTTATTCTAAACTGATTTGTATTCCAAATTTGTATTCTAAATTGATTTGTATTTCAAAAATTTCTTCCCAAACAGAAAAATAAAATTTAATCGAATTCACTTCAACAGAAATTGAGTAGTATCAATGGAAATTTAACAATTGATATTGGAGAATTTGATGAAGAAGAGGAATGGGTGCTATGCGTTTATTTTTAAATTTGTAACTTATGAGAATTTTAAGTGATATGTTCTTTTTTTAAAAAATTATTCTCTCCCCTAAATTTCTCATTTCTGTTATTAAATAAGTGTATTCTTTTAATTAAATCAAAGAAAAAAACATAAATCAAATACATAACAAATTAAAATATTGACATTTTTAATAAATATTGAAAGTGTGGCTAAGGAGTCCTATTAAATACTAAAATATTGACATTTTGAAAAATTTCCCTATTTGGGAGAAGCAGATAAAAAACATATTATTTTTTTTATGAATGTTTGTTAATATAAGTATATGACATGTAATAAATTTTTAGTTATAATTATTATCAAATCATTTGATTGAAATGATAAAATCCTTGATTTCGTTTTGAGACTTGATTATGATGGAGACATGATAATGAAAGAGTCATGTCTTTATAACTAAAATGTTCTTAATTATTAATTAAGACAATAGTGATCAAGTTAGATCAATACGTACGTGTGGTGTTTTTTACGAAATAAATATTGATTGATGTTATCAACTAAATCACATACATAGATGATAGATACAAAGATATGATTGCTAAACAGAGTTACTTGGAAATTCCTGATGATTAAAATTATCGTAAGTTGTTATTGCGATTATCGAAAAATATGATTTTTTTAAAAATATCAGAAATAGAGAGTTACATTCAAAACTGGACCTGACGACACTTGTCTATTTCCACTAAGACAAGTCAACCTCAACTGAACGAAAACGAAAGAAATGTGGAAGACAATAAAGCAAGAACAAGACAAAGGCACAAAACATATTTATTCTAAACAATACCCAAAATCTGATTGTCACGTGTACAAGCCATTAAATACATAAAGTGCGGAATAAAGAAATAAGTACAAGTCTTAGTAGGCGTTTGTCCATGCGATACTATATCACGATATGGTATCGTGAGATGGAATCAGCGTTTGGACATGCGATTTTACGCTGATTCCATCTCATGATTTCATATCATGAGAGGTGATACCATATTCTCCAAAAACCATGATATGGAATTATATGGTGATTCCATATCATGATTTGAGATATTTTAATACAATAATTGATCCATGAGTTTATATTTTGTTAAAACAACCCCACATTTATATCTACTAACCATTTGTTTCATATGTAAATAAAATTTATAATCACATCATTACTTTTTAAAATTTATTATTCTCATCAACATATAGTCATTTTAACTCACACCTCACGATTGTGAAACTTTTCAACATTCACTTGAAATAATTAACCGGCATGTTAAAATAGTTGCCGAGACAATTAGCAAGATGGCACCAACATTTATACAACCAAAAATATGAATAGTGTACATTCCAAAATTCGACATAATACTCAATTTTGGCCTTGGTTTAGGATAAAATTTCAATCACATTAATAAATTTATTTTATGGCCTTAATAAGTGAACATTTATTAGTATTTAGTTACATATTTCCTATCAACTTTGTTTAAAAAGATAATATTTATTTTATGACTTTGCATTGTCTTGGAAGCACTATTTTTATGTTGTTGATGCTGGTTTCCGAAACACAAAAGGATTTTTAGCTCCATACAAAGGACTACGCTACCATTTGCAAGATTACTGAAAAAGTGAAAGAGAGCCTCAAAATGTCAAAGATCTATTTAATTATAGGCATTCATCTCTGCGCAATGTGATTGAACGGACTTTTGGAGCTTGGAAAAATAGATTTAGAATACTGAAACAAGGCATGAACCATTATGATATTGATACAGAAGTGAAAATTGTCATAGCTTGTGCAGTGTAACATAATTATTTGTGAGAATACCAAAGTAGTGATGAAATATTTATGGTCTATGAACATGAAGATATAGTTGCGGAGGATATTGGCCAACAAATGGCTCAAAGTAACAATGTTGGTTTGTCTTCTCGGTCACATGATCGAGAAATGCAAGTTCAACGTGAGGAAATTGTCCGTACTATGTGGGAGGATTATATTAAAGACTAGTACACTACAATTTATGTTCAATTTTTTTTATTAAATTAAAGTTAGATGAAACAATTACTTAAGTGGAGAACAAATAACTTTGTAATAATTTATTATGCGATTTTATAATTTTTTGTTTATTTGATAAGATTGAATAAACAATTGGGGCTATTTTAATAGTTTTACAACTTATGTGATTTTTATGTTTATGAGAAAATATACAACACAAAAATTCCATATCGCATGTCCAAACAAACCTTCAATTTCATCTCATGATTCCATATCATAATACCATATCATGATTTCATATCATGATACCATATCGCATGGCCAAACAGGCCTTTAGTCTTTGATTCTCAAATAGAACAAAGCTTAAAGAAAAGGATAAGAAAGCCCACCAGAATGACAAGCAGATACCTCTAAAGTCCTTCAACGAGCCTCAATAAAGAGAAGAAGAGCGATCACACTATATTGGGCTCGGTACCTACACAAGTGTAGAAGTAAGGAGTGAGTACCAACAATACGGTACAATCAAGCAACCTAATAATTAAATGAGGCATCTAGCAAGAAACCGAATACCCTTACACTTTAGTTGAACTTCTTAAAATTACAACCAACACAGAAGTCAGTTCAACCTAGCAATTCTACAATACACGACTCACAAGGCCCAATATTCGCAGTCCAATAGTCACAAATCACCAATCAAAAGAATCAAGTAAGTCAATCTCAAAGTCAAGTAGTTCAATCATACGCAACAAGTACAACAATCACAAATAGCAAGCAAATCACGTAAAAACATCAAATGCATTAAGTCACAATAATCAATCTCTTGCCGGAACCATTTCCCATCGGCACAATATCACTAGCAGAAATCATTTTCCATCAGCTTTATAAGCACTTGCCGGAATTGACCTCGGGGTAATCACACTCGCCGACAAAGATCATAGAATCATAATTCATCACATGTCTTATCACGTAGTTCAACAATCAATGCACACAAGCAATATCACACCACACGAAAGACACAACAAATTATACATTTGAAGTCCACATTCATACTTTCAAACATTTCATCAAACAATCAACAAGGGTCACAATAAGATAATTCACATCATGATGATCATCACATAGCCTTTTTCATTTCAACCCTTTTTAATTCATTTAGATGCTTCAAGTTGACAATTAAATCCTTCACCTCATTCCCACTACTCTCAACACACAAACAACGGAGGAAGTACACAAATTCAACTAGAATACAAGGTTTAGGAGATCATTTGCCTTAAATCAATCAATAATACTCCAAGAGTTGAATCTTTCCCTTCCGAATTACTTCCAAAGCCACACAATCTATAACAATCAAGTATTCACATTCACTTTCACTTTCCGGAAATAATAATATCCACATCAATTCTCTTGAAAAGTGGGTCAGTCAACACAAAACCCAATTTCAAAAATAAGGTATGAATTCAAAAGTTAATACTTGAAAACATTACTCAAGGCTTTAGGAACTCATTAGTGAAAACCATTCCAATAAGGACTTAAAATCAGTTCAAAATCTCCATTTTAGCTAAGAACTTGAGTTCTTGAAAAACCTTGCCATTTATTAATTAAAATCCCAAATTTTGATATTCGTATTCATAAATAACCAAAGAAAAATGAAGGTTTATGATCATGAAAGCTTACCCAAATGATTAGCACAAAAAATCCTTTCAAAAATCATTACCCACGGGTTCCCCAATCTCAAAAATGGAAAATGAGGCTTAAACCCCGAAAATGGCAGGTAAAAATCCTCTCAAAGAACCAGATTTTGATTAAGCGAACCCCGCAAAAACTGGGGGTCTAGCTTTTGCGAACCAGGTTCCTCTTGAACTACCATCGCTTAAGCGAACCCTGCCCAAAGTTAAGTTTCGCTTTTGCGAACCAGGTTCCACTTAAGAGACCATTGCTAAAGCAAACTAGGTTCTGCTTTAGTGAAGACTGCAGCACCAGAAACATCAGCCAACACAAAAACATAAAAAAGACCCTCGGGATTCGTTCAGATGCTTGTGCACACAAACTACATATGCAAATCAATTATACTCAACGTTTAGGACTTAATGAAACTGTCAAAGCACGAATCCGAGGTCTCCTTGACCTCATATTCGTGAAAACCACAAGAAACTAACTCACTGCCTAAAAAGACTAAATTAAGCTTGGGACCTCTCAAAAATCAACCAAGACCTCACCTAGGTCTAAAATTGTCCCTCGAATCCAACACAATTATCAAAATTTCGATCCGAGCATCCGAACCCCGAATGTTGACCAAATTCAATTCAAAGGCTAAAATTCTACAATTTCACAACTTAGGACCTCAAAATCCTCAAAAAGACTCAAAATTTGAAACCGACAACTCTCACAACTCAGAATCCACATTATTGGACTAAATACTTGAAAACTGTAAAAGACACCGAAAATCCCTTTCTTAATAACATATGTCTTTCAAACTCAAAACTTACCAAATTCTCAACTTTTAACTCAAAGTTCGAAACCAACTTTTTATAACTCAAACATAAAAGACTTAGGGTCGATCTCGGGAGGAGAAAAATGATAATCATGAATCTTTTAAAAAATGACCGACTGTGTCATTACATAAAGATAATGCTAGCTTGTTACAATCATGTAAAATATTAGTATAAGACACCATGGTCCACATACTTATTTAGTAGGATGCATTAGAAAAATATAATGTATGTATTAGCTTTGTATATTATTAATATCTTGTTTGATATATTTTTTGAAGAAAATAAATAAGAAATCACTTATTCTTCTTGAAAATATTTCTCATGAAAAACATTTCCCTTCATACCGAACACACCTGAAGTTTACTACCCCCTCGGTCCCAATTTATATGAGTTACTTGGACTTAACACGGAATTTAAGAAAGAAAGGAAAACTTTTGAAATTATGGTCTAAAATAAGTGATAGATATTTGTGTGTCTATAAATAATTTCAGTAAGGATAAAATGAACATTTTAAACTTAAATTGTTAGTAAATGTATAAATATGTAATTTTTTTCGGGACCGACTAAAAAGAAAAGTGAGTCATATAAATTGAGATTGAGGAGTATCTTTTTTCTATTCCCTTCGTTTCAATTTGCTTTTCTAATGATGACTTGACAAGGAGTAAGAAAGTAAAAATAACTTTAGGATCTTGTGGTCTTAAATTAGAATATACCAAAATTAACTTTAATCTTATAATCTTTAACATGTCATTAAAAAGTTGAAATTAAAGAGTTCTCAACATTTTTAATCAAACAGCTAAAAAGAAAAGTAAAAGAACAAATTAAAAAACGAAGGAAGCATATAATTAATCATAAATTCCTTGTAATAAAAAAATAAAAACCTGTTTTGTTTTGTTTACATTCGATTGGGTTGTGAGGAGCGTACATGCGCATACCATGTAGATTAGCAAACTTCTATGCAATTCATTCATAGGTGGACCATCTTCATTCACTATTTTGTCCATCAACAGACAAATGCTTATTGTGGTGCCCCATCCAAAAGTTAGATACTTATATTTTATTGTTATAGTGTTGACATTATATCAAAAATAATTTTCAACGATAATTAAAATATTGATAATAGTTTTTAATTGCAGTTAAATACATATTTTTAGTGATAATTAACACTTTTTGCAAATATCTCTAAAGCCTATAAGTGACATTAGATATAATGACAATTAATTACTCTTCATTAAGGTATGTATTTTTATTAATATTGTTAATAATTGTTTTCGTCGTAATTTCGGTTATAAATAATGAGATATCATATAGTTTATTTATGATTTCCAAATCTTATAATGTACACGAAAGCTACCCTCGTCTCCCATTTTATTTTCTTTTTTCCTTTTGAGGGGTGACAACACATTGTGGTAAAGTTAAAGGTGTGTAGGGAAAGATTTGCTTGAGACACGTGGGATTCATGAATGTGGGATTCATGCCTTAAAAAAGATAAATATTATAGGATAAGATATGACCAGGAATCATGCCTATGTTGATAGGGAAAAGACAAAGGGAACGAAGAATGTCACAAGGATTAGAGGCGCGGACGAGCTCATATTGATATGAGTGATATCGGGATATTAGCTTTAGCTTGCACCACTAATGACTTCGATATACCGCACAAAGATATTGTCATAGTACTTGATGGATTAAGTGAAATCTTTTTACTGAATAAGTGTGACGATCCGTCATGTTATCATGCTATATAAGTATCATGTAGGTGTCATATGGCATAAAATTGCCTATGTAAATGATTCATATAGGAGAAAAACTTGTTTTTGTGGAAGATTCTAGAGAAATATAGATATTTTTCATGGAAAATTATAGAATTACATAGAAGATCTCTGGAATATTATAGGTATGTAGAGAGTTCTAGAAAAGGAACCTAAACGTAAATATGTAGCGACTTATTTGATAATTATTATTTACCTACTAGCCCCTAAGTTAGTAGTATAACTATAGAGACATCCATTTGTAAAATCATCAAGCAAAACTCAATCAAAGTTCTCTACACAATTCTTCCTAATAATTCTCTTGTACTCTCTCTTCCATTATCTTAATGATTCTTACAATATTAGGCTGGCTTGGTATATCAAGATCATGAGCAAGAGGTGCAAGAACGTGGGCAAGTTGTCAAGTGTGGCACGCGCACTTAGCAAAAGACTAAGGACATGACAACGTGGTATCAGAGCAAAGTTACAACTAAGGAAATGTCAAAAGGTAGTGAAATCAACGTTACTAACACTCAAACCAACGTCACTCACGATGCTGGCAATAAGGGCTATGGAAAAAAAAGAAATTCCACCCACAAGAATCAGGAAGTGCCGCTAGAGGTTGAGCCAAATGAAGGGCTTACATCCCCAGAACCTTCTACCACTAAGGCGAGCAAGTATGATGTGAAGGTCCTTCGAAATACAATAGTAATTTTATACTGCCTAACAATCTGTTTCCTCGACCACTTAGCTCTGTATTGTTTTGTAACAATTTTTTTCGATTGTTATGGGTAGATCAATACAATAGTACTTTTATACTTCCTAAATATTTGAGTTTCTCGATCACTTAGCTTTGTATTATTCTGTAATGATTCTTTTCGGTTGCTATGGGTGGATCAATACAATAAATTTATACTTCCTAACAATTTTTGTTGCTGGATCAATTAGATTTGTATTGTTCTTTAATGACCCTTTTCGATTATTATGGGTAGATCAATGGTGAAAGAATTGAGTCAATTTTTTTTGGGTAGTAACTTGAAAATTTTAGGCTAGACCAATCTTAGACGAAATTAGAGCAAGGTGGGGTCTAGAAATATACGGAAAAAATTAGGGATAATGTATAAGCATGAGTTGGATTTTCTTTTAACCAAGACCTTAAGGAGTTCATAAGACTTTCTGGAAGTGAATACGGGTGAGTAGAACTCCCAATATCAAATTTGGCATGGAAGAGTTATCTTAGAACGTCAAGGTTCGAGGGTGTTGCGAAATGGAGACTTTGAGGAAGATTTCTGTGTTTTTATCTTCGTGCAAGCTGCTATAGCGGGTGGGATCTTGCTATGGAGGGGCCGCTATAGTGGGTTAGTTGAGAATTAATGCAGAAATAGTCCCAAAATTGCTCATTATTCTGCAACTTCATTTTGGGAAAAGAACGACCTAAGGTGTTTTCTTCAGTTTGCTACTAGTCTCTTCGATAAAGTTGAGTTAATTACTCCCCTAACTCATAAATCGATTCTTAAGCCTTAGAATTTATGGTGATACTCTTAGGGGAGGAATTTGACTTGAATTAATGATGTGAAAAACCTTGATTTGAGATAGTATGATTATGAACTTGGGCTAGGGTTAGGATTAAGTAATAATTTGAATTTAATTAAGCCATTATTCATTGATTAGGACGATACAGTTTCCCTTGAAAGATTTTTCTGAATAACCAATATCTTGGAGGTTCTCAGAGAATGTTTAACCTCTCACTTTCGGGGAAGTGCTCCCAAAAAATCTACGAAGTTAACAAGTTGGGGTGCTCAGACATGGAAAGTACCGAGTAACATACGGGGAGCTTGCACAATGAGACAATGATAGAAGGAAAATTCTATAATATTTTATCTATCGCTATTTTTTGTTTTTTTAGTTGTCCAAGAAAGTTTCAAATCATCTTTTATGTATATGTAGCGGGCCACACTTGTAATTGGGAGACTGTACGATATGTTTGGATACCTAGTTTCCCTTTGTTGAGTCTTATATCATTTTTGAAAGATTCAAATTTCTAACACTTTCATCCTTTCTCATTATAGTTGCTCACGATTGTAAAGACCAAATCATCTTATTTAGGGTTATCAATTATGTTGACTTTTCTAGTTAAATGAAACAATTCAATTGATTTCTTTTAACGTCTCTTTAGAAGTTTTCATTTGTTTTGATCCTTTGGTATCTCAAACACTTAATATTAAAGTCAGAGGTGGAGATTATTTACCATTTCAATAACCTCCTTTTGCCTGTTCAAGTGACACATTATTTATCATGTTAGTTAGTTCAAGGTTTACTTGGATGTCAATCACGTCCATCCAAATTTTGGGCATGTCAAGTATTCAACAAGTAAAAGAAAATAAAGAGAGTAGTTGGAAATCGAGTTACTTGAATCATCAATTATTAAAGCATCGTGAATATATTCAGCAGACACATAAAAATATAGAATTGAAGAAGATGGAGATTATATCTTATTTCAAGAAGTGAATATTACAGTGAATTAGGCAGTATTTATACACCTTCTTATGACAACTAACTTTAACTAACTTACCTAACTGTCCAACTAACTCCTAACTAACTTCTTGAATGTGTGACTTCACTTCTGGTCTTTCTCTTCTTTTAACTCAACACTTTTTTTCTTTTGTACTACCTCAATATTCCCCCTCAAGGTAGGAGATGTCAATATGTTTAAGACTCCTAGCTTGGATAATAGATAATCATGTTGTGGCCTATTAAGACCTTTGGTTAGTACATCTGTAGGCTGATTTTGTGTTGAAACATAAATCACCTTAACTAGTCCTTGTTGAAGTTTTTCTCTGATGAAATGACAGTCTATCTCAATATGTTTAGTACGCTCATGATAGATTGGGTTGAAAGCCAATTGAATAGCAGATTTGCTATTATTATACACTTGTATTGGTAATCGAATTTCAGCCTTTAAATCCTTCAACATTCCTACTATCCACACTAATTCTGCCACAGTGAAAGCTAAGCTTCTTAAGATATTGGTTTGCTTTTTGGCCTTCCAAGAGATCACTGACTCTCCAAGCTTAATTACATAGCTAGTTACATACTTTCTTGTAAGAGGGCATGCTTCCTAATCTGCATCACAATAAGCTGTTATTTTAGTACTGGACTTACTAAATAGCAATATACCTTGATCTGGTTGTCTTTTGATGTATTTGACAAGTCTAAGTACAACATCCATGTGAGAATTTTTTGGTTGATGTAGGAATTGACTCAAAGTTTGAACACTGAATGAAATGTCTGGCCTTGTCATGTTTAGATATAACAATTTCCCAATTAACTTTTGATAGGCCATTTGATCTGTTAGTGGATCTTCTTGATTTTTGCCAGTTTGATCATCATACTGTTTAGATGTCAACTTGATATTTACATCCATATGAGTTCCAAGAGGCTTTGCTCATGACAATTCAAGTTTAGAAATAAGATGAAGTGCATATTTCTTTTGATGCATAACTACTCCATTGTTTGATCTTACAAACTCTATCCCAAGAAAGCATTTTAACTCTCCTAGATTCTTCATTTTAAAACTTTGTTGTAGTGATATTTTTGTCTCCTCTAGCAGTTTTAAACTACTTCATGTCACCAAAATATCATCAACATACACCAAAATTATTGTAGTTCCTTCAGTGGTCCTTTTTGTAAACAAGGAGTGATCATGTTGGTTTTGCTTGAAATCAAGCTTTTGAAGAACTTCTGCAAACTTGTGATTCCATTGTCTTGGTGCTAGTTTAAGCCCATACAATGATTTTCCAGTCTACATACCTTATTCTCTCCCTGGATGGAAAAACCCTGAGGCACAGTCATGTAAATTTCATCCTCTAACTCGCCATTTAGAAATGCATTGTATACATCCATCTGATGAATATGCCAACTCTTGGACACAACTAAGGCTAGAATGGTTCTTACTATGACCATTTTTACCATAGGGGAAAAGGTTTCTGTATAGTCTATTCCCTCTTGTTGGCTATACCCCTTTGCCACTAACTTTGCCTTAAACCTTTCTACTTCTCCAGTAGATTTGTATTTAATCTTATAAATCCATCTGCATCTAATAACAGACTTCCCTTTAGGTAACTCAACTAGTTTCCAAGTGTTGTTCTCCTCTAAAGCTTGTATCTCAGCTTGCATTGCTTCTACCCATTTTGGCTCCTTACTAGCCTCAACAAAAGTATTAGGTTCTGTTAGAATAAAAGTTGCATCAATAAACTCCTGGTAAGGCTTAGATAAGTGGTTGTATGCAACATAGTCAGCTATAGGATATTGAACCCTTTTACTAATATTACAAGACATAAAGTCTTTCATCCACACATGTAGATGCACTCCTATTGTAGACCTTCTAGTTACCACTGGATGTGTTTCACTAGGAATATCATGACCTTTAGTTGCCCTTGCAGTGTATCTTGCTCAATGTTACCAGTCATATTAATTTTCATTTCTTGACCACATTATGTCTCTTGTAAACACCTGTGATGACCATTACTCCTGTTAACATTGTTGTCATATTCTGAGTTCCATTCCATATTTAGCATGTCATTATCCATGCAACTTATAAATGGACCAACCTCTTTCTTTGATAGGGAAAACATGAAAGGAAACACCGACTCTTTGAATATCATATCTCTACTCACAAAGAAACTACTAGATGCCAAATCTAATAAAATGTAGCCTTTCTGTGTTTCTGAGTACCCCATATGTACTGCAACCTTTGATCTTGGTGCTAGTTTATCACTGTCAGTTAGAAACTTAGCATAGCACAAACATCCTAAAACTTTAAAATGAGACAACGTTGGCTTAATACTATACATCCTTTCATATGGAGACTTACATCCCAGAATCCTGCTAGGCATTCCATTTATTAAGTAAGCAGCTACAAGAACACATTGACCCCAATATTTTAAAGGAATTTGACCTTGAAACCTTAGGGCCCTAGTTACCTTTAAGAGGTGTCTATGTTTCTTTTTAGCTACTCCATTCTGTAGTGGAGTATAAGGATAAGATCTCTGATGAATTATACTTTTTTCTTTAAACATAGTAGAACATACATAGTTCATAAATTCAGTTCCATTGTCTAACCTTACCTTTCTTACTGTTTTGTCAAACTGTGTCTTTACATACTACAAAAAATAAGATAAAGCCACACACACATCTGCCTTACTTTTCAAAAGAAATAACCAGGTCATCCTTGAGAAATCATCAATCACTGTAAGGAAAAATCTATTACCATCAAATGTTATCTTTTTGTATGAACCCTATACATCCAAATGAACCAAATCAAAGCATTGATTACTTTTAATACTACTAACTGGAAATGCACTCCTGTTTGTTTTGCACAAGGGCATACACTACATTTGTTTAGTACTCTACTAACAACTTCTGAGTTAACACCAAAAACTTTACTCAACATATGAGATGACCCATGACCTAGCCTCTTGTGCCATATATCCACTTCATTCTCTGATAATTGTTGTATCTCTAGCTTTTTTTCTGGCACTACACATGATTGATGCTTTAACTGATCTTGTGTTAGGTTCTTTAATAACAAGTACAAATCATCATTCTCCTTACCAATTCCCCTCACCTTGCCAGGGTAAAGCTCCTAAAATACATAAGAATGTGGGAAGAAAGTGACTGAGCAACCTAACTATATAGTCACACTACTTACTGGCAGTAAATTATACTTGAACTCTTGTATGTGAAGCACATTTGTAATTAAACTTTTTGGAGAAATGTGACATGATCTAGTATGAGTTACATATGACACTTCACCAGTAAGTAAGTACACAGTTTTTGAATCCTTAACTTTGACTACAGATTCACTAGTTAGCATGCCAATTCTTGACACCATATGATTAGATGCTCCTGTATCTATGATCCAGATCTCATTATTTTCCGAAACTAATAAAGCTTTACCTGCTGTATTTGCCTGAGCTTCATGTGTTTGACTTGAATCTTCTGATTTGTGTCCATATCCTTGATTTTTCTTGAGCATTTAAAGGATTTGACTATATTGATCTCTAGTAAAAGTACACCCTTGCAACTGAACACTTATCTATGTCACTAGTATGCCTCTTTGCAGGCACATTAGTTTTACCTCCACAATTGAAGGAAGGACCATCAGACAAACCCTCATAACCATAATTTCTTGTACTGTTGACATCATTTACCACTATGTAAGCACCATTTCATGTACCATTACTAACTTTCCTTTTGGACTTGAAATCCGGAGGATATCTAATCAGCTTATAACATTGATCCTTAGTATGTCCCTTGCATCTGCAAAACTCAAAGTTCTTCTTGAACTTGTTATATCCTTGTGCATTAGAGAATCCTCCAGTTCTTGAGTACATAACCAAATGATCCACTGCAGTACCACTTATAGAACTGAAGCCTACACTTGAACTGCTAGAGGCCACCTTTTGACATTCATCATTTACTACCATAACATTAGCTTGATTCATTGTAGGAACATGATTCATCAATAAGATCTGACTTCTTGCCTGTCCAAATGATTCATTCAATCCCATCAAGATCTGATACAATTTTTTTCTATTTAGAGGATCAATAAAACCTTTCGACCTCTCACAATTACATCCCGGAAATGACACCATGGCCTCAAAGTCATCCCACGAGGTTTTGAGCTTTGTAAAGTATACCAAAACATAGTCTGTACCCGGTTGAAGGGTTGCAATCTCTTTATGCAAATTGAATGTTCTTGATCCATCTAACTGATCAAATCTCTCCTTTAAATCATTCCATACACCTTGAGCTGAGGAGGCAAAAGTCACTCCTCCTAACAAACTCTTAGACACAGAATTCAGAAGCCACGAGAGCACAAAGGCATTAACCCTCTCCGACTGACCTCTTACATTCTTATTTTTACAAGATCCATCAACTAACCCAATCTTATTTCTTCCAAGTAAAGCCAATTTAATTGACCTACTCTACAACGCATAATTCTCAATGCCAATAAGTTGGAATGGGATCAGATTTACTCTACTGATATCAGCAGGATTCAAGAATAGAGGATGATTGTAATTTACCCCTTGACTCATCGACATAGCTGGTATGTTATTTAGATTTCCAAAACTTCCATCACTACTACCTTCAATAGTTTGACCAACATCTACCCCTTGAGTCATGTTTGCCATCTTTCTTCTTCTTCAGTTTGATTTGCGGAAGCGTAACAATTTTTCTCAAATTCTAATCTTCAGAACTTCAGATGAATATACAGATATACAGATTATTTACTCAGTCTTTGATCAACTGCTCTGATACACGAAGATATTTATCAGACGCACAAAAATATAAAATTGAAGAAGATGAAGATTGTATCTTATTCCAAGAAGTGAATATTACAATGAATTAGGTTGTATTTATACACCTTCTTATGACAACTAACTTTAACTAACTTAACTAATTGTCCAACTAACTTCTTGAATGTGTGACTTCACTTTTGATCTTTCTCTTCTTTTAACCCAACTCCTTTCTTCTTTTGTACTACCTCAATACGTCGAATCAGAGGTGTCAAATGAGCGGGTTGGGTTGAAATTAGAGATATTAAAATGGGTTGAAATAGAAATTGGGTTGGGTTCTGACTAGCCCAAGTTTACTTTGGGATCAAATGGGCTTAAAAGCGGGTTGGGTCTTGACCCGCTTAATCTCAATAATTTTTATATATTGTTATTTAAGTTTTATAATCACAATTTGAATTTCAACTAAAGAAATTTTTTAAAAAGAAGTTACAAATGAATAGATAAATCCTAAAAGATATAACATAGATAGTAATTCATACCTTCAATATAGTAACATACATTACATCAATGAAAATAAAGAGTCTTAAAACGGATTGAAATTGGAGATTAAATTGGGCTCAATTGTAGATTCTCTTAAAATGAGTTAAGATTTGATGGGTTGAGATTGAACCCAATGCAAATTATCTTGAGCCCAACCCTTAAAATTATGGGCAGGTTACCTATAGTTGGGCTTATTTTTGACTCCCCTATGTCGAATGATGAAGAACCAATCATATTATATATGGAATAATTTCATTGAATACTGAATCGACAAAAATCAAGCACATTATTATGTATTGTCGCTTTGACTGAAAATCAAAATAAAATGAATAAGAACCAAAATCTCTCAAATAATAGAAAAAAAAGACCCGTACTATATTCATGCACAAGTGGAAAGCTAGGATATCATTTTTTTTTTTGGATTGATAATTAATGAAATAATGTACAAAATGAAGACTTGACTATATTGAAATTAAATTACTTGTAACAGTACAACAGAATTTCAACGGTCTCCAGTGCATTAAGGTGTAATTATTTCATTATAAATTAAAATACTTGCAACAGTACAACAAAATTTCAACGGTCTCCAATGCATTAAGGTGTAATTATTTCATTATTGGGTTGATGTTCCAATCGGAATTGTATAATAGATTAATTAGAAGTAGTTTTCAGTGTACAATGAATCCAAAGATTTTATTAGTTTATACATGTTGGACTTTTTAAATTTTTTTTTTAATCAAATTAATACATAATCCAAGTATAATAGATTAATTAGAAGTAGTTTTCAGTGTACAATGAATCCAAAGATTTTATTAGTTTATACATGTTGGACTTTTTAATTTTTTTTTAATCAAATTAACACATAATCCAAAGATTTCAGTGTACAATACATGCATCATCATAGTTAAAGATACACTTAACTCTCAATATTTTTCATATCGTTTTCATCATATTTGTGAAGGGTATTTTTAAAAATAAATATTTTAAAAATAATAATAATTATGCAATGCATATTATATTTAAAACGCCAAATCAGATAATGCATAATGAATAATCTTAACATAACTAATGTCATCATAACTATAATCAACATTACCATACATTCTATTTAACACCATGATCCCTTATATAGTATTTTATTTTTCTTAAAAATGAAAACGCCATTTGAACCAATAACTGTTATATTCAAACCACATGTTGGTTGAGGAACACACAGTTGAAGGAATGATTTAAATCCATAACTATCACGATTTACAATTAGACTCTGTGTCAATCACGTCCCATTTCAATTTTTGGACATGACACGAAAAATATACTTGACGAGTAAAAATAAATGGAGGAATAATTGAAAATTGAGTTACTTGAATCATCGATCAAATCGTCGTGTAATGAAGAACCATCATATTATAATGGGATTTTATTGGATACCGATATCGACATAAATCAAGGCACTTCATTGTATATTATGGCTTTATAAATTGAAAACCAAAATAAAATGAATAAGAACCAATCTTCATGCACAAGTGGGATTGACAATTAATGAAATAATTTACAAGTGGAAGATTTGGCTATATTAAATTATTTACAACAAACCAACAAGGGCGTTTTCCGGTGGAGTGGTAAGTATTATGTTATTCTTAATTACAGATCTCTGCAAGTTGAAGTCTTTTTGAGTATCGAGTCGTCTTTGTTAAAGAACGTTTAACCCCTTCATTTGAGATTTTCTGGTGCAAATCTGAATTTAATCGGACGTATGGATTACTGACATTGATTGGTAACCAAACAATAAATTTACAACCACAATTTTGTCTACTTGTGCATTCGGAAGTAATTGCTTCTTTATGTGTTGATATTCCAGTCATTGTATATGGATAAACTTGGTCTTGCATGTACGATTATGAAGCAGTTCTAAATGAACAATCAATTCAAAGATTTAATTTTAGGAAAGATTACGCGATTAATCAAATTTATACTATTTAATTCGTCATTATAGCTATAGTTTGCTATAATTATCACTCGCGACTAACATTAATCATTAATTACGTGAGTTGACTTCGACTTTGTATAATTAGTCACATTTGTATAATTCACCATATTATATAATTTGCAACTAACAATTTTTCGTTTGATTTGTATGTGTATATGATGATGATTTCCTTTGGTTTTTCTGTTTTATCACCATATACATTCAATCTTTTTGTGTATAACTTTTTAAAGTTTGTATAAATGTGTAGTTTTCGAATTTTGTATAATATAATTTATGTAATGTAATTTGTATAATATAATTTGTATAACTATTTAAAGTTCATATCTTTATGTTTGTGTCAATTCGTTATTTCAAGTTTTTATCATATTTGTATAATTTCAGACTTTATATTACTCAATTATACCAAATCACACGAATTATACAAACGTACCCACAAATTATACCAACGAGATGCAAATTATACAAATTATTGTCCTCTCTTGCTCACCTCTCTCCCTCCTCTCCCAATCTTGCTTGACTCTCTCCTCCCTCTCCAATCTCGCTCGCCAGGTATACAAATACATATGTATACCAGTTACATATATACAATTATCTAACCGATATACATATACAATTCACCTCTCTTCCACTCTCTGCTCTCTCTCGCTCGCCTCTCTCCTCCCTCTCCCAATCTCGCTTGCCACTCTCCTCCAACTACGAATCACAATTAGCAAACTTTAACTATGTAGCATAATTAAGCTATTTTTGAGTGGCTTTATACGAAAGTTTCTCCTAATTTTATATAGACAACTTGATAGAAAAGTTGGTCAATGGTTACAGACTTTAAGTAATTAGGTACAAAAATTTATGAGAAAAAAGTCATTTTGGTCATTCTTTGACTCTATAATATTGGGCCCTAAATCACCACTCATCAGTCAATTATCTGTGTTTTTTTTTTACAAAAGAATTCAATACTTCTCTTGACAATTGGATGGTTGACTTTTATGTCCTTTCACTCCCTAGCCAGGACAAATTTCTAGTCCCAATCCATAAAAATATAGTTGGAGGTTATAAAGGAAACTATAATGAAACCAAATTGTATGTTTGTAACAATTATAGCATGGGAAGAGCCAATCCTTGTGCATGGGGTAAAAAATGGATCTCTTTGTTAGGCTAGTGCTAATCTCAATCCGCGGAATCATGGTTAGGGGGAAGGGCTCGAGGAGGAGCCAGGATTCTATATCAGTGGGTTCTAAATTTTTAAAAAGAACAACAATCTTAACCTAAAGTAACAATCATCAAACTAACGAACAAATACAAATATTTAATTCACTAAAAACGAATAAGGAAAAAAAAGAAAAGGGAGAGACAAGAGTACACACCGGAGGCCAGATGTTGGATAGTGGCAATTAGATTAACAATAAAAGTTAGAACCCTAACTTTTGGAGAAAAAAAATTGAGTTAAATATTTTGAATGTGAGTAGAAATCAATAGTCAGATATTGTAGTTTCAGAGTACGGTATTCTATTTTTTTAATGTTTTTTTATATATATAAACACGCGTTTAGAAATTAATCTAAAAAATTAGTGTGCATTAATCTAAAAAATTAGTGTGCCTACCGAGATTCAAACCCATTCCATGGGGGTGAGCGATCTAGCCAAGTGCACAACTACCACTGGGCCAAACACTTCCATGTGACTATGGATTCACAGGAAATATATATATATATACACACATTGTACTTCATATTTTAATACAAATATAAGATCTTCGGAAAAGCCAGTGGGTTCGGCCCCGAACCCCTTCCGCTACAGTAGCTCCGCCCCTGCAAAGGAGGGATCCCCGTGGTTTGGTTGGACCCGAGACCACTCATCCAAAAGGCACAAAGTACAATGATAATGAAACTAACACTAATTATCCTCTAAACATGAACTGACCTACAACCATGTAACACTTTTCGAGTGATATCGAGAATAGCCTTCTCTCTAGTTTTTCTAGTGTCTAACTAGACTGGTAAAGTATTTTTCAAAAGTTATACAAGACTCAACAATTGAAACAATAATCTCAATATACTGAAACATATGCACATCAATGTCATCAGACACACTGTCGATCATTGTATCACACTCTTTCATTTGTATACACACACTAGCTAAGTGTCTTACTTGTACCCAATATCCATGACTTGCAAGGAACCAACTTCATTCATGTATCATACCAACATGGTACCCGGTCCTTTGATATATATAACCGCTCATTCAGAAGCTCACATCGGCTCTAAGTGACTCATCAAATCGTATCACCGTGGCACCCAATCCTCGAATAATTAATAATAAATATAATATCCATGCATCATGATATCCTTACCATATTTCTCACACATATAACTCATCATTATACCCAAATTATAAGTATACTTGCAATACAAGAAAAACAATAATTTCATCAAGGGATAACTCATGCAATCATAAGCATCACACAACAAGAAAACTGTTTATTAGGCAAGGAAAAGCTAGTTGCTTAAAATCCAATGGTCCATAAAAGTCAATCGCTACGCGCTTCACCGCTAAAGGTCAATAACAATAACGACGGAATTGAATCATTGGTCCCTAAAAGATTATTTTGCGACCATAAGAATTCCGGTCCTTAAAGAATTTTTAGGGACCATTTTTCTGGTCTAACATATCTAAAGAATGATTTTTCGTGGTCCTAAAAGTCTTTAAGAACAAGAAATATCATACAATTCCAATATATATCTAATCACAAACAACATAAATAAAATCATCAACAATGTCATGCCTGCGTATATACGTATAAATATACATAACTCGTGATCAATTAGAAATAAAATATATTAACATTTCACTATTAATTTTACAGTCATGAACGGTTTAAAAAAATACTTAGCAAGAAATA
This sequence comes from Solanum verrucosum, assembly GCF_900185275.1. Lineage (NCBI taxonomy): Eukaryota > Viridiplantae > Streptophyta > Magnoliopsida > Solanales > Solanaceae > Solanum > Solanum verrucosum. Next base: position 1,183,326 of record NW_026020194.1, read on the forward strand.
TAAAATCCATATAATAAATACTCAAATTTGTGATTATTAGAGACCGGATATTATTAGGTTAAAGTTATTTTTGATTTGTGCCTAGGTCCCTCATGCTGATTTGTAATTATTAGAGACCGGATATTATTATTATTTAGGGGCTTTATTTATTTAGAAAATAAAAGATATGAATTAGGGATCATAAAATTATCTCATTCCTATAAAATATACTTGTAGGGACCAGATTTGAAACCCATCCCTAAATCTTGATCCTTATTAATAAGCCTTTTTCTTGTAGTGACAAGTATGTCATTAATTACAATCTTGTCGAAAGAATAATCAACAAACATCCAACTTAAGAGCTTACATGAATCTAAGTCACGTCTAAACTCCAATTAACACAAGGAAACCCCTCACCTTATCGTGATCAATATCCTAGTAATAACTAAAAAGGAATATGAAGTAAGTAAGTCACATTCATATTATCACCTTGTAATACATCAAGTAAGTCATACTAACACAAAACACCCATCAAGGGATTCGTACAATAACTTATTAATAAACAATTTGATCTTTTTTATTTATATTCCATGTTTTATTCATCAAAACACCATGTCCGTAGGCCTAATCATGATCCTCCCATCAAATCTTTATTATGGTACAAATTTTCTAACCACACTCTACTACTCATAAATCATAACCTATATATCTCGATGGGAGCTAATTGTAAAAGAAAGTGAGTGAGAAAACTTTCTATTTGAAGAGTTGAATTCTTTTTATGCTAGGCTAGTCTTGGAAGAATTCTAAGCAAAATGAGGTCAAGGGAAATTCAGACAAATGATTGGGTGAAACGTCCAAGTATAGTTTGTTTTCCCTGTTGCTAAGACATTAGGGAGTTTTTAGGAATTTTTGGAACTGAATTCGGGAGAATAGAACTCTTGATATTGAACATGGCGTGAAGGGGTTTGTTTGAAATGTCAAAGATTGAAGGTGTGTTGCAAAATGGACAATTTTGGGAGGATTTCTGAGTTTTTGTCCCGTGCTTGCCACTACAGCAGGTGAATTAATTTGCGTTATAGTGGGTATTTCACTACGTCGCCGCCGGTATAACAAGATTGGACCGCTATGGCAAGGTAAGTTGCGAATAATGTAGAAAATTTCTCAAAATCGCCCATTATCATTCAAGAACATTTTTTTTGGAAGAGCAGTCGCAACCTAAAACGGTTTACTTCATTTTCCCATCAAAATCATTTGTAAAGAGAAGTAAATTACTCCCCCTAACTTAGTAATTTGATTCTTAGACCTTAAAATTAGTGGTGGTGACCTTAAGGGAGATTTGATTTGACTTAATGGTGGAAAATCCTGGTTTGAGTGGAATAATCACAAGATTTGCTTGAGGTTTGGGATTAAGATACAATTTGGATATATTTAGGCCATTTTGACATGATTTTGTGTTACATTGTTGTTATAGACCAGAACAAGCTAAGCTTCATAACAAGGGAAAGATCAGGTTCAGTAGAGCTTTTAGCCTTGATTCGAGGTAGGTGATAGTTGAATTATTTTCCGTTTATGTTATATGTGTATCTTAACTATTCTGCTGGTAATACTTGTACAATATATATGTTGTTAGGGAGTTGGAAAGAGATCAAACTGAAATGATATCTTGTTGTCAATCTCATGCAATGAACTTTTCCTATTTCATTGTGTTTTATAAGTTGATTGCATTCATTGTAATTGCGTGATGTGTGATTTTGATTGGTTAGGGTACCACACTTGATACATATTATCGGTTGGCTCGAATACCATATCAGATACAAAATATCTCTTGGTTGACTCGGGTTCTACGTCTGGTACATATATATCAGAGTCATGCTTATGTTACCAACTCTGACTATATTTGCATATTGTTTTGTTTACTAAGTTTCAGTTTCCTCTTCATATTTTGTATAATTGGAGTGGATCGATGATTCAATTAGTTCACTGTGAATTTTGTGTACTGATACTGCACTTGCTCTTTTTTTTTATTGAGTATAGAGCATATTTTCGTGGTTGCTACACGACCTCTGTTATGAGTCTCACGCTTTCTGAATCCAAAGGTGAGCTTCATCTTCTGGGCCGCTATGGGTTCATTTTTTTCCTCTAGTCCATTTTTCGGACTTAGAGTTCTTTTGCCTTGGGGTGTATCCTCGTATTCTAGGCAACGTAGATGTTTTGGTACACGACTTTCAAATTTTAGGGGGTTATTTTCGTAAATATTTTATGATAATGGTTTTTAGTTATGAAACTTGTTTTAATTGAAAAATTGTTGCTTCTAGTTGTTTAGTTGACTGCGTATTAGTAGATAATTGGTTCTCCTATCAAGGGATTAGTGTGGGTGCCTCTCACGACGGGTTGAATCGTGATAAATAAACAACCAATTATAAGGGTAATTAATCATTTAATCTTTAATTAAATGCATTAGAAATTCAAACTCACTAATTCTAACCTTATTCATAGTCTATAACATTACCAAGGGTCAATCAATCATTATTTACTTCTACAATACTCACATTATCTCAATAAATGAAGTTTTCACTCCAATTACCCCTAAAGCAATTTTTATGCTAAAGGTCCATTTTTGTTGTACTAAAGATTCACAACCACCACAATTGATGTTTTAGAATAACAATTTCATGCTGGAAAGTATTGGTTTACAATCTAGAAGCTATTCTAGGGGATAATACACCTTCACATAGGTTTTTCCATAATTTGTTGAACCTAAGATTTTGAGAGGGGTGTTCATTTGAAGTTGACTCTCGTACAAACTTATACAAAAACTCAATTGGTAAGGACATTTTTAACTCAATTTTATGCCAGGAATTTCGTATGACCTTAGTTCACATCTAATTCACTCCTATACTAAAGAATTTATCTTAAAACCTATAAAATATCAAATTTCATTGAATCAATTTGACGTGTTACAATAAACAAAGTAATTGATATCTCAGGGTCAATTCATATTGAAAGAAAATTAAAAATTAAAACTCTTACATATTTACCACATATATTTAGCGTAATGACGGATTGGATCGTTACAATAAGATTTTCCTATAAGAAGCTCTTCAGGGAATTAGAGGTATATGTGCATGGAAAGCTGTTGGATTTTTTTGTCATAAATAAGTGACTAAGGGAATTTTTAGCAGGAAAAAATGTAACCCCCGATGTATTTTAATTATCATATTTTTCTTTGCACCTTTTTTTAAAATAATAACCAAAAAATAATTTGAATAAATTATTTTTATAATTTAATAGACCAAATTAATAGTACTCTATTTTCACCATATATATTGAGTAAAGATAAATGTAGAAGAAAAAAATAATTAATTATATCTTGATTTTCAAAAATAATAATTATTTTGAGAGAAAAGCCATAAAATAACCATTGAAGTTGTCCGAAATTTTCAAAAAGACACTTTAACTTTGCGGGTATCCTATTACCCCATTGAACAACTTCGAAATAGTATGTATACCCCATTTTTCACCCAATACCACTTATACAAAAATATTTGTAAGTCATGCACTAATAGTCACTTGACACGTGTTAAAAGTGATTTTTAATTATTTTTATTTGATTTCTTTACTTTTTTTTTCTCTTTCTTCTTCGCTTCAACTTGTGTTCTTCAAGTAGCCCTTCCTTCATCATCGCTGCAACAATCATCAATCCCGCTGTGGCGGGACTGATTTTGCAGTAACACTACCAATTATTTGTTAAACTACCACTAATTAATTTATTTATGAAAATAAACACCGTCAAATAATCAAAATTCAAATACTCAAAATATCACCAAGTCAAAATCTGAAATTTAAATCACCACCTTCTCCAACTTCTTACTTCCAAATCAAGTTTTCCATAGTGTCATTGCTCCAAAATCCCAATCTTGATTTGTAGGAGGAAAAAAATTACTAAACTAATTTTTTATTAAAAAAAAAATGAAGAATGAACACAACAACATTAGTTATTTTTATAAAACAATGACCATAAAACGAAAAAGAAAAAAAGGAAAAAAAAATGAAGGAAGACATGGATGTCCCAAGAAATACGGATATGCTAGTGATGGTACGGAAGATGAGAAAAAAGATTTGAAAAAATAAAAACTATTCCTAATTAATACATGAATTTTTATGGGGTTTTTTCAAAGTAAGTCAAATTGGGAGTGCCAAAATACGTTGATCTTGCTATGGAAAAAACCATGAAATTAAAAAATTAGGGCTACCAATTGCTATTTTGGGTTTAAATTTGGGAAAGATGACATAAATTAATTAAATAATTAATAATAAAGAAAGAAAATGACACGTGGCACTTTTAAACTGGTCCATGGCAGTGAAAACACTACATGACGCGCCTCATGTGCGTGGTAACAACCCAGACGAGGGAATGGGTCAAAATGACCCATTTACAAAGATATTAAATAGTTCTGTGGGGTAATATGATACTTTGAAAGTTAAGGTGTCTTTATGCAAATACGAGACAACTTTAATGATGTCTTTATGTCTTTCCTCTTATTTTGAACTACTACTTTTAGTAAATAGGACAACAAAAATAGATCAGATGGAGTAAAAGAGATGTGATAAAAACGAAAGAGTTCTTGCAAAGAAAAGAAAATAGTCGGAAAGATAAAAATATGAAAGATTATTGATGAAGAAAAGATTTCTTGAGTAGAGGTGAAATTTTGAAATGACACAAAAGTGATAGATATGTAATAGTGACATTTAAATTTTTTAAAAAAGAGAATTCGTTTTAAAAAAGTAACGGTGATAGATGTGCGATGATGATAGTTAATTTTTTTTAGAAAAGTAATGATAAAATAGATTTCTTGAGTATATTTTTTAGAGAAATATAAATATAATTTTAAAATATTTATAAAAATATTACCCGTATATATAAACACACACCAAACTAACCATTAGAGGAATATAATGAACTAAATGATAATTACAAAGTTTGACTTATATTTGGCAACAACTTTTAAGATTGACACATTGAATTTTCGCTCTAATTTTATTTTCTTATCAACTAAATTAAGAAAATTACAAATGATAAATTCATTGTTTAAGAAAATGTACTAAAATAAAAAACTAGAGAAATATTCTTGAATTTTTTCAATGTTCTTTCATAAATTATGATGGAGTGATTGAGATTCCTCCATCCTTAATAGAGATACTAAATGACATACTGAAAACCAAAAAGAAAAAAGAAAAAAAGAGATACAAAGAATAATATTTTGTCATTAGTTTTTCCTTGAAATAATCCAAAGTAATTCAAAAGAACTAAAATAAAATAGTAATAAATGTTGTACTAAAAATAGATTCTTTTACAGTCAAACTTTTTTACTTTGATCAGGTCATCATAATCATTTTAATGTGTATAAAAGTCTAATTATTTTTGTCATGAAGGAGTGATTGATATTCCTCCATCCTTAATACGAATACTAAATGTTGTATTGAAAACCAAAAAGAAAAAAGAAACAAAGAGATACAAAAAATAATCTTTTGTGTCACACCTCGCGCCTACATCCTGGACACGACTGGCACTCGAGAACCATTGCTGGTCCCCAAGCGAACCCTTAGCGTGACTCAATGCTTAGCGGAAGACTTACTCAACGATAGATGAACCCAAAAGTAGAGATTTAACTCAATGTCTCAAATACATAACTCATAAATTTTAAAGAAAACATTCAACTCGCCAAAAGAGGCAACTCAAGTCTTAAATATTTAATCAGTGGAAATGAAAAGACTCCTCAAAACACTATTGTCTATGAAGTCTTTAAGTACTACGATGGATGTCGGGATAAGACCTCTGATCATCTTAACAAACTGAGAATAAAAGCAAATTGTGGAGCCCTCCGAAAAGCAATGAGGCTCACCAATCAAACTCTGGGACTGCAAGTGGTATCAACGGAGTGCATGTTGATGACTCTGTTTACCTGTATCTGCAACATGAAAGATACATGCCAAATGACGTCAGTACATGAAATGTACGAGCATGCAAGGAGAATTCTAAAACACAAACATAAGCTTGAACAACTGATAAGAAGGAATAATATACTCACCTCATCTCAACTCACGGATACTCAAACTTAGAAATACTCAACTCAGTTTAATATAAAAGCAACAATAAGGATGCATTATAAAGAAAGCTTTTAAAACAGTAAATAACAACTCAATGTATTTAAAAATACAATAATTACTACTCTTTACTTTTATTTGGGAGATTATCTTACCGATAACCATCACTATGAGTTATGTGATAATACAACATCTCTCCCACGCTGCCAGAACTGTCCTATATCTTGCCGGAGTATAAGACATCCTCAACTAAGTAAATCCACTAAGCTATGATTAAAAACAATAAGGAATCATCTAAAAAGTATGACCCTTTACCCATGTTTGCATACATGGTGAGGACTTTGAGTTGTCTAAACTCGTCCCCATATCGGTGCTCAATACTAATCCCAATAATATAACTCATGCTCATATGTCTAAAAATATTTCCTCATCCTCAACTTTGAGATTATTACCCAAAATATTCTCTTAAAAGAGATAGTGCTCAAAACTCCTCATGAACTCATTTGAAAATCAAGGTTTCCTCTCATTTTAAATGTAAAAGTATTTACCCTTGGAAATACTTAGTTCCCATATATTCATTTTGAAAAATGAAACTCAACTCTCCTCATCCTCATACTTAAGTAATCAAGTCTTAAAACAAGTTTTAAAAGGTTGTAAAATACTTCTCAAAATGACTCGAAGAACTTCCTCAAACTCAACTCTCAGAAAAAGAATCATATTGAAAACGCTCCTGACCCAACCCCTTCCTTCGTAGTGCCCGTGTATTGTAAGTGATCCGAACCTGTCCAAAGCAAGCCTCCCATAAAGGCAAGTGAAGTTGGACGACGTACTATGATACTTTCCGTTTTGTCGAGTCCTGCTTTGGTCTCTTGTTTGATGGTTGTACGTGCTGAAAATCTGGTACATTCTGTTTTGTTTCTCATCCCAGTCTTCCGCAACATTTCAAGTTTACTTCTTTTGTTAGGTCTTGACTTCTTCTCTATGATCTTCCCAGTAGTTTATATAGGAGCAACTCTTCCTTGAATTTGAATTATGAATTCAAGATTTATGACTTGGATATGCATGATCTCTCATGAATTAATGAAGATTTTAAGTGTGGATATCAAGTAGAAAACATAGATACGGTTCAATGGAATTCACACGAAAAAAAGGTCGGAATGGTGGGGGACCTGGCGACCCTAGCGGACTGAGTGGCACTGGGCGCTAGCACCTAAACTACTGAAGGTGGTTTCGGGTGCACTGAGTGGCGCGGTGCACCATGCTTCAATACTAAAAGTAGTTTGGGTGCACTGAGTGGCGCGGCGCCCCACCTCTATGCCCCGATTTTGACGAATTTGCTTGCTCCAATTTCATGTTTATCTCCCCTAGAATCAAACGATTTCCCTCAAACTCTTTTGAATTCTTAGACCCGACATAATTACAATGAAATCTACACCAAAACCCACCAAGAGCAACACTCCTTCGACACTCACCTCAAGAACTCAACAAGAACTTCATTATTAAAGAACGAAGCACAAAACCTCAAGAACTCAAATCATTCAACTTTGATATTGTTAATAATTGTTTTCGTCGTAATTTCGGTTATAAATAATGAGATATCCTATAAGTTTATTGATGATTTCCAAATCTTATAATGTACACGAAAGCTATCCTTGTCTCCTATTTTATTTTCTTTTTTCCTTTTGAGGGGTGACAACACATTGTGGTAAAGTTAAAGGTGTATTGGGAAAGATTTGCTTGAGACACGTGAGAGATTAATGCATGATACTAAAGTTTATCGTGAATGTGGGATTCATGCATTAGAAATTATAATATTACAGGATAAGATATGACCAGGAATCATGCCTATGTTGATAGGGAAAAGACAAAGGGAACAAGAATGTCACAAGGGTTAGAGGCGCGGACGAGCTCATATTGATCTGAGTGATATGGGGATATTAGCTTGCACCACTAACAACTTTGGTATATGGCACAAAGATATTGCCATAGTACTTTATGGATTTAGTGAAACCTTTTTATTGAATAAGTGTGACGATCCGTCATGTCATTATACTATATAAGCGTCATGTACGTGTCATATGGCATAAAATTGCCTATGTAAATGATTCATATAGGAGAAAGACTTGTTTTTGTGGATAGTTCTACACAAATATAGCTATTTTTCATGAAAAATTATAGAATTACATTGAAGGTCTCTGGAATATTCTAGGTATGTAGAGAGTTGTAGAAAAGGAACCTAAACGCAAATATGTAGGGACTTGTTTGATAAATATTATTTACCTACATACTATCCCCTAAGTTAGTAGTATAAATAGATAAGCATCCATTTGTAAAATCATCAAGCAAAACTCAATTAAAGTTCTCTACACAATTCTTCCTAACAATTCTCTTGTGCTCTCTCTTCCATTCTCGTAGTGATTCTTAGAATATTAGGCTGGTTGGCTTGACATAACAAGATCGTGAGCAAGTGGTGCAAGAACGTGAGCAAGTGATGCAAGAATGTGAGCAAGTTGTCAAGTGCCGCACGTGCTCTTAGTAATAGACTAAGGGCATGACAACGTGGTATAAGAGCAATGTTACAACTAAGGGAATGAAAAATGGTAGAGAAATCAACGTTGCTAACACTCAAACCAACGTCACTCAAGATATTGTTCGTAATAAGGGCTATGGAAAAGAGAGAAATGCCACCAACAAATATCAGGAAGTGCCGGAGGTTGAGCCAAATGAAGGGCTTACATCCCAAGAACCTTCTACCACTATGGCGAGCGAGTATGATGTGAAGGTCCTGCCCGAGGAAGTCTCGCTCGGGAGAGAGTGAGTCACAAAGGTTAATGCAGGGATGGACACCATCAAGGCACTCTAGGCGTACTTGAGGGGCCTACTCTTGAAGGAATCGAAAGCATCCGAACTAACTTGGATGGACGTACACAAATTGAGATAGAGACGAGATAGATCATTGCTACCTTAGAGTGCAGGCTCATGGAGGCGTTGAACACTATTGACGCTATGAAAACAAAGATAGCGAGGCATTTGAAAAACAGGTCAACGTGGGCATGAGTGAGTCCACCAGAAATGTTTTCGTGACTAGGGAGGCTAAGATCGAGGCTCCTAAGCCACCAATGTGCAATATTGATGCTATGAAAACAAAGATAGAGACACTAAAAAAATAGGTTAACGTGGGCATGACTGAGTCCGCCAGAAATATTGTCGTGACTAGGGAGGCTAAGATCGAAGCTCCCGAGCCACCAATGTGCAAAAGAGTTCATGATGCATAAAAAGTAGAGAACTTCCTTTGACAGTTTGGAGAACTATTTCCAACATGGAAATATAAGGGATGGCAATGCCAAGATAAACACAACAGTGTTGTACTTGTTAGAAACTGTCATGCTATGCTGGAGACGTAAATAAGATGATGCCGATGGTTTGTGCATTATAAGCACATGAGATCAGCTCAAGGCCGAGTTCAAGCGTCAAATCTTTCCAAATAATTAATGTCTTGTACGAGGCAAGACATAAACTTTGAGAGTTGAAGCAGACGTGGAACATACACGATTATATCAAAGAGTATATTTCAAATCATTAACCTCACCAACGATGAATTTTTATTCTACTTTATGGATGGATTACAAAATTGGGCTAAACAGAAACTGCAACGCCGACGAATCAGTGATATAAGACCAAGTCATAGTAAAAGTTGAGTCTTTGATGAATTTCAGAAATGAGAAAGTCAGCGGATGACATTGCTAAGGGTAGAGAAAATTGTGGTAAAAGCAAGAAGTACATTAACAACACCACACGACACTCACAAGTTCAATAACAAGAATCTAATTGATCAACAAAGCTATACAGAAGAAAAAAATAGTTCGAGATAAAAGGCTGCAACATATGCAAAATGACACAGAACTTCAAATATTGTCCTGACTTAAAGAGTTTTAGCGCTATGGTGCGTGAATAGAAGGAGCAAGTGCAATGAGAGATTTTGGTCACAACTCAATTAGGAGTGATTGGACTATGTGGAGCTATCACAAAGTTATCTAACCAAGTTAGCGATAATAGAAATCTGTATATGGACCTTATCATCAACAATAAGACTGCCCGTGAATTGGTTGACACTAGAGCAACTCATAATTTTATGATCGAGTCTGCAACAAAGAGACTAGAGTTGAAGCATGCTCCAACCAGCTCTCGCATCCAAACTGTGAATGTTGATCCTCAAAATTCTCATGGTGTTGCCTATGGTGTTGGCATCAAATTGGGCAATTAGAAAGGTATTCCAAACTTTACCATTACAAAAATAGATATCTTTGACATTATTCGAGGGCAAGAGTTCTTCACATAGTGTCATACCTTGATCGTCCCCTACCTCCACTGTTTTTGGCTCATGGAATGAGAAAAAACTTGTATTGTGCCTATGGTAACTATACCACATAAGTAGAATCAAGCACAACTTTTGGCTATACAACTTGTGAATTGGCTCAAGAAGGAGGAACCGATGTTCCTGGAAACTACTACAAGTTTTGATGAAGACAGAGATAAAAAGCCATTGTCATGTTCCACGTCCATTAGAAGGGGCATCGTTGGAAGAAGATACACAAGAATGACATGAGGACTTGTGTCTATTCAAAAACAAGATTTAAGAATTTATGTAGAAACATTGTGATGTGGTTGTCGCAACATCATGTGGGGGAGAGTGTGACGACCCACCATGCTATCATGCTCAGAAGTGCCACATGACGCAAAGTTTCTGTCACGACCCGGGATCACCCCCTAGTCGTAACCGGCGTACTCGACCTCGAAAAGGTCTAATACAAGCCTCTTAGCAATTCATTCATCGCATAGACACTAAAACCATAAGGAATTAAAAACTTTCTTTACCAAGAAAACATTTCATAAAAAAAATATATAGCAAGCGGAAGACTTTCTAGACTTTATACATGATGTCTCAAAACCATCTAATACTTTAGAGTACAAAATTCGGGACCAATCCCATACACAACTTAAACAATACTAAAAAGACATAAAAGAACATATGGGGTATTGTCCTCGAATATTCATCTTCAACACTTAGAAACCTATCAAATAGCCATGACATGTCATCATCTCCAAATCCCTACACTTTAGTCCAAAAAGGGAAAGAAAAATGTTAGCACAATTAAGTACTAAGTATGGAGACCATGCAAAAACATGCCAAAAAGGACATTTTCAAGGAAGTAAATGCTTTCATATAATTTGATAAAACCTTTCCTTTACAAGTATAAGAGACATAATACAAGTCAACATTAACATATAAGACCATAGCCAACCATACATATACTCAACATATGTCCATATACAACCCATGCTTAACTTTAAAAGAACACATGTCATTTCATTACCATAGGACCTCTACCTAATATAATCTTAAGACACACTTGAGTGAGACAAGAAGTGACCGCCCACACAACCTCTTCAAGCACACTTAAGTGTTCCCCAAGATTACCTTAGATAAGGACATTTCCTTTACAACATAACATCAATAGACCAACATTCTTTAAGAAACCATTTTGGAGACATTCAAGCACATAAAGGGACTTTCACATAATAGTCGTTAGACTTAGGGAACTCACTTTAGTATCTTCAAAGCCTACTCGTGCCATGTGTAGATAGCATCCCATACTACTACCTACACGTTGTAGAACCTATCCAATAACTAGAGTGCGCATCCCACATGATGGGAATATGCATAACCGACATAGACCATACTAGCTAGGTATGGAATCCGGAGTCTATCCTACTCCGTGGAGGTTGTTCTACTTGCCAAAGGTAGAACTAGTAAGCAACCCATGTAGGCACATGGTTTAGGGGATGTCCAAGGAAGTTCATTGTGCCTAATCTCATACTCAACTAGGCCACCTTCCTAACCACATCCACTCGGTGCTAGCCTTGTTTCCCATAGAGTATTCAATCACATATGTACTTAGAGAAAGTTCCTTTTCTAGTTCAATCAACTCATAGTACCTCTTCCCAAGAAAGGCCCCATTCCTTAGTCATGGTCAATCAAGGTTCATAAGGATAGCTCATTAAATCCCCCTAGAAGGGTGCCTTAGGCCTACCGATTTTTCATTAAGGGTTCCTTAAGCCTGCCGGTCCAAGGTTCATCATTTCACACATGAGAAGGGCTACCACCATTAGGTCTACCGATTTCATGGTTTTACATTTACTTAGGAAAGCTAGACTTATGAAAGGGCACCATTTCTTAGTTTTGCCGATTCAAGTCTTGGCCTAGAATTCCTCTTTTAGCATTTATAGAAAGGGAACTATTTCTTAGTTCTGCCCATTTCACACATTCATGCATTCAAGACTTTAAGTAACAAGGAGGGACACTTTAGTCTACCAACCAAGTCACAACATTTTCATTTAAGGATACTTCATAATCCAACATCATTTCATATATACATCATGAGAAATCATACTTTAACTCACAATGCTATCCACTTTACATAGGATCATCACAAGATCACATAAAACTCATTCACATCATACCTTCACATATAGCTTCACATAAAACTCATTCACATCATACCTTCACATATAGCTTCACATAAAACTTTACATATAGCTTCATATAGGACTTTACATATAGCCTCATTCATATATAATAATATAACAATACAATAACACTCATATAATGCCCTTCATGGCCTCAATTCACAATAATACAATATTTCAACATTATGCAACAACTTCCCCAATGCCTTCATGGCTACAATTCACAATAATACCACACAAGAACAAGATATAACACTTCCACCAAAGGTGGATTCAACCTACCAACAACAATTAATTCAATAAAGAGAGTTCAAGCTTTCTTACCACAATTCAAAGCCATAGCCAAAATCACCAAATCACCAATACTTCACTCATAAGGCTTACCACCCTTAATTCACCCATTATCAACAATTAATCATGAATAAACATTAAACAACACAAGAGATATCAATACAATTCACTTTACACATAATTCCATCAACTTTGAATTTATAGAAATAGACCCACTTCATAAACACATTTTGGGATTTTGTAGAATACAAGGATTCATGGAGTTTTTCATCTTAAAACATCAAATAAACATCAATAATATCATAACTTATCATTTGAAATCGTTTCATGCAAGAACCCATGAGTTTGAGTAGAAATTAGGTTTTTTCACAAACTTTGGAAAAGTTGAAAACCATTTGAAATTGGCTCTAGGGTGATAGCTTGCCCTAGATAAAGAACTCTCATACCTTTACTAAGATTCCCCAAGAAATTTGATGAAGAAAACGTTTTGCATCCACAACCCTAGCTCCCACTTCTTCTTCTTCTTCTCTTCTTTCTCTCTTCTTCTCTTCTTCACTCAAGAACCCTAACTCTTACTCTTTTAAAATGGAACAAAAATGATCCACAATCAGCCTAACACAACAATATAACCTCAAAAGAAATGATTTGTGAAAAGACCAAAATGCCCTTAAATTTCCGGACGGACTCCCTGCCAACTGCCCAACTTTCAAAGGGCATAACTCGCTCATACGAACTCGAAATCGAGCAAACTCGGTGGCGTTGGAAAGATCGTTCCAAGGGCTTTCTAAAAATAACTGGAACTACTCATGGATCATCCTGATCTAGGAGTTATGACTGCTCAAAGTTGGCCAAAAACTCATTGATTTCCACACTTGGCCGAATTTCCAGATTCTGAATTTTTTTCCAAAAATGACTACTTCCAATTTCAAGCTTCTTCATATTCATTTTAAATTGTCAGATGTTACAGTTTCCCATGTAGATGACTTACATAGGAGAAAAACTTGTCCTTATGGATGATTCTAGAAGAAATATAAATATTTTCCATGGAAAATTATAGAAATACATAGAAGGTCCCTAGAATATACTAGGTATGTAGAGAATTCTAGAAAAAAAAATAATCTAAAGGTAAATATTTAGGGACTTGTTTGATAATTATTATCTACCTACTAGCCCCTAAGTTGTATAAATAGAGGGGCATCCATTTGTAAAATCATCAAGCAAAACTCAATCAAAGTTCTCTACATAATTATTCCTAACAATTCTCTTGTGCTCTCTCTTCCATTCTCTTAGTAATTCTTAGAATCTTAGGTTGGCTTGGCATATCATGACCGTGAGCAAGAACGTAAGCAAGTTGTCAAGTGTCGCACATGCGCTTAGTAAAAGACTAAGGAAGTGACGTAAGCCTCTATTAATGTAACTTATAAATAGTTGATCTCTTTCATTTTGTTGCGATATTAGGAATTTTAGAAATACAATAGTAATTTTATACTTCCTAACAATATTTTTCCTCAACCACTTAGCTCTGTATTTTTTTGTAACAAATTTTTTCGGTTGTTATGGGTAGATCAATACAATAGTACTTTTATGCTTCGTAACAATCTGAGTTGCTCGATCACTTAGCTTTGTATTATTCTATACTGATTCTTTTTGGTTGCTATCGGTGGATCAATACAATAGTAATTTTATACTTCCTAAGAATTTTTGTTGCTCGATCACTTAGCTTTGTATTGTTCTGTAATGACCCTTTTCGGTTGTTATGGGTAGATCAATGGTGAAAGAATTGAGTCAACTTTTTTTGGGTAGTAACTTGAAAATCTTAGGCTAGACCAATCTCAGAAGAAATCAGATGAAGGTGGGGTCTAGAAATATACGGAAAATAATTAGGCATAATGTCACACCCCAGACTAGAGAAGGCGTGACTAGCACTTGACACCTTATGCAATCGATTTGGCCACATAAACATACCAACTGATTCAACTGAGGGCCTAGAAGGTCGGGCAGCATAACATCTAAAATATTATGACTGGACCCTTAAGGTCATAACCTGACTATCGGTAAGTCATATAGACGAAGGTAAACAAGCCAAAGATAATAAGGTACTAGCTGGCCGACAAGGCTACAATGAAGATATACACACATACATACATATTTATACATGCCAAGCCTATGTGGCTGGAAACTGGAAGCTGCAGAAAGAAACCCAGAATACTGTGTCCACAATAGCCTTTGTGAGTGACATAAGCATTGGTCGGGACAAGGCCCCGATTTTATCCAAACTGTACAATAAAAGTAATATCATATGAGAGCTCCAGGAAGAAGTGGAGCTTACCAACTCACAGCTAAACCCTGAATCCTAGCAGAGGGGTCAATCAGAATCCCTACCTGGACCTGCACGCACGAAAAAAAATGCGTCCCCAGGCAATAGGACGTCAATTTGAATAAAAATGTAATGGTATGTAAGACAGAAAATAGAATAATAAATAGCTACTATAAAAAGAGGAATAAAGATACCACCTGAAACAGAAACTCTGGTAGCCACTATGGCTGACATCAAACCTTATATAAATGAAATATTCATGGTATGCTTGCATAATCATATGTCGTGAATACATATATATATAGATGCAAATGCATGTCATACCCAACCAAGTGCTAGCAATGGTGGTGCCTTCCGGTAGCGAACCAGGATCATATTTGCTAACTTGTGGCCATCTGTGTCTCATACGTATAAATATAAGCAATATGCCTCATAACTTCCGATTATAGCTCGGAAGTAGAATGCATAGCATGTAATGTTATGGATTCGTAATGCATTTGTTACCTGAATCATGTTGCCAATCTTGTCTCATTGGTACTCTTGTCCTTATAATCTCGTAATCACTTTCGCATCACATGTAAATATCTCGTGAAACTTATATACTTGTAGATTAAACTGGAACACTTAACTTGGATTTAGAAAGGCAACTTAAAATTGAGGATGTTCATAAAGAGCTTAAAGTTCCTCACTTAGTATCTATATATGTTTCCTTAGTGGTTTGTAAAAGAAAGTATTTCAGAAAAACCCGTACTTTAGTAGTTTAAACCTACGATTACATTTAAGAGTTTTGGAGATCGACGTTTTATTTTAAAGTTTTTCAAAAATATAAATTAGCAAGGAAGGAGGACTGATTTCAAATTCATATTGTTCATCCCTAATCTTTTTAAGTTACTACACCTAAAGAAGAATAAGAATTCATACATATGGACCTATAGTCAAGAGAATCAACAAAATGACATAAAGACGCCAAATACCCTATCTAACCGAACGAGTGGAATAGCAACATAATGGAGTCACAAAAATACACCAGTTGCAATATCAATGCCTTTCACAAAAGGTCTTTCTAGTAATAGAGTAGTAAAATAATATTTGATGATTTAGGATTCCAAAATTCGTGCTCAAAGGAAGTACAATGCTTAGCCTTAACATACCTCAATTCTGAGTCTTGTTGTATCAATATGGATTGTACCCCTTCCTTACAGTATGTAATCTACAGAAAATTATGTCATAGTATGAAATCTACAGAAAATCATGCCACATAACCATTACAGGCAGAATATTAACAAGCCAGAGTCAAAGTAGCAATTTAGATCTTACTAGCACAGTAATTAGCTCGCCATAACCTTTTTAAATGTATGTTTCATTACCTTTTCTTCTCCAAATTACAATCCCAAATTAATGACGTAACATACATTTTTGCAGCAGCTATTAACAGGTGGAGGCCTACACGATAGTCAACTACAACCAAATAGAGTATGCCTGCACAATAATAAAAACTCGGCGTATCGCCACACCCCTCCTCTCCAACCACAAAATAACCACAACCAAATCCAAACCATGAGTCTTCAAACCATTAAAGCCAGAAAAATATATGTAATACAGTCCTATAATTATTCAATATAACCATAATAACTCCAACTTACAACTTCCAATCACCATCCTATGAGTTCGTCCAATAATTATGTTTGAAATCATGTCTTTATCTTCATAAGCAATACGAGAATAAAAAGGTAGAATCTTAACTTAAAATTGATGGAGCTTATAGTATTTTAGCATGTCTCCTCAATTACAAAGAGTCTCCTCAAACACAAGATGTTGAACCAAGAAGAAGTCATTTGAAAATTGCAATTCAATAATAGAGCCAACATTACACTTATTTATCTTATAATTAATTACCCATCTATACTTCTTCTTCTCTTCCAAACTCATATCAATAACAACCACAGACAAACAAATCATTTCCAAAAATTCCAGCAACAACAAAATCAGAAAATACTTCAAAAACAGCCCAACATCACATAACTATCAAAATACGATTTTCCAACCGTCTATTCGTGTTCTTGCTTATATAGCATAGCTATAACTTGGAATCACTCAATAAAATGAAGGGTGAGAATTATTACCTCCAAACAGCAACAACAACACCTAAAAACGAGACTCCTTCATCACGAAGAATCCTTCAAATCACAACCAACGAGGAGGAAAGACGTAACACAATCTCTATGAACGTTCCGATGGTGAAACCACGTTGAAATCTTGTAAATCTTTGCTTGGATGATAGGGGAACCTTTAGAGAGGATTTATGACTGTTTTCTTCTTATTTTGATAAAAAAAATGAGTTAGAATGAAGGGAAACCAAATCTTATATAGCTAAATTGACATAGGGGCGAGGGACCCACCTTCACGTGCCTGCTTGTGCAATCTTACTAAATTATGTATATCTCTCAATTCTAAAGTCATATGGACAAATGGTTTAATGTGTGGGAAAGTAGACTCGTAGACCTTCGATTTCATATATTAGGGTTCTTCTAAAGTACTATATATTGGGAGAAAAGCTCCGAGACATTTAACCCAAATTTTAGAAGGTTTATTAAGAAACTTACTCTAACCTTTGTCAACTTTTTTTCCCAACTTGCTTGACTTCAAAACTTAACTTACGATCATTGGGTGACTATATCACCTTATAAAACATCCTTATTAGCATATAAGACACTCTTTTTCTTACCCTAAAGGTACTGGTTAACTTAAACCTTCCGAACGGGAGGGGTGTTAGAAGAGACATTCTTTAACTCGAACTTGTTCAAGGCATCCTTGACCCATAACGTTAGTTTAATTCTTTCATTTTTAACCACCCCTATGCAAACTTATTCTTCTAACATGATACACCAAGTCATATAAACCTCATACACTCATGCAATGATATGCATATTATGCGAAAGAACCACAGGGTCTCATACATAATGTCTAAGCATGAGTTGGATTCTCTTTTAACCAAGACGTTAAGGAGTCCATAAGACTTTTCGGAAGTGAATACGGGTGAGTAGAACTCCCAATATCAAATTTGGCATGAAAGAGTTATCTTAGAATGTCAAGGTTCGAGGGTGTTGCGAAATGGAGACTTTGGGGAAGATTTTTGAGTTTTTATCTCCCTGCAAGCTGCTATAGGGTGGGATCTTGCTAAGGAGGGGCCGCTGTAGTGGGTTAGTCGAGAAATAATGCAGGAAAGTCCCAAAATTGCTCATTATTTTGCAACTTCGTTTTGGGAAACAAAAGGGCGACCTAAGGTGTTTTCTTCAGTTTGCCACTAGTCTCTTCGATAAAATTGAGTTAATTACTCCCCTAACTCATAAATTGATTCTTAAACCTTAGAATTTATGGTGATACTCTTAGGGTTGACTTGAATTAATGATGGGAAAAACCTTGATTTGAGATAGTATGATTATGAACTTGGGCTAGGGCTAGGATTAAGTAATAATCCGAATTTAATTAAGCCATTGTTCATTGATTAGGCTGATACACTGTAACGACCCTCTTGGTCATTTCTGTGTCTTGCCTTCTGTGTGTCGTTTAAAGCGTTCCTATAGCGACCCCAAGTCATTTATGACTTGCTGGGACTGACAGTTCGGTCACCTGGTCGTTCGTTTAGTCTTGGTGCGAGTTTTTGTGTTTTAGAGCTTATGAACCTTGAACGATCATTTTCGATCAAAAGTTCAAGAAGATGACATCGGAATCCAATTCTGACGATTCCATCAGCTCCGGAAGGGTCATTTTAGGCTAGTAGCATGGTCGACATGACTCCCGAGGTTTTCAGTGTGAGTCGGTGCGATTAGGCGTTTTAACTTTATGTTTAAGCCTAAGTTTGACTTTGGTCAACATTCTGAGTAAACGCGCTCGGATGAGAATTCTGTCAGCGTGGTTAGCTCCGGAATGTTGATTTTGGTCTAGATTGACCTTTCTTTTGTGTCTGGAGGTTTTCGATATCTTTCCGAGCCCTTTTGTGGGTTTTGACTTAAAATGGCTTTTGGAAGTGGAACCCACTTTTTATCGAAATGACCTCTGATGGAAATTTCGACTGCGCCGTTGAGTCTGGAATGTCGAATTTGGTATGGTTGCATATCTCGTTTGCGTGCACGGGGTTCCGAACGAGTTCGGAGCACCCCGTCGGAGTTTTAAGTTTTGGGAAATTGCAGATTTTCTGCAATAAATGCAGAAAAACCAGCAACATTTCCAAAAACTTCAAACCCTCATCTCTCTCTCATCTCTCAACCGATTTGGGTGATTCAAAAGGCTAAGTTGTGAGATTTATCGAGGACAACGTGTTGGTGAGCTCGGATAGTGATTTGGAGTCCCCGTTTGAGGTAATTTTCGTAAAATACCTCCTGCCTCACCCTTTTTGTGAGCTTGATTTTGGAAATTTTTGAGACTTGATATTTCAGTCATTCTAGGTCCGATTTCAGTGATTTTTGAGGCTATCTTGAGTGGTTTTTCGAGGAGAACATTGTGGTATTGTCAGATTTTACTGTAGATCGCCCGTTTTTGGTAAATACGCTGAATTAGCTGCTATCCCATTTCTAATTTTTGAGAAAATTTGGGTTTTAGTTGCATGTTGATATTGTGTTATTCCCGACCCCGAATTATGTCCCATTTTGGGACATGAGCTGGGCGAACTGGTTAGGACCCACTTTTGGGTTAATTTCGGAATTTCCTGTGCGGGTCCCACGATCCCGTTTTGACTCCAAAATTGACCCGTCTCCGTTTGTTGTTATTTTAGTGTCTAAACGACCGTATTAACGTTGTGACTCTATTTTTGATAGCGGGGCAGCGTTTCGAGACCGTTCGGAAAGGGAAAGCTCCGAAAGAGTGATTTTGGAGCGCGTGTGATCGACCTACAGGTAGGCTACGGTTTCCCTCTCTTAGATTGAGCTTGAGAGTGTGAATGCATGTTGATTAGTTGGGATTTGGGTTGGTAGTTATTGAATCACGTTTAGGTGTTTAGAAATCATGTTTTCAGCCTATTTCGGGAATTATCGGGTAACTGTGAGCATGCTTTGTGTTATTAATGGACCCTCCTCGCTATGTGGAGTACTTGCATGCTTAATTATTGTTTATTTGAAGCATTTGGCCCTTAGTTTAGGTTTGACTAGGGCTTGCCTTAGAAATACATGATTCGGATCCGATAGACCTTAGTTTTACCCTGACGTCGCTCGGTCAGCTTAGATCCTTATAGACTGGTGTAGCAGACTTGAGTCTGATAGATTGGGCCTTACCTAGGCGATACGCTTGCTCTGAATTTAGTTATCCTTATTTTCCCCGATGTTACGGCTTCACGAGTTACGTCGGCGACACTAGTTCTACTTCGCGATTTGAAATTTGATTTTCGATTTGGTTCCAAGGACTTACATCTATTGGCTAAGTATGGACGGCGTTCCATGGACATTTATGAGTGTGAATTGATTAGGACTCTTTCAGCAGCTACATTGGCACCTTTATAGAGCATCCGGTTTAAGTTCTGGCCTCTATCGCCCAGATACTTATATAGAGCATCCGGTTTAAGGTCCGGCCTCTATTTCCCAGATACTTATATAGAGCATCCGGTTAGAGTTTCGGCCTCATATACTTGATACTTGTGATTGGTTACTTGGGTACTTCTGCTGAGCATCCGGTTCGAGGTCCGGCCTCCGTACTGTCAGATTTTACTAATTAGGGTTGAGGTTCTGATTCGTGTTCTTCGTTCTTGGGTTCTTTATGCAATTCTCTTTAGTTATAGTTATTCTGTGTACTCGTCGGGCTTATGGGGGTCCGTTCGGGTTTTTATTTAACTTGCGCACGAGTGTACCTTCTGGGCTTATGGGGGTCCAGTTAGGTGTAGTTAGCTTATAGATTACTTTAGTTAGTTCTTTGTACACTCGTGTGCATTCCTTTGTTAGTTAGATTTTTGTTCTTGACCTCGAATTGCGTATTCCTTCTTTTCATATTGCCTTTACTTTTCAAGTTCAGTCGGCCTATGATGCCTACTGGGTACCGGTTTTTTTGGTACTCATGCTACGCTCTGCATCTATTTTGTGATGCAGGTCCGGGCACTAGTAGCCAGCGTTGATCGAGCTTGGAGCAGTCTGATCCGGAGACGGGGGTGAGCACACGGCGTTTTGTACTATTTCAGTCTCCATCTGTATATATAGACTTGTCTTTTTCCTTTCGAGACAGTCCAGTCTCTGTTGTCCACTTTTGGGACTTGTACTCATTTTGTTAGTAGCTCTGTACTAGTGATTTCCAGGTTCTGGGAGAGATCTTTATTTGTATATATGTTTTTGGTTTGTTTCCGCCCGTTTATATTGTTATTTGCCTACTCTTGTTTAGTTTCTACCCTCAGACCCATTACTTGTTGTTCCGGGTTACGGGTTGGCTTACCTACTGGTGGGTTATAGTAGGTGCCATCATGACTTGAGAAATCGGGTCGTGACATACACTTTCCCTTGAAAGATTTTTCTAAATAACCAATTATATCTCGGAGGTTCTCGGAGAATGTTTAAACTCCCACTTTCGGGAAAGTACTCCCAAAAAATCTTCGAAGTTAACGAGTTGGGGTGCTCAGACATGGAAAGTTTCGAGCAACGTACAAGGACCTTGAACAACGAGACAACTATAGAAGGCACATTCTATAATATTTTATCCATCAATAATTTTTGTTTTTTTAGTTGTTCAAGAAAATTACAAATCATCTTTTATGTATATGTAGCAGGCCACACTTGTAATTGGGAGACTATATGATATGTTTGG
Source organism: Solanum verrucosum (assembly GCF_900185275.1). Taxonomy (NCBI): domain Eukaryota; kingdom Viridiplantae; phylum Streptophyta; class Magnoliopsida; order Solanales; family Solanaceae; genus Solanum; species Solanum verrucosum. Next base: position 1,205,323 of record NW_026020194.1, read on the forward strand.
ATAGCTAGTTTCCCTTTCTTGAGTCTAATTTCATTGTTGAAAGATTCAAATTTCTAACACATTCCTCCTTTCTCATTATAGTTGTTCACGATTGTAAAGACTAGATCATCTAATTTAGTTTTATCAATCAAGTGATTTCTTTTAACGTCTCTTTAGAAGTTTTCATATGTTTTGATCCTTTGGTATATATCTCAAACACTTAATATTGAATTCAAAGGTGAAAAATACTTACCATCTCAATAACCTCCTTTTGGCCGTTCAAGTGACACATTATTTATCATGTTAGTTGGTCCAAGGTTTACTTGGATGTCAATCACGTCCATCCAAATTTTGGGCATGTCAAGTATATTCAACAAGTAAAAGAAAATAAAGAGAATAGTTGGAAGTTGAGTTACTTGAATCATCAATTATTAAAGCGTCGTTAAATGATGAAGAACCAATCTATATATATAATAAAGCTAAACGTAGAGGAGTGATGTGGCATTCTTCTAAAGCCAAGAATCACATTTAACTTTTTTTTTCCTTCAAATTTTGGACATTTTTCTCAATTATTTCCATTTATTATATGATGTATCAGAAAATCTTTAAAAATGTTTAATAATTACATTTTCTTAATTATTAATTTTTTTCACTAATAATTCTTCAAATCAATCTACGTTACTAATTTCTTGCATTTACTCAAATCATAACTACTACTTATTGTGTTTCAGTCCGTTTAGAAACCTTTGAAATCATTTTCATTTCCGTTTGAAAAATACACCACCTACAAATTCTACTTTTTTTGTTCTTAGTTCTAACTCAATACCGTAGTCATTCCAACAAACCCATCCACATTTTTATCTATTCTTCATTTGTCTCATAATTATTTTTTTTTGCTCTGATGTAATCTTATTTACCTTATTTTTGTTTTTTAGTAATTTATTGATGTATTATAGTTGCATGATAAGAATTTGTTTAAATGTTCTTTCGTTATAATTTCTATGTTTCAGACTTGGTGAATGTAATTTTATTTGGCAGTTTTTTTTTTTTTTTGGTGATTTTGTGTTGTTATGATGGATAATTATGTTTTGTTTTTGTTCATTTTGATTTAGGACTCTGAAGTGAAATGTTTATTTTGATCTTCAAAGAATATGAGTTTTTGATAGAGTAAGCCGATTTACCAAGGTATTATAATTTCTGTTGTCTTTCACCATACTTTCTTATCGCAATATTTTTATTTTATATCCTCCGCTCATTTTATATATGTGCTTCTCAATCTGTTTGTATGAGTATGCACAAATAGATTAATTTTTCTTATTATTTATATGGTTAATCTTTTATTTCAAAAGTTTTTTTCTTCATTTGATTTATCAAAACAATAAATTTACTATATATTTGTAATATTCCCTATTTGTTGAAAGTTATTGATAGTTTTTCTCATGAAATAGTCTAAAACAGAACTCATCACATTAAAAGACTGACTTCTGATTGAATGGATGAAATTATTGTTGTATAAGAAAATAAGAATGAGGAAGTCGTTAGGGGTGGAGGACTTTTACGTTTTGAACTAAAATTATCGATCGAATATACAATTTAGATACTTAATCGAATATAAACTTTGTTATAAATTTTTTATTCTATATGGAGTATTAATTCAATTTAGGCATAGAGAAGGTTATATACTTTTTTTCTTCCTTAAAAATATCTAAATATACTCCTGACTCATTTTTTTTTGACATTTATTCTAAATTATTTATTATTCAATTGGATTTAAAAAGAACTCATACATTAAATATTCATTAACAAAATGATATTTTACATTGATTCTGAGCAAGAATGTAATGTGGAATTTTAATTTACTTTCTTATAATTCTCACTTTGTAGTTCATCAATTTTTGTAATGTATTGCTTCTTGCAGGAGTAAAGAGAATGATCAAATAGTGTAAAAATGAGAAGAAGACTAGAAAATTATTATGGAGAGATATGCGGTATGATAATTACAGGTCACTTGATATGGATATCCTTTTTAGTAATCTGTGAATTTTTTTTCATAAAGAATCATTGAAATAATTTAATACTTTTAAAATTTGTTGTTTATTATTTCTTAAGTTTGCATTATCAATTTTTACATTATCTTCTTATTTTTTTTCATTTCAGTTAATAAATATTAATTTAATTTAAATAAATAGATTCATATTTAATCTTGATGTTCACACATGTTCTATAAATTATATAAAGAATCAAGAATAAAAAAAATAAAAAATAATGAAAAGATGTTTAATTAATAGATATTACAAAAATTGCAATATTAATATTTCTTCATATTTTATATTTATTTCAACCGCGCGAAGCGCGGATTGTTGTTCATCTTGTATTCTTAAGATACTTAGAACAAAACTTTGAAGAACTTGTTAAGAAACAACAAAGTTTAAAGAGTATTTTCAAACTAGTAGAGAAAATAGAATCAGAAACATATTAGAAACAATATAAAAATATTTTTCTCAAAGAAAGAAAATCGAGCCCACTGAATGCACAGTGTCCCCTTAAGAAAATTATTCCCCTCAAGTACCCGATGTTAATGGAATATATCCTTCCAAGATAGAACGATCTTACTCACCGGTGTATCGGTACCTAAAATCACGATGTCAGCGAACCACTCAACGGTAGTAAAATACACTTAGAATACTAGATTTAGTAGTAGTAGAAGAAGTTCAGAAAAAATCCGTTTTAACTAAAATGAGAGGAAATCCCTCAATTTATAGAAAACAAAGGGTAATGTGAAAATGTTCTTATTGTGCCGTACCGAAAAGGTCACAAACCTTTGAAAAAATCACAATCTTTCGGAAAGGTCACAACCTTTCATAAAAGCCACAACTTTTCATAAAAGTCGCAACTTTTCATAAAAGTCGCAACTCTTCATAAAAGTCGCAACTTTTCATAAAAGTCACGACTCTTCATAAAAGTCGCAACTCTTCATTTTCTATTCACACCTTTTAAAACCCAACAATCCCCCGCATGAATAGGGAATGACTCAAAGACAAAGAAACAGACAAGTATGTGTACTTTACAAGCAAGAATTAATTGCATCTGGATAAGTAGGTTTCCCCTTGGACTTTCCGTAGTGAACATATGTCGGATATACTCGATCAATCGATAGATGCGATATCTTTGAACCGTCGAGCTTTGGTGTATACCTAGATAATCATATGTCACACAATTAACACTTTAAAGTTTATGGGTCTTATAGTTGTGTTCGTTTCAGCCATGAATACCTCCAGATTTCATGAATGTATAGAGAATAGGATTTTGACAATAATTCTCTTTGAAGTAGCTTACACTTCACACTTACATAGGTGATTTCTATTCGTGTCATCGCATATATACACTATTTGGTCAAGTCTGCCAAACTTAGCAAATCATTAAAAACTTTAAGCTTTATTTAACCTCGTTCCCGAACATTGTCTTCATCATGAGAATGGATTGAGTTGATTGACAATGTCGAACCGTCAGTCACAACTTTGTTTTTCTCCTTGAATCTAGCTCTTGGGATCTCCAGTCTGCTAGATAGAGTTACCGCCATGATGACTTGTCCTAAGACGTAAACCCATTCCCTTAGATGATCTTCCAACTTTCTCTCTAGTTAGGCCTTTTTGTAAGTGGATCCGACACATTATCCTTTGACTTTACATAGTCAATTGTGATAATTCCACTAGAGAGTAGTTGTTTTCTAATGGTATTATGTCTATCTCTTATATGATGAGATTTTCCGTTATACATTATGCTCCATGCCCTATCTATTACATCTTGACTATCAAAGTGTATGCATACTGATGCCAAATGTTTGGACCAAAAAAGAATATCTATCAAGAAATTTTGGAGTCTTTTAACTTTTTCACCGGCCTTATCTAGAGCACCTAGCTCAGAGATCATTATAGAGCTAGAAATACTTGTCTTCTTGGAGATTTCCAAGAGACTGCTCCTCCACCAAGAGTAAATACATATCCACTCATGGATTTTACTTCATTTGATCCCGGTGATCCAATTTGCATTACTATATCCTTTCAATACTGTTGGATATTGTTATAATGCAAGACATAATTTTGAGTGTGTTTTAAATACCCCAAAAATCTTTTCATTGCAATCCAATGAGTTTGATTGGGATTACTCGTGACCGACTCAGCTTACTAGCTAATAGCACAAACTATATCTGATTGCGTACACTTCTTGATATACATTATACTTCCCAATACTCTAGTACAATCCAATTGTGAGTCACTTTCACCTTCACTCATTTGAAATGCAAAGCTCACATTTATTGGAGTCTTGACAATATTGAAATCCAAATATTTGAACTAGTTAAGTACCTTTTCGATGCAATGAGATTGTGACAATGCTAAACATTATGGAGTTCTAAGGATTCTTATACATAAGATCGCATCACCAACTCCAAGATCTTTCATATCAAACTTTCTTTCTAGCATACGTTTAGTAACATTTATTTCATTAGTGTCTCTATTGATGATCAACATGTCATTAATATACAAATAAACAATGACTGTGTGATTTTAAGGTAAACACATTTATCACTTTCATCATTCTTAAATCCATTTCCCATCATGGTTTGGTCAAATTTCTTATGTCATTGTTTAGGTACTTGTTTTAGTCCATAAAGTGACTTAAAAAGTTCACACACTTTCTTTTCTTTACCAGGAACCACAAAACCCTCGGGCAGTTCCATATAAATTTCTTCCTCCGATTCTCCATTTAAGAAAGCTATTTTCACATTCATTTGATGAATTTGGAGGTCATATACTGCAACTAATAATATTAACATTCAAATGGATGTAATTCTAGTTACTGGCGAGTATATATCGACAAGATCAAGACCTTGTTTTTGTCTAAAGCCTTTGACAAAAAGTTTTGCTTTATATTTGTCAACAGTTCCATCGACTTTCATTTTCTTTCTGAAGATTCACTTTGAACCCAAATGTTTATTTTCTGGAAGAAGATCAATTAACTTCCAATATGATTGCTCAAGATTGCATCAATCTCACTATTGACACCATCTTTCTAGAAGGATGAGTCTACAGAAGAAACAAGAAATGTTACAGAATCATAATCGAAGGAAGTAGATGTCCTTTGATATTTACTACGCCTCTGAATCTCTTTATTAAGTACATTCTCTTTTTTTCTTTTCAAGGTCTTTTAGACCCTTCACTAGACTACTCAAGTCTAATTTTGCAGTCCACAATCATAGGTCATTTTTTAATCCTTTTAGGAACAGGAACTTAGACTTTGGCTAGACACCCCCACACTTTGAAGTATTTCAAGTTGGATTTCCTTCCTTTCCATTTCTCATATGGAATAGATTGTGTCCTGAACAAACAAAATTGCTTTCTTTATGAAAAGACAAAACTTTTTGTGTTCCCTTTTGCAGTAAGGATAGCCTCCACACAAGTCTTGTGGTAAACCTGAACTTATAAGTAAAGCAACCATCATTTTCTTCAAAGTTCATTTTTTTTCCATTCTGCAATTCCATTAGATTTAGGTGAATAAGACAGTAGTTTGATGGATAAATCCAGTTTCCAAACATATTTCTACAAAAGGAGATTTATATTCTCCTTCCCTATCACTTCTTATCTTTTTCCCAACTGAGTTTCAACTTCAATATTATATTGTCTAGACATTTCTATTGTTTCATCCTTACCATTCATCAAATAGACATAGACGTTTCTAATGCAATTGTCAATAAAAGTTATGAGATACTTTTTCCCACCACGAGATGGTGTTGACTTCATATCACAAATGTCAGTGTAAATCAACTCTAAGGGATTAGAATTCCTTTCAACAAATTTATAAGAATGCTTAGCATACTTAGATTCCACACAAACTTGACATTTTTATTTATTTCACTCAAAGTTAGACAAAACTTCTAAGTTGATTAGTTTTTCTTACAAGATTTTGTAATTAACATGCCCCAAGTGTTCATGTCACAAACAGTTTGACTCAAGCGAGTAGGAACAAATAAAAATATTGAGTTTGAAAAGCTCTCCGCGAGGTAGCTTTTTCTCACTTCGACCTTGCTAAACAAAGCATCAAACTCTGGAGAAGTATTGCATTAATCTTCTACTTCCATGATTTCCATGATTTGTTTCTCTCAATTAGTAGAATACAAGAAATACCAACAGTATAATAATTTCCTTAAGATTGTTGTTCATCTTGTATTCCTAAGATACTTAGAACAAAACTTTGAAGAACTTGGTAAGAAACAACAAAGTTTAAAGAGTATTTTCAAACTAGAAAATTAAAACTAGTAGAGAAAATAGAATCAGAAACAGATTAGAAACAATATAAAAATATTTTTCTCAAAGAAAGAAAATCGAGCCCACTGAATGCACAGTGTCCCCTTAAGGAAATTATTCCCCTCAAGTACCCGAGGTTAATGGAATATATCCTCCCAGGATAGAACGATCTTACTCACCGGTGTATCGGTACTTAAAATCACGGTGTCAACGAACCACTCAACGGCAATAAAGTACACTTAGAATACTAGATTTAGTAGTAGTAGAAGAAGTCCAGAAAAAATCGGTTTTAACTAAAATGAGAGGAAATCCCTCAATTTATAGAAAACAAAGGGTAGTGTGAAAAATTTCTTATTGTGCCTTACCGGAAAGGTCACAAACCTTTGGAAAAGTCACAATTTTCGGAAAGGTCACAACCTTTCATAAAAGTCACAACTTTTCATAAAAGTCACAACTCTTCATACAAGTCGCAATTTTTCATAAAAGTCACAACTCTTCATAAAAATCGCAACTCTTCATAAAAATCGCAACTCTTAATTTTTCATTCACACCTTCTAAAATCCAACACGGATAAGTACACCAGTCATATTATATATGAAATAATTTCATTGAATACTGAATCGACAAAAATCAAGCACATTATCATGTATTGTCGCTTTGACTGAAAATCAAAATAAAATGAATAAGAACCAAAATCTCTCAAATAATAGAAAAAAAAAAAAAAAAGACCCGTACTATATTCATGCACAAGTGGAAAGCTAGGATATCATTTTTTTTTTTTTTGGATTGACAATTAATGAAATAATGTACAAAATGAGACTTGGCTATATTAAAATTAAAATACTTGCAACAGTACAACAAAATTTCAACTGTCTCCATGTGCATTAAGGTGTAATTATTTCATTATTGTGTTGATGTTCCAATTGAAATTGTATAATAGATTAATTAGAAGTAGTTTTCAGTGTACAATGAATCCAAAGATTTTATTAGTTTATACATGTTGGATTGGTTCACTTTTTTTAAAAATCAAATTAATACATAATTTAAAGATTTCAGTGTACAATACATGCATTATCATAATTAAAGATACACTTAACTCTCAATATTTTTCATATCATTTTCATCATATTTGTGGAGGGTATTTTTAAAAATAAACATTTTTTTATAAAAAAAATTATGCAATGTATATTATATTTAAAACGCCAAATCAAACAACGCAGCAAGGTATAATCTTAACATAACTAATGTCATCATAACTAAAATCAACATTACCATACATTAATCAAAACTTAGAAAATTAGAAGCAAGAAGGGAGAAAAAGGTCAAGAACCCTAGTTCAAGAACGCAGCAAGGTTCCATCAGTTCTAGCCCCGAAATCGAAAGATTTCTCCGTGGAATTCGTCACCAGGTATGTGGGATTTCACTAGTGGGTTCCTTTCGCCCATTAGGTCCCTAGAATTTAGTCAGATTCTTGATTCCGTGATTATGAACAGACTTAGGGTTTCTAGAATTTGAACAGATCATCATGAATTAGTTATTTAAATGTTCCAAATCAGATTATCATGTTATTGTTCAGTTTATCGCATGAATTTCAGAACCCTAGCTATGTATTTCTTTAGTTCTTGAATTACACATGCTATGTCAGATATTTCAGTATTTAGTTTTACATGCATCAGTTTATGAATGCATCATTATCAGATTAATTGTTGCATTCTCAGTTTGCATGTTCAGTTTCGAGCTATCTAGTATTTACAGAAATTCAGTCATAACTAGTTAACCACTTAATCTATTGGGAGTAGCATAATACCGAGTTGGACTAGGGTTTCAGCGTACCCATATAGTCCCAGAACTACGAGCCACGTAGGAGTAAGTCCCCTCTGTGGGCAACATCAGTTTAGTGATCACGCCAGCATGCCTCTATACCTCTGGCAGGGTATATTGGGTCCTCTCGATGGTGCGTATACATCGGACTCCACATTTAGCTCATGTGGTTTTATGTCGGTTATTAGTAACTCCCACAGTTCAGTCAGATTCTATTACATTGACCATTTATCAGTATATTCAATATTTAATCTCAGCATGTTATAAATTGGTCATTGCATTCAGTTAGCTCAGTATTCAGTATTTATATCATGTTCACATTATTTTATTGCTTTATTGCTTTGTTCAGTTATATGTTCTTTCAGCTTTACTCTATCATGCCTGCTCAGTACCTTTCAAGTACTGACGCATACGTGCGCTACATCTTCTCGTGATGTAGGTTCAGGTTCTCAGCATCCAGATCACGCTTAGATCGGTTCCCGATCTCCAGTTCAGCAGAATCAGTGGTGAGTCCTCATTCTCCGAGGACAATAGTCATGAGTTTCTTTTCAGTATTTTTAGTCTTTAGTTTCAGTTTTGCTAGATCTAGTTGGGGCATGTCCCAACATTTCTAGTCAGTTTAAAGGCTTATTTCAGACATAGTTAGATTCAGCTTAGTATTTGAGTTTGATATTTCTTTTGTATTAAACTCTCAGATTTGATATATTCAGTTATAGTATATGGGTATTCCCCATCTCTTCAGTTTATTTATGAACTAGCTTCCGCATCGGTTTATTATCTTTAGTATGCTCATGATCATGCCAGCAGGGTTAGCTTGGGATCACTTGTGGTCTTAGGCCCCGTGTCCGCGTCTTGGGGGTAGCTCGGGGCGTGACAAACTTGGTATCAGAGCATTAGGTTTAAGTGTCCTAGGATGTCTGAAAAGCCGCACTAGGTAGAGTCTTTTTCACGGGTGTGTAGTGCGCACCACATCTAATGAGAGGGAGGCTACAAAGTGTCTTTAGGAAAAATCTTCATTTTCTTGTTACTCTTATCGTGCGTAAGGTATGATCTAATTCCATTCTAACTCGACGTTCTACGTTTCAGTGATCATGTCTCCTCGTAGAGCTTATGCTAGGAATGCGAATGCCAGGAACGCAAACGTAACTCATTCAGTTCCAGATCAAGAAGTGTCGAATGCTGAATTCAGGAATGTCATTCAGATGTTGGCTCAGAGTGTCGCTAACCAGAACAATCAGCGGGTTCAAGCTCCTGTGAATGCAAATGGTGGATCAGCAGCAGCAAGGGTCCGTGACTTTGTCAGGATAAATCCTCCAGAGTTCTTAGGATCGCAGACTGGTGCAGATCCCCAGAATTTCTTGGATGAGATCAAGAAGATCTTTGAGGTGATGCAGGTCACTGGGAATGATCGGGTTTAGTTATCATCTTACCAAGTTAAGGATGTAGCTCATAACTGGTATACTCAGTGGAAGGAGAACAGGGGTACAGATGCCGTTCCTATTACTTGGGATTGTTTCAGGGAAACCTTTCTAGACAGGTTTTTCCCCATAAAGTTGAGAGAAGCAAGGGCCAGGAATTTATGAACTTAAGGCAGGGTAACATGACTGTCTTAGAGTATGGGCTCAAGTTTAGCCAACTCTCCAGGTATGCTCCTCACATGGTTGCTGATTCCAGGGCACAGATGAATAAGTTTCTTTATGGAATATCAGACTTAGTGAAAACAGAGTGCAGGAATGCTATGTTGTTGGGAGACATGAACATCTCTAGGCTCATGACTCATGCTCAGCAGGTTGAGGGTGATAAGCTGAGGGAACAGGCTAAGGAGACTAAGAAAACAAGAACAGATAACTACGAGTATTCCCACCAGAAATCGGGTGGTGGAAACCGCTCGCATTTTCAGCAGAAGTCTTCGACTCCAGCCCCTTCATCAGCTAGTGTTCCATCCCCCAAGTTCCGTAATGATCAGAAAGGTAGGGCGTCAGGCTCTAAGTCTCAACGTAATGTTTCAGGCACCAAAACCTACCCAACTTGCCCGAAATGTAGTAGGAACCATCCGGGCGAGTGCCTTGCAGGTAAGGAAGGATGCTTTGGGTGTGGCCAGTCTGGTCATAGATTGAAGGATTGTCCTTCAAGACAAGGTCAAGGAGGAAATAATGGTAGAGCTCAGTCTACAACTTCAGCAGCACCAGCAGGTCACCCGACTCAGCAAGGTAACTCTTCTAGTACTGGTGGTGGACAACGCCAAAACAGGCTTTATGCTCTTCAGGCTCATCAAGATCAGGAATATTCTCCTGATGTAGTCACTGGTACGTTACGAGTCTTTGATCTTGATATTTATGCATTGTTAGATCCAGAGGCTACTTTGTCTTTTGTAACTCCTTACATAGCAGTCTAATTCAGTGTTAGTCCAGAAACTCTTTCAGAACCCTTCTCAGTCTCTACTCCAGTCGGTGACCCAGTTATAACAAGACGGGTATACAAAAATTACCCTGTCACAGTCTATCAGAAAGTCACCTCAGCAGATCTTGTAGAGTTAGAAATAGTAGACTTCGATGTCATTCTAGGCATGGATTGGTTACATTCATATTATGCCTCAGTCGATTGTAGAACTAGGATTGTTCGTTTTCAGTTTCCAGACGAACCAATCCTAGAATGGAAGGGTAGTAGCTTAGCGCCTATGGGTCGATTCATTTCTTACCTTAAGGCCAGAAAGATGATCTCTAAGGGTTATCTCTATCATCTAGTTCGGGTTAAGGATTCTAGTTCCGAATCCCCAACTCTTGAGTCAGTTCCTATAGTTAGTGAGTTTCCAGAAGTGTTCTCAGAAGATCTTCCTGGAGTTCCTCCCGAAAGGGAAATAGACTTTGGAATTGATCTCCTTCCAGATACCCAGCCTATCTCTATCCCTCCTTACAGAATGGCTCCAGTTGAGCTTAAGGAACTGAAAGAGTAGTTAAAAGACCTTCTAGATAAGGGCTTCATCAGACCCAGTATTTCGCCATGGGGTGCACCAATGTTGTTCGTGAAGAAGAAAGATGGTTCTCTCAGAATGTGCATTGACTATAGGCAGTTGAACAAGGTCACAATCAAGAATAAGTATCCCATCCCCAGGATTGATGGCTTGTTTGACCAACTTTAGGGTGCTAGTCATTTCTCAAAGATAAACCTCAGATCAAGTTATCATCAGCTTAGAGTCAGAGATAGTGACATTCTGAAGACAGCCTTTAGAACTCGGTATAGTCATTACGAATTTGTAGTTATGTCATTTGGACCAACCAATGCTCCTGCAGCTTTCATGGATTTGATGAACAGAGTGTTCAAATAGTACTTGGACTTGTTCGTTATCGTCTTTATTGATGATATCCTCATTTACTCTAGGAATGAGGAAGAACATGCAAGTCATTTGAGAGTTGTTCTCCAAACGCTCAAAGATCGCCAGTTATATGCAAAATTTAACAAGTGCGAGTTTTGGTTACAATCAGTTGCCTTCCTTGGGCATATTGTGTCTAGTGAAGGAATTCAAGTAGATTCCCAGAAGATAGAAGCAGTGAAACAATGGCCCAGACCTACCTCTGCTACAGATATCAGAAGTTTCTTGGGTCTAGCGGGCTATTACAGACGGTTTGTGGAAGGATTTTCATCCATAGCCTCTCCATTGACTAAGTTAACTCAGAAAAAGGTTAAGTTCCAATGGTCAGATGATTGTGAGAAAAGCTTTGCAGAACTGAAAACTAGGTTGACTACAGCTCCTGTCTTGACTCTACCAGAGGGTTCAGATGGTTATGTGATCTATTGTGATGCATCCAGAGTCGGCCTAGGTTGTGTGTTGATGCAGCGAGGTAAGGTTATAGCTTATGCTTCTAGACAACTTAAGGTACATGAGAAGAATTATCCAACTCATGATCTCAAACTAGCAGCAGTGGTGTTTGCACTTAAGATTTGGAGACATTACTTGTATGGTGTTCACGTAGATGTGTTCACAGACCATAAAAGCCTTCAGTATGTGTTCACCCAGAAGAAGTTGAATCTTCGCCAGAAAAGATGGCTAGAGTTCCTCAAAGATTATGATATGAGTGTGCATTACCATCATGGTAAGGCAAATGTAGTAGCAGATGCCCTTAGCAGACTATCTATGGGTAGTGTAGCACATGTTGAGGAAGGAAGGAGAGAGCTAGCAAAGGATGTTCACAGACTTGCTCGCCTAGGAGTTCGTCTTATGAGCATATCAGATAGTGGTGCAACGGTTTAGAATGGGGCAGAATCTTCTTTGGTAGTTGAGGTTAAGGAAAAACAAGATAGTGATCCAATCTTGCTTGAACTTAAGGGTGCAGTCCACAATCAGTGAGTGGAGGTTTTCTCCCAAAAGGGAGATGGTGTACTTCGCTATCAAGGTAGATTGTGTGTTCCTGATGTGGGTGAATTGAGACAACATATTCTCGCAGAAGCCCACAATTCCAGATATTCTATTCATCAAGGTGCCACTAAGATGTACTGTGATCTGCGGGAAGTCTATTGGTGGAATGGTATGAAAAGAGATATAGTAGACTTTGTGGCTAAGTGCCCTAATTGCCAGCAAGTAAATGTAGAACATCAGAAACTAGGAGGTATGACTCAAGAGATTGACATTCCTACTTGGAAGTGGGAAGTGATCAACATGGACTTCATCACAGGTTTACCTCGTACTCACAGACAACATGACTCTATTTGGGTGATTGTTGATAGGGTTACTAAGTCTTCTCGCTTTTTGGCGGTCAAGACTACAGATTCGGCGGAGGATTACGCCAAGCTTTACATTAATGAGATTGTGAGGTTGCACGGAGTTCCTTTGTCTATCATCTCAGATAGAGGTCCTCAGTTTACATCTCATTTCTGGAAGTCATTTTAGAAAGGTCTTGGTACTCAGGTTAATCTTAGCACAGCATTTCATCCACAAACGGATGGTCAGGCAGAGCGTACCATTCAAACCTTAGAGGACATGTTGAGAGCTTGTGTGATCGACTTCAAGGGTAGTTGGGACGATCACCTTCCTCTTATTGAGTTCGCCTACAACAATAGTTACCATTCCAGCATTCAGATGGCCCCTTATGAGGCATTATATGGGCGTAGATGTAGATTTCCAGTTGGTTGGTTTGAAGTAGGTGAAACAGCCTTGATAGGACCAGATTCGGTCCTTGATGCTATGGAGAAAGTGCAACTCATTAGAGATAGACTTAAGCCTGCTCAGAGTCGCCAGAAGTCTTATGCAAATGTGAGAAGAAGGGAACTAGAGTTCCAAGTTGATGATTGGGTTTTCCTGAAAGTGTCACCCATGAAGGGAGTGATGAGATTTGGCAAGAAAGGAAAGCTCAGTCCCAGATATGTAGGCCCTTACCGAATCTTGAAAAGGATTGGTAAAGTGGCTTATGAGTGAGAGTTGCTAGTGGACTTAGCAGCAGTGCATCCTGTCTTTCACATTTCTCTTCTGAAGAAGTGTGTGGGTGATCCAGCATCCATAGTGCCATTAGAGAGTGTGGCCGTGAAAGATAGCTTTTCTTATGAGGATGTACCAGTTGAGATTCTCGATCGTCAAGTTAGAAGGTTGAGAAATAAAGAAGTCGCTTCAGTCAAGGTTTTGTGGAGGAGTTAGTTAGTAGAGGGAGCTACTTGGGAAGCAGAAGCAGTCATGAAGTCCAAGTATCCTCACCTCTTTCCTTTCGATTCCATTCCAGCTTGAGGTAATAGTTCCTCATCAGTTTTTCAGTCATTCATGCGAAAATTCAGTCTTAGAATCATGTTCTTTTAGTTTGTACTTGCATTTTCAGCGTATTTGCATGTTCTTGGAACTCAGTTCAGTCAGAAATTCAGTTCTCAGTGTTCAGTGGTAGGGATTGCATCCCTCTCCCTCTATTTCAGCTAGTTTAGTCTTTATTCGAGGACGAATGGTCCCAAGGGGGAGATAATGTAACACCCCGTATCCAAAAATAGAGATTTCAGATTTCTGGTGTTACAGGTGGCACTCACGGACACCATCCACGGACCGTAGATGGACTCACAGTCCGTCCTGCAGGTCCGTGGTTCGTGACAGAAAACTTCCCCAGAACTCAGTCAGAAAATTTGGCTAAGTGTTGACCCACGGCCGGACTTACGGTCCGTAAGTCAGGTCACGGACCGTAGTTCGTGTCCGTGGATCGATGCCCCAAAAGCCCAGCTTCAGTCCCAAACTACGGTTGACCAGCACGGACCGTCATTCGATCCACGGTCCGTAGGTCCGACCGTAGATCGAAGGTTAGCAGCCAGTTAGCTGAAAATTCTGATGGGTCAACTTCAGATGGTCATAAATTTTAACACAAAATGAATTATGTGTCCCATGACATATGGTTAGATAGATAATTGAATTATCTTTCCAACGCCACCAAGTTTGCTAAATTCTGACCTCCGAATAAAAAGTTATGCTCGTTTTAGTGAAGGTTTGTCGAGCAGGCTTGACTTACGGACGCAATCTACGGACCGTAGATTGACCTACGGCCTGTAGGTCCAATCCGTAGGTCACTCCGACAACAGTTAATTCAGGGGTCGTTTGGTCTTTTCCTATTTCGTTTAACCCCTAAGATACGTCGTTTAGACCCTAAATCATGAGGTTTTAATTAGTTTAAGCCTAGAAACATAACTAGAACTTACCTAAGTCAAATTCATTAATCAAAACTTAGAAAATTAGAAGCAAGAAGGGAGAAAAAGGTCAAGAACCCTAGTTCAAGAACGCAGCAAGGTTCCATCAGTTCTAGCCCCGAAATCGAAAGATTTCTCCGTGGAATTCGTCACCAGGTATGTGGGATTTCACTAGTGGGTTCCTTTCGCCCATTAGGTCCCTAGAATTCAGTCAGATTCTTGATTCCATGATTATGAACAGACTTAGGGTTTCTAGAATTTGAACAGATCATCATGAATTAGTTATTTAAATGTTCCAAATCAGATTATCATGTTATTGCTCAGTTTATCGCATGAATTTCAGAACCCTAGCTATGTATTTCTTTAGTTCTTGAATTACACATGCTATGTCAGATATTTCAGTATTTAGTTTTACATGCCTCAGTTTATGAATGCATCATTATCAGATTAATTGTTGCATTCTCAGTTTGCATGTTTAGTTTCGAGCTATCCAGTATTTACAGAAATTCAGTCATAACTAGTTAACCACTTAATCTATTGGGAGTAGCATAATACCGAGTTGGACTAGGGTTTCAGCGTACCCATATAGTCCCAGAACTACGAGCCACGTAGGTGTAAGTCCCCTCTATGGGCAACATCAGTTTAGTGATCACGCCAGCATGCCTCTATACCTCTGGCAGGATATATTGGGTCCTCTCGATGGGGCGTATACATCGGACTCCACATTTAGCTCATGTGGTTTTATGTCGGTTATTAGTAGCTCCCACAGTTCAGTCAGATTCTATTGCATTGACCATTTATCAGTATATTCAGTATTTAATCTCAGCATGTTATAAATTGGTCATTGCATTCAGTTAGCTCAGTATTCAGTATCTATATCATGTTCAGATTATTTCATTGCTTTATTGCTTTGTTCAGTTATATGTTCTTTCAGCTTTATTTTATCCTGCCTGCTCAGTACCTTTTAAGTACTGACGCATACGTGCGCTACATCTTCTCGTGATGTAGGTTCAGGTTCTCAGCATCCAGATCACGCTTAGATTGGTTCCCGATCTCCAGTTCAGCAGAATCAGTGGTGAGTCCTCATTCTCCGAGGACAATAGTCATTAGTTTCTTTTCAATATTTTTAGTCTTTAGTTTCAGTTTTGCTAGATCTAGTTGGGGCATGTCCCAACATTTCTAGTCAGTTTAGAGGCTTATTTCAGACATAGTTAGATTCAGCTTAGTATTTGAGTTTGATATTTCTTTTGTATTAAACTCTAAGATTTGATATATTCACTTATAGTATATGGGTATTCCCCATCTCTTCAGTTTATTTATGAACTAGCTTCCGCATCAGTTTATTATCTTTAGTATGCTCATGATCATGCCAGCAGGGTTAGCTTGGGATCACTTGTGGTCCTAGGTCCCATGTCCGCGTCTTGGGGGTAGCTCGGGGCGTGACATCATGTTTATGGATGATTTCATGATGTTTAGATGTACCTTAGAGTTTTAGAATCAACTAGAAAACATAGGTACATCACTTAGGAACTAGTACGAAAAGGTGGGGGAAGAATGGGGAGAAATGGCGTCCCTGGGGCTCTGAGAGGCGCGGGGCGCCAGCCCTCAAACGTCAGAGAAGCTGCTGGGGCAGCTGGCTGGCGCGTCGCCCCAAGGGGTGAACTTCAGAGCCTCTTTTGGGGGGCGCTGGTTCCATGGTTCTTTCCCAAATATCTAGGATCAATAGTACCCTCAACATACAATAGATTTAACTCGAAAATCCACCCAAAAACACGAATCAAATCAACAAGAGACTTCAACAACACAACCATCAAGAACTCAACGAGTTTTCAACAATAGTCTTCAAGAATTCACTTTCTTTGCATTCAAACAATTTAAATTCGTTGAATTGAAACAAGATTGGCGTGTGGGTGAACTAACCCAACACTATGTGACCTCACATACCTTGTAGGGATCATCCCCGATGAATTCCACTCGCAAAGCTTGAACGTTCTTGGCGATTTCTTGATTTCTCTCCTCTTTTCTCTTCTTTCTTCTCTTCCAAGCCCTAACGTCAATTCTAATATTCTAAACTGAATAAAGTCTTATTTTACCCCAATTAATTCCTAAAAACAAAATAGGTAAATTAGGTAAGGAAAAGACTAGTTTACCCTTCACATATCGGATTTGGACTTTCCTTAATCCAACAGCCCAACTTCCAAAGGGCATAACTTACTCATACAAACTCGGAATCGCGCAAACTCGGCGGCGTTGGAAAGGTCATTCCAACCATGTCTGGAAGTACACCTAACTCATCCTGAGCTAGGAGTTATGGCTGTTTGAAGTTGACCAAAACTTAACTTTTTCCTAACTTTAACAAATTTTCAGATTTTCATTCTTTCCAAAAATGACTATTTCCAATTATTAACTTCTTCCTAGTTGTTTCAAATTGCGAGATGTTACAACACTGGAGACCAGATGTTGGATAACGACAATTAGATCAACAATAAAAGTTAGAACCCTAACTTTTGGAGAAAAAAAATTGAGTTTTGAATGTGAGTAGAAATCAACAGATATTGTAGTTTCAAAGTACGATATTCTATTTTTTAATATTTTTTTATATAAACACTCATTTAGAAACTATTCTAAAAAATTAGTGTGCCTACCGAGATTCGAACCCATTCCATGGAGGTGAGCGATCTAGCCAGGTGCACAGCTACCACTGGGCCAAACGCTTCCGTGTGATTATGGGTTCGCAGGAAATATATATATACATTATACTTCATATTTTAATACAAATATAGGTTCTACAGAAAAGCCAGTGGGTTCGGCCGAACCCCCTTCCACTACAGTAGTTCCACCTCTGTCGGAAGGAGGGATCCCCGTGGTTTGGTTAGACCCGAGACCACTCATCCAAAAGGCACAAAGTACAATGATAATGAAACTAACACTAATTATCCTCGAAACCTGAACTAACCTACAACCATGTAACACTTCTAGAGTGATATCGAGAATAGCCTTGTCTCTAGTTTTTCTAGCGTCTAACTAGCCTTTTAAAGTTATTTTTCAAAAGTTATACAAGACTCAACAATTGAAGCAATCATCTTAATATACTGAAACATATGCACATCAATGTCATCAGACACACTATCGATCATTGTATCACACTCTTTCATTTGTATACACACACTAGCTAAGTGTCTTACTTGTACCCAATATCCATGACTTGCAGGGGACCAACTTCATTCATGTATCATACCAACGTGGTATCCGATCCTTTGATATATATGACCGCTCGTTCAGAAGCTCACATCGACTCTAAGTGACTCATTAAATCGTATCATCGTGGCACCCAATCCTCGAATAATTAATAATAAATATAATATTCATGCATCATGATATCCTAACCATTCTCACACATATAACTCATCATTATACCACAATTATAAGTATACTTGCAATACAAGAAAATCAATAATTTCATCAAGGGATAACTCATGCAATCATAAGCATCACACTACAAGAAAACTATTTATTAGGCAAGGAAAAACTAGTCCCTTAAAATCCAAATATGGTCCATAAAAGTCAATCGCTACGCGCTTCACCGCTAAAGGTCAATAACGACGGAATTTAATCACTGGTCCCTAAAAGATTATTTTTTGCGACCATAAGAATTCTGGTCCTTAAAGAATTTTTAGGGACCCTTTCTCTGGTCTAAACATATCTAAAGAATGATTTTTCGTGGTCCTAAAAGTCTTTAAGAACAAGAAATATCATACAATTTCCAATATATATCTAATCACAAACAACACAAATAAAATCATCAACAATGTCATGCTTGTGTATATACGTATAAATATACATAACTCGTAATCAATTACAAATAAATGTATTAACATTTCACTATTAATTTTACAGTCATGAACGATTTAAAAAAACACGTAGCAAGAAATATAATTTTCTCCTAAGCGTCCTGGCAAAAATATATCCAATTTGTCAATTTTTATTTAATCAATCTAAAGTTTTAGTTTCCAACTTATTATATGTACTAAACCAAACATATAGTACAAAACTAAATCCATATAATAGAAATACTCAAATTTGTGATTATTAGAGACCGGATATTATTAGGTTAAAGTTATTTTTGATTTGTGCCTCTATGTCCCTCATGCTGATTTGTAACTATTAGAGACCGCACGTTATTATTATTATTTAGAGACTGTATTTATTTAGAAAATAAAAGATATGAATTAGGGATCATAAAATAATCTCATTCCTAAAAATATACTTGTAGGGACCAAATTTAAAACCCATCCCTAAATCTTGATCCTTATTAATAAGCCTTTTTTCTTGTAGTGACAAGCATGTCATTAAATTAATTACAATCTTGTCGAAAGAATAATCAACAAACATTCAACTTAAGAGCTTACATGAATCTAAGTCACGTCTAAACTCCAATTAACACAAGGAAACCCCTCACCTTATTGTGATCAATATCCTAGTAATAACTAAAAAGGAATATCACACTTCCATGAGAACACTATGAAGTAAGTAAGTCACACTCATATTATCACCTTGTAATACATCAAGTAAGTCATACTAACACAAAACACCCATCAAGGGATTCATACAATAACTTATTAATACACAGTTTGATCTTTTTTATTTATATTCCATGTTTTATTCAATAAAACACCATGTCCGTAGGCCTAATCATGATCCTCCCATCAAATCTATATTATGGTACACATTTTCTAACCATACTCTACTACTCATAAATCATAACCTATATATCTCGATGGGAGCTAATTGTAAAAGAAAGTGAGTGAGAAAACTTTCTATTTGAAGAGTTGAATTTTTTTATGCTAGGCTAGTCTTGGAAGAATTCTAAGCAAAATGAGGTCTAGGGAAATTCAGACAAATGATTGGGTGAAACATCCAAGTATAGTTTGTTTTCCTTGTTGCTAAGACATTAGGGAGTTCTTAGGAATTTTTGGAACTGAATTCGGGAGAATAGAACTCCCGATATTGAACATGGTGTGAAGGGGTTTGTTTTGAAATGTCAAAGATGGAAGGTGTGTTGCAAAATGGACAATTTTGGGAGGATTTCTGAGTTTTTGTCCCGTGCTTGCCACTACAGCAAGTGAATTAATTTGTGTTATAGTGGGTATTTCACTACGTCACCGTTGGTATAACAAGATTGGACCGCTATGGCGAGGTAAGTTGCGAATAATGCAGAAAATTTCTCAAAATCGCCCATTATCATTCAAGAACGTTTTTTTTGGAAGAGCAGTTGCGACCTAAAGCGGTTTACTTCATTTTCCCATCAAAATCATTTGTAAAGAGAAGTAAATTACTCCCCCTAACTTAGTAATTCGATTCTTAGGCTTTAAAATTAGTGGTGGTGACCTTAAGGGAGATTTGATTTGACTTAATGGTGGAAAATCCTGGTTTGAGTGGAATAATCATAAGATTGGCCTGAGGTTTGGGATTAAGATATAATCTGGATATATTTAGGCCATTTTGACATGATTTTGTGTTACATTATTGTATATAGACCAGAACAAGCTAGGCTTCATAACAAGGGAAAGACCAGGTTTAGTAGAGCTTTTAGACTTGATTCGAGGTAGGTGATAGTTGAATTATTTTCCATTTACGTTATATGTGTATCTTAACTATTCCGCTAGTAGTACTTGTACAATATATATGTTGTTAGGGAGTTGGAAAGAGATCAAACTGAAATGATATCTTGTTGTCAATCTCATGAAATGAACATTTCCTATTTCATTGTGTTTTATAAGTTGATTGTATTCATTGTAATTGCGTGATGTGTGATTTTGATTGGTTAGGGTACCACGCTTGATACATATTATCGATTGGCTCAAATACCATGTCAGATACAAAATATCTCTTGGTTGACTCGGGTTCTACGTCTGGTACATATATCAGAGTCATGTTTATGTTACCAACTCTGACTATATTTGCATATTGTTTTGTTTACTAAGTTTCAGTTTCCTCTTCATATTTTGTATAATTGGAGCGGATCGATGATTCAATCAACTCACTGTGAATTTTGTGTATTGATACTGCACTTGCTCTTTTTTTTTATTGAGTAAAGAGCATATTTTGGTGGTTGCTACACGACCTCGGTTATGAGTCTCACACTTTCTGAATCCAAAGGTGAGCTTCACCTTCTAGGCCGCTATGGGTTAATTTTTTTCCTCTAGTCCATTTTTCGGACTTAGAGTTCTTTTGCCTTGGGGTGTATCCCCGTATTCTAGGCTACGTAGATGTTTTGGTACACAACTTTCAAATTTTAGGGGGTTATTTCCGTATATATTTTATGATAATGGTTTTTAGTTATGAAACTTGTTTTAATTGAAAAATTGTTGCTTCTAGTTGTTTAGTTGACTGCATATTAGGAGATAATTGGTTCTCCTATAAAAGGATTAGTGTGGGTGCCTCTCACGACGGGTTGAATCGTGATAAATAAACAACCAATTATAAGGGTAATTAATCATTTAATCTTTAATTAAAGGGAAAATTATCAATTAAGTCATAATACCTAACATAATTAGTCAAAACAACAACACTTTAAAATATTTATTTAAAATGTCAGAATGACAATATTTTTAGAAAATAATATGTATTTAGATTTTATTATTTAAAATTAATTTTATTATGAAAATTGTCCTATATTGGACCAAATTCTAAATCAATAATTGTTTTAAATGAAAAAAAAATTAAACCAATACCCATTAACCTTCCTTCTTCACCTTTTACGTTTCCAAATTCTCTTTCTTCAAGATGCTCACAAATTGTTCATCAAAATATATATTTTAATTCAAGAAATTTTCTCGATTATTAAACGAAATCTCTTTATTAATTCAAGAGATTTCTCAATTGGCAAGGTAATTTCCATTATTTAGTTAGATTTATTTTGATTTGTTGTTTAAAATCACCGATTATGATGTATATTCCGGATTCTATATATTACGGATTTCCAGTCAATTTTGTTGATTTTTATGTGATTTTGTTTAGATATTCATCAAATATTTATGTATTTCGGATTTTTATTCTTTTAAACAATTTTTTTCAATATTTTTTGTGATTTTCTTTTAATTTTTCAGATTTTATAGAACCTAGAAATTCATTTATATGTTTATTTTGTTTGATATTTAATATATATATTTTGATAATATCGAAATTTTCTTTTAGGATTTTAGATTTTGGGGAAAGCATCTGATTGTCTACAATGACGGAATCAATTAGAAATTTATTTGTATTCATTTTTTCATTTGAAATACAAATCATATTGAAATACAACTTGATATTTGAAATACAAACTTAGTAAGACATATTTTGTATTTTATTTGGCTAAAGCAATATGATTTTGATGAATACATAATATATAAAATTGCGACGAATACATCACAAGAAGGGGAATACAAAATTATTGGTATTCATTTTGCGTTTGATATACAAAATGATATTGAAATACAACTTCATATTTGAAATAAAAATTGAGCTAGAAAATACTTTCTGCAAATTTAAAGTGAAATAATAATATAACAAAACTGGATATTGAAATATAAATACAATTTTTTTGAATACAACTTATTCTATGTATTATGTATTCATCGCAATTGTATTTTTCATTATCATTTCGATTTACAACTAATTTGTATTTATATTTTGGTATATACTTCACAACTCCCTTTATTTTTGTACTTGAACTAGTAAGCAAAAGAGTTGTATTCATCATAAATCAATACCAATAATTTTTGTATTTTAAGTTTGTTATACATATCATTAGGTATTCGAATACATTTCGGATGAACACATATTCAAAGAAGTTCAAACATTTAAATATCCAAAACAGGGGGCATTAGAATTTTTCCAACACTTCCATATCCTCATATGAGATATAAAATACAAACTACTGTTTTCAAAAAAAAAAAAATTGAAATTCTTAAGAACAAAGGAAAAAAATGCTAGAAGGAAAAATGACAACATATGCTCTTTCAAAAACGTAATTGATGTTAAATTTTAATATTTTTTTTACCTTTTTTGAAATTTTCTATTCCATGATTTTCTCTATTATGTTTATAATTATTTGTATTCTCTCAAATTAATCAAAATAAAACAAATACATAACTCAGCCCTTAACAAACTAAAATATTGACATTTTAAATAAATAGTGAAACTATTGCTAAGGAGTCCCATTAAAAGCTAAAATATTGCTGTTTTGAAAATTTTCCCTTAATTAAATGTTGTAGAAATTCAAACTCACTAATTCTAACCTTATTCATAGTCTATAACATTACCCAAGGGTCAATGAATCATTATTTACTTCTACAATACTCACATTATCTCAATAAATGAAGTTTTCACTCCACTTACCCCTAAAGCAATTTTTATGCTAAAGGTCCATTTTTGTTGTACTAAAGATTCACAACCACCACAATTGATGTTTTAGAATAACAATTTCATGCTAGAAAGTATTGGTTTACAATCTAGAAGCTATTCTAGGGGATAATACACCTTCACATAGGTTTCCCCATAATTTCTTAAACCTAATATTCTGAGAGGCATGTTCATTTGAAGTTGACTCCAGTAAAAACTTATACAAAAACTCAATTGGTAAGAATATTTTCAACTCAACTTTATGCTAGGGATTTCATATGACCTTAGTTCACATCTAATTCACTCCTATACTAAAGAATTTATCTTAAAACCTATAAAATATCAAATTTCATTGAATCGATTTGACGTGTTACAATAAACAAAGTAATTGATATCTCGGGGTCAATTCATATTGAAAGAAAATTAAAAATTAAAAATCTTACATAATTTACCACATATATTTAGTGTAATAACGAATCGGATCGTTACAATAAGATTTTCCTATAAGAAGCTCTTCAGGGAATTAGAGGTATCTGTGCATGGAAAGCTGTTGGATATTTTTTTTCATAATTAAGTGACTAAGGGATTTTTTTAGCAGGAAAAAATGTAACCCCCGGTGTATTTTACTTATCATATTTTTCTTTGCACCTTTCTTTAAAATAATAACCAAAAAAATAATTTGACTAAATTATTTTTATAATTTAATAGATCAAATTAATAGTACTCTATTTTCACCATATATATTGAGTAAAGATAAATGTAGAAGAAAATAATTAATTATATTTTGATTTTCAAAAATAATAATTATTTTGAACTACTACTTTTAGTAAATAGGACAACAAAAATAGATCAGATGGACTAAAAGAGATGTGATAAAAACGAAAGAGTTCTTGAAAAGAAAAGAAACTAGTCGGAAAGATAAAAATATGAAAGATTATTGATGAAGAAAAGATTTCTTGAGTAGAGGCAAAATTTTGAAATGACACAAAAGTGATAGATATGTAACAGTGACATTAAATTTTTTTAAAAAGAGAATTCTTTTTAAAAAAATAACGGTGATAGATGTGTGATGGTGATTGTTAAATTTTTTTAGAAAGTGATTTTTTGAAAAAAGAAAGACATAAAAGTGATAGAAAACTAATGATAAAATAGATTTCTTGAGTATTTTTTTTGAGAAATATAAATATAAATTTTAAAAAAATACAAAAATATTACCCGTATATATAAACACACACAAAACTAACAATTAGAGGAAGATAATGAACTAAATGGTAATTACAAAGTTTGACTTATATTTGGCAACAACTTTTAAGCACATTGAATTTTCGCTCTAATTTTATTTTCTTATCAACTAAATTAAGAAAATTAGAAATGATAAATCCATTGTTTAAGAAAATGTACTAAAATAAAAAAAACTTGAGAAATATGCTTGAATTTTTTCAATGTTCTTTCATAAATTATAATGGAGTGATTGAGATTCCTCCCTCCTTAACAGAGATACTAAATATCATATTGAAAACCAAAAAGAAAAAAGAAAAAAAAGACACAAAGAACAATATTTTGTCATTAGTTTTTCTTTGAAATAATCCAAAGTAATTGAAAAGAACTAAAATAAAATAGTAATAAATGTTGTACAAAAAAACGATTCTTTTTATAGTCAAACTTTTTTACTCCGATCAGATCATCATAATCATGTTATCAATGTGTATAAAAGTCTAATTATTTTTGTCATGAAGGAGTGATTGAGATTCCTCCATCCTTAATACAGATACCAAATATTGTATTGAAAATCAAAAAGAAAAAAGAAATAAAGCGATACAAAAAATATTTTCTTGTGTCACACCTCGAGCCTACACCCTGTAAGCGACTGGCACTAGAGAACCATTGATGGTCCCCTAGCGAACCCTTGGCGTGGCTCAATACTTAGCGGAAGACTTACTCAACGATAGATGAACCCAACAGTAGAGATTTAACTCAATGTCTCAAATACATAACTCAAAATATTTTAAAGAAAAAATTTAACTGGACAAAAGAGGCAACTCAAGTCTAAAACATTTAACAATGGAAATGAAAAGATTCCTCAAAACACTACTGTATATGAAGCCTCTAAGTACTACGATGGATGTCGGGACAAGACCCCCAATCATCCTAACAAACTGAGAATAAAAGCAAAGTGTGGAGCCCTCCGGAAAGCAATGAGGCTCACCAATCAAACTCTGGGACTGCAAGTGGTATCAATGGAGCGCCTAATGATGACTCTGGTTACATGTATCTGCATCATGAAAGATGCAGGCTAAATGACGTCAGTACATGGAATGTACGAGCATGCAAGGGGAATTCTAAAGTACAAACATAAGCTTGAATTGATAAGAGGGAAGAATATACTCACCTCATCTCAACTCAAGGATACTCAAATATACTCAAAGATACTCAAACTCGGAAATACTCAACTCAGTTTAATATAAAAGCAACAATAAAGATGCATTATAAAGAAAGCTTTTAAAACAGTAAATAACAACTCAATGTATTTAAAAATACAATAATAACTCTTTACTTTTATTTGGGAGATTCTCTAACTGACAACCATCACTATGAGTTATGTGATGATACAACATCCTCAACTAATTGGATCCACTAAGTTATGCTTAAAAGCAATAAAAAATCATCTAATAAGTATGACCTTTTACCTATGTTGGCAAACATGGTGAGGACTTTGAGTTGTCTGAACTCGTCTCCATATCGATGCTCAATTCTAATCCCAATAATATAACTCATGCTCATATGTTTAAAAACATTTCATCATCCTCAACTTTGAGATTATTACCCAAAATATTCTCTTAAAAGAGATAGTGCTCAAAACTCCTCATGAACTCATTTGGAAATGAAGGTATCCTTTAATTTTAAATGTAAAAGTATTTACTCTTGGGAATACTTAGTTCCCATATATTCATTTTGAAAATTTAAACTCAATTCTCCTGACCCTCATATTCAAGTACTGAAGTCTTAAAACAAGTTTTAAAAGGTTGTAAAATACTTCTCAGAATGACTCGAAGAACTTCCTCAAACTTTACTCTCAGGAAAAGAATCATACTGAAAACGGTTCTAACCCAACCACCTTCTTCGTAGAGCCCGTGTATTGTGTATTGTAAGTGATCTGAACCTTCCCGGAGCGAGCCTCCCATAGAGGCAAGTGAAGTTGGACGACGTACTATGATACTTTCTGTTTTGTCGAGTCCTGCTTTGATCTCTAGTTTGATGGTTGTACGTGTTAAAAATTTGGTACATTCCATTTTTTTTATCATCCCAGTCTTTTGCAACACTTCAGGTTTACTTCTTTTGTTAGGTCTCGACTTCTTCGCTATGATCTTCCCAGTAGTTTATATAGGAGCAATTCTACCTTGAATTTGATTTATGAATTCAAGATTATGACTTGGATATGCATGACTCAAGGATTAATGAAGATTTTAAGTGTGGATATCAAGTAGAAAACATAGGTACAATTTGAGGGACCTCACACGGAAAGAAGGTCGGAAGGGTAGGGGACCTGGCGACCCTGACGCACTGAGTGGCACTGGGCGCCAACCCCTAAACTACTGAAGGTGGTTTGGGACGCACTGAGTGGCATGGTGAACCATGCCCCAAACTACTAAAAGTGGTTTAGGGTACATTGAGTGGCGCGATGCCCCATCTCTATGCCCAGATTTTGACGAATTTGCTTGCTCCAATTTCATGTCTAACTCCCCTAGAATCAAATGATTTCCCTCAATCTCTTTTGGATTCTTTTACCCAACATAATTACAACAAAATCTACACCAAAACCCACCAAGAACAACACTCATTCGCAACTCTCACCTCAAGAACTCAACAAGAACTTCATTATCAAAGAACGAAGCACAAAACCTCAAGAACTCAAATCATTCAACCTCAAGAATGAAATTACGGATAAAAATCATATGACTGACGTGTGGATGAATGAACCCAATACTATGAGAACTTACATACCTCCTAAGGATCAAATCCTTGGCGATACTCCTCAACAATCACAAGAATCTTGAACGAACGCTTGAATTTCTCCTTTTCCTCCTCTTGCACTTCTCTCTAAAACCCTAAGTGTGTTTAGGAATTTAGAAAAATGATCTAAATCAGTTTAGATCCCTATTTGGGGTAACCAAAACGTGAAAACTTAGCGGGGTAAGAAAGAGACCAAAATACCTCTCCTTAATTCGGATGAATTTCCTAACTGGACAAGTTGAACTCAAATGGGAATATATCCTTCATTCGAACTCAGAATTTAGCAAACTCAGTGGCGTTGGAAAGAGGACTCAAAGATATTTCATTTGATATCTCATTTTCCACCTAACTCATCATGTACTGAAAGTTATGGTAGTTTGAAGTTGACCCAAAAATTCACAATTGGAATATAAGTTGTACAACTCTCAATTTAGCTCTTTCCAATTTAGTTTTTTTTTTTAAAATTAGCATTTTGTCATTAGTTTTTCCTTGAAATAATCCAAAGTAATTGAGAAGAACTAAAATAAAACACTAATAAATGTTTGTACTAAAAAACAAAATCCAAAGTAATTGAAAAGAACTAAAATAAAACACTAATAAATGTTGTACTAAAAACCGGTTTTTTTATAGTCAAACTTTTTTACTCTGATCATATCATCATAATCATGTTATAAATGTGTATAAAAGTCTAATTATTTTTATTATATAACTGCGATTAACAATCTCTTCAGTCACTTCATATTGAAAACAAGTGTAAATCTCTATTCCTCTTTCTTTCTATTTCAATTCTCCCTACAGAAAATGTTACCTGAACTGAAATCAATTTCTGAAAATGGAGTATTTTCATCTTCATCTTCAACTACCTCTTCACCAATTTTCAATCCTCGTTCACAGGCCGAAAGAAATAATAAACAACTAGAAATTCGAATCGCTGATATTCATGAAATAGATCTATTATGTGACGAATCGTTCAGTCAAATTATGAAAGAAGAAGAAGAGGAAGAATTTATCTCTGATGTTTCTTCGAGAGAAGTTGTTATCTCCGATGCATTTTCTACCAATGGCATCATTTTCGCGTTGAATAAACGTAAGAAATTACATTCTGACGAAGAAGAAGATGGAAATGCAACAAAGACTATTTATGACGTGAATAAATTACGTAAAATTCATGAAGAAGAAGGACAAAAGGAGTATAATGGTCAGAATGAAAATCAAGAATCTAAACTACATGAAGAAAAAAGCGAGGATGGAAACCAAGAAAACACCAACGGAGAAGAAGATGAAAATGAAGAAACAAAGGAAGAAGAAGAGGGAACAACAGAGGAAATGGATGAAGATCAAAATGAAAGAGGAAAAAATATAACGCCAATTTTCAAAATTATACGACTCTGATGTGCTGCTATGTTCTACGACTGATGAAAAAGGCGAAAATCATGTCACAAATGTCTATTGTGACTTTTATTTCAAGTTTTTACATATGTCAAATTTAATCCCTTATGTTTATTAGTTTCTCTTTTAATATTTATTTAGTCCCTGGAATTAGTTAAGTTTAATTACTGTCTAGTCCTTAATTCAATTAGTGATTGGGATAGTTGTCTAAAGGGAATGTTCTTATAGGAGGGTAGTATATATCCATTGTACTACAATTGAGATTATTATTGAATATTAAGAAATTCCTCTCTTCTTTTAGATTGTTTCTTCTCTTTCCTTCCTACATCATTTTGTTGCCAACTCTATCATTAAACATTCAACCTTCTTATCACTCTAAGTTTTTTTCAAGACAACCCTTTATGTCATCCCAAGGCTTCCCGATCCTACCTGGTATGTCAAACACCGCACGTATCATATTTTGTTCTATTCCAACCACCTAGCCATTGGCCACCTTGATTCTACATTTTTTTTCTTTTAGAGAAATATTCTAAACCCCTTTAATAGACATATAAGCCCAGTAATAAAATATGTCTAAGACCCTTGGTCATCAATCGGACCTAAATAGCCACATGAGACATGTATTAATCATCACCATATATAGCCCATACTTGATTTCAACTCACCGTTCAAGTAACTCAGACCACTCAGGGATCCTTACGACATCTACTACAATGTTTAACATGCAAACTCGGTCTATATAAGAACACATCCGCATTAAACACAATAACTCGACCAATCATGAACCATCATGATAAATACGTTAATAAAATAACATGGTTCAATGATGAAACCATCATATAGAACACAATCAAACATGTACCATACGTGGTACCGGAGCCAACTATATAGTAACTTGTACCGCACGTGGTACTCAAGCCAACCGATAATATAACTTATATCAGGTGTGGTACCCAAGCCAACCAAGAGGTATTATGTACCTGGCATGGTATCGTAGCCAATCGATAATATGTACCATACGTGGTACCAAGTGAATCAATAGTCACACAATCACAATAAAATACAATCACACTTGTAAATACATGCAAACAAAACACATTTATTGCATGCAATTGTCAACCATCAATTCACATTCAATCCTTATGTTTTCAACAAATATGCATTTTACAAGTTTCACTATAGAAATTGTTAACATGCATACATAACATAACTTGAAAAATAACAACCATATCTAGTGGCTCTTTCCGGACCGTTTTCCAACTTATGACCCATAACCCACCGATTTCCACCTCTAAAATAACACCTAAAAACATTCACCAGATCAACATCACCAAGTTAAGCACCCTACCACCCTAAACAACCATGATCCATAAATTCGTTTGTCCAAACTCCGCGCCCAAGGCATGTATATGTAAACTCCCAATAATTCACAAAGTAATATGCAAGTAAAAACATGTCTAACTACTCAATTAAGCCTTGCCTGCCTGAACATCAGGAAACTGCTTAAGAACTCTAAACACGAGCTTCAGGCTCAGTGGGGTGAACCGCGATGGACGTAAATAAAAAATTCATGAATTTGACATTTCTTGTGGTAGAATCCCTCCTCTCTCCTTTGTCCCCATGCTTGGAGTAGCTTTTCGGAGGATTGTGGTGCAACCCTCGTCTATTTTACCACTAAAGAGGAGGAGAAAAATTAAACGAACTCACATTTTCGAGTTTCAGCCCCGCTATAGCATCTGATACGCCGCTACAACGGCACAACCATAACGGAAATATTCCCTCTATGGGAGGATGCCGTTAGTCTGGGTCAAATTAAATTCTGAGATTTTTATCGTGTCGCCCTAATTTTAAATCGATAGTGAATTTTGAAAAAAAAGAGAGTTGAACTCTGCACGAGGTGCCTTTTGAATAACGATGGATCAGATCCTTACAATAGTCAACTCATTAAACGAGTCAAGTGAAGAGCTGAGTTGGATTTATGACGATATGGATCCTAAATAATTTTAGATATTGATTTTAATTTATTTTTTAAAATAATTCAAATTATTTACAACTTCCACATTATTAAATAGGTACTGAAAATTATATTTCTTAAAATAATGATCATGAAATCTAAGTTAAGAAAATTGAGTAACTTTCTAAAAAACAAAACAAAGTAGAGTTACTATGATGAACAATTACCCAAAGTCAAATGATCATCTAAAATTTAAATTATAGATTAAAAGATGGGGTATTGCTAATGACAATTAGTTAGCATATTTTAACAATGATTTGCCTTTATAATTATAGTTTAACCTCGAAAAAAAATTGATTAGTTAGTTGAGTGTTCATTTTATTTTATTAGTTTAATTTAAGAGGATATACAATGTTCACAAAGGAACCCATAGCACCCCGAAAGAAGTAGCTCATCTTTGAATTCATGAAATATTGGAGTTATAATTGAGGCCGCGAAATAGCCGTCAAAATATGTCATGTACTCAACAAGGAAAGAGCAAGTACACTATTAGTATATAAAATCCACATTGTAGTGGTAGGATCATCGGTCCACTTCAGCTATAAGAAATATGAATAGGTAACCACAACTTAGTAAATCCGATAACATATATACAATTATAACCACAGTAAAAAAATATGACCCACACTGCCAGTCCTCATCTTGATTTGACATTCATAATAACATGATCAACAACATTACAACAAGACAACTCAGCCCACTCATGAAATCCACACATAAACAATCACAAGTACCAGACGTGCTACTTGAGTAAACCATGTAGTAACTTATACTAGTGTAGTACCCAAGCCAGTCGAATATGTACCATGTGTGGTACCCAAGCCAATCAAGAGATATCATAAACTAAACATGGTACATGAGTCAACTGTTAATATGTACCAAACGTGGTATCCGAGCCAACCATTAGTATAGACCAGGTGTTGTACCCGAGCCAATCGAGAATCACATATCATAATCACAATTATTATGAAACAAAGCACACGTGTATACCCAAGTAAACACATTTATTATATGAGTATGACAACAAGCTAACATTTCAGTTTATACTCCTTTTGTATCCTTAACCATACATTATATAGATAATACTACCAAAGTAGTTAGCAAGCACATATAACATAAACGAGAAACCAAACAATCATCAACTACCTCGAATCTAGTTAGAAAAGCTCTACTGAACATGTGTCTTCCCCTTGTTATGATGCCTGTTTTGTTCTTGGTCTATCAATAGTCAATAAAATACATGATTATGCCCAAATGGCCTATAAACACCCGTATTATATCCTAATATGAAGCAACATGTCATTCTCATGATTATCCCACCAAAATCAGGATTTTTTTTCACCATTAAATAAGAAAAACTCTCCCCTAAGATCACCCCCACAAATTCCAAGGCTTAGAAATCAAATTACTAAGTTAGGGGAGTAATATACTTACCTTTATCGATGATTACGTTGGAAAACAGATGAAAACTCCCCTAGGTCATCTCCACACTTAAACATTCTTGGATGATTATAGGCAGTTTTGGGGAGTTTTTTGTATTTGTAGAGAGTTACCCGTCATAGCGGCCTAATCCCGCTATAGCGACAATGTTGTAGCGGGATCTCCTGCTACAGCGAGAATTTATTCCACCACGGTAGTGGGTGTCACCTACCATAGCGACTTGCATAGGATAGAACCTCGAAAAATCCACCCAAAAGTGACCCTTTTTCAACACACCTTCGAACCTTCACGTTCCAACCTACCCCTTCACACCAAGTATGATATCGGGAGTTCTACTTACCCAATTCACTTTTGAAAAGTACTACAGACTATTCAACGTCTTAGCAACAATAATAATAAACTCTTCTCAAACATCTCACCCAATTCTGTCTCTGGATTGCCCTAGACCTCATCTCCATCAGATTTCGTCAAAGCCTAGCCTAATCTGAAATTTCAACTCACTATTCCAGAAGTTTTCTCATCTGAATTATTTTACCATTAACTTATCCATAACAACCGATATGGTTGTTATATTTAACTTTTGTCGGTCTTTGATCCTTACCAGTTACCAGTACATGGGTGTATTGCTACATCCTTTTTGGGGTGTAGGTGTACTGTTGCAGGTTGAATAGAATTCTCTTATGTGAAGCGGCGAGTAATCATCCTCAACTTCTGCATCTCTCTTTTCGGCGGAAGTTGTCTTTTCTTATCTTATCTGATTAGAGGCTCTTGTATATAACTAGACTAGGTCGTCGGAGTTGGTTGTTTAGTTTTGATTATTTTCGTATTCATGTTATTGGATTTGTAAATTTGATATTAAAATGTATCTGTTATTATTTAAAAGATAAAAAATTGGATTTTCGCATGTTCTTAATTGGATGGTAAGAATTCGTCTATCTAGTTGGGAATACGATAGGTGTTCGCACGATTCCGAATTTTAATTGTGACAATTTTCTTAAATTTAATAGTGTGCGTGAAATCCTTTTGGTGAGAGCACATGATACTTGATAAGTGGATAAAGTGTGTGTCATTTTTCAATGAAATGAATTACGAGCTATAAAAAGTTGCAGTGTGACAAAGAGGCGTGTGACTTAATATATAAATCATATACAATTGCTATTTATTTTTCTTTAGAACGATTTGAAAAGATAATTATTCCTTGCTTCAAGGACAACCAAAAACTCAAGTTTAGGAAATGGGATAAGTTGGGATTTTGCCAACTTATTCATACTTTTTTCTTGGGTTCTAAGCTTCATTGAGAAAATGAAATTAAAAAATAAATTGCTCATTTAATTGAGTGATATTTTAAATGCTTTAGTCATAGAATTAAATAAGATAATTGAAGTTTTAAATTTAACTAATAAAGAAAATACGATGTGTTACAAATTACTTATTTATGAAATTATTGACTAAAGCACAAAATTAATTATATTGACTTCTTTCATTGACCACCTTCCATGTTCCAAAATCCTTACATATCGATAGGATTCACGAGTAAAGCTTCAATCACAGATTTCACATTATTCTTTGGATTACTATATCCATCTTGATTGTTCTTGTAAACAACATCAATCAGACGTGTTAGGTTCACCACACGCATCAAGATTTCATTTGGCATATTAGAAGTAGTAGTCTTAATGCACTCTTTGTTCAAATCCTTCCATGCATTTTCAGCTATTTCAGAAAGTTGTGCACTTGCTTCTTCCACTGATAAATTATTCTCTTGCATATAACATTCTATTCCTGTGACAAGTTGTCCTTTTTCTTTCTCAATCTATAAAGGAAAAAATATAATTCATCATGAGAAAGTTTGTAAACAATAATGTTTATACTCCTTCCCCCTAATAATAGTCGATCGTTCACTATTAACTTGACACATGAATTAAGAAATAATAAATGATAGGGGTAATTTCACCAAATTACCCTTATTAAATATAAGTCATCTAAACAATATTGAAAAATGAATAGTATTTAATAACAAGGGTAAACTAGATACAACAATGGTAAATTATTCACTTGTTTTATAAATTGGACAGGTATTGTTGGACATCCCAAAATAGTATAGTAGACAAGTAAAGATGGATAGAGGGATTAATAGTATATGAAAGTACCTTATAAGTAGCTATGTCATCAATAACTCTACCAATTATTGCAGAAGCCACAAGAATTTTTGGTTTATACATCATCCAATCAAATGTTTTCTTTGTTGCTGACTTCATGCCCAATAATGATGCTGGAGCAAGTAGATAATAAGTTCCAGTAACCAATGCATTATGTAGGTACTCTTTAAATGATGGAATTTTCCCTTCAATGAACCATTCTGCTTCAATGTAGTAACTCCTCACAATTTCTTTCATCTATATTCAAGAAATTAACAATATATTTATTAAAATAGTTGAAACTCATAAGCTCAAAGGAAAACTGATATTCTATGTTATTTGGACTCTTCAAAATTGTAGCTAGGTGAGTGTCGAATCACTCAAAAGTAGGGAATATTTAATAAAAATCCGACACAAGTGCAACAATATTTTTGAACAGTCCGAATAACTTAGATGATATTAGTGTTTTTAATTAAGTGTCATACCGCCTCTTTAACATAATTAACTCCATTGAATCTATCTTGTTCATTGATTTCTCTTTCATACTCGTTGAAGAGATCGAGAAGGGATGTATAAATCGGTTTCATATAGTTTGGGAGTCTATCAACTTCACTTATATCCCACCTATAACGTTAAAAGAAAATGTTAATCAATTGTATCCACTCCATGTATCAATTACAACGAAAAAATTTGATATACTCTGTCTCAATTTATGTGATATACCGGTCCACAACTTCCGTGAATATAATTAGTTCATCAAGAGTTCCATAAGAGTCATATGTGTCATCAATTACTGAAATCATAGCTATGCATTTTGCAAGCATAACTCTAGCTTGAGAGTATTTTGGTTCAAAGTACACCCCCACTGTCCAAAAATAACATTCCACCATTCTGTCTCTCACATATGAAAGTTTTGATGCAAAATCCAAATCTTTCCACCACCTTCGCAATAAACAAGAGTAATGTTTAGTTAGCTTAATTAATAATAATCCATAATATGTCAAATATAACCAAATGTAAAAAAGTAAAAAAAATTAGGCACGGAACTTAAGAAAGTAAAAAAGACTTTTAGTCTTGTAGTTCAAGATATGTCAAATGTAACAAAATATACATCATTTAATCTTGTGATCTTAAGCAGGCATGTCACAAAGTTGAAATTAAAGAGTGTCATCTATCTCGCTACCTATTCCTTTTGCAAAAAAGCTTTGGAGATAAGATTAGACTCGAGAAATACTAAAAACGAAAGTAGAACAAACAAATTAAAATGGAGGTAGGGAGAACTCATTAACATAAACTCAACAATAACTTACTTCGTGAGTTCACTAAGCTCTTCCTTGTGTAGCACTTGCACCAAATTGTAATCTAATTTGGCAAGCCTTAGTAGCTTTTCATTTCTTGATCCACATTCTTCATATATTGAAATGTTAAAATGTGCTTCAGCTCTTGGGATTCCTCTATGAAGAGATTGCATAAGTGCATGTGTTACTTGTTTCTCAAGTGTAGAATCTAAGGTATTAGGTGTTATCCTCTCAAGATGGAATGTTGCAAAGATAAGTGCCTCTTCTAATGTGACATCTCCATGCTTCCTAACATGTGCTGCTTCATACAAACTTAACATACCCTTTACATCTCTAAGTAGAGATTTCTTGAATTTTCCATTGGTGTCCTTGAATTGGTTGAAACAATCTAATTCACAAAATATTTCATTATGTCAGAGTTACTGTTGGATATGTGAACAAAGTCTCATATTAATAGTTGAAAAGATTAAAAAAACATGGTGATTGCCTCGATATGGACAATATCACCATGTTAAGAGTATCTTCAGACGGTAATTATATTATACGAAAAGTATACTATGTGTATATAAACCTACCGGAAGAGATTGGATATCCATGTTGCCTAAACAATCGAAAATATAATGAAACATTGTATAGATCATCTTCTTCATGGATGAAATTTAGATCAAATATCTTGCTTAGTTGATGTTCAATCTCCTTCTCAAAGTGATAATAAATACCAAGACGTTCAAGAGTGTCAATCAAATGAACTTTTTGTTCAATGTCATTGCTTGTAGTACTTATTATCATGTGTTTCACTTCTTCTTTCAAAGCCTCAATATCCTCTACAACTTTCTCAGCTATCTGAAGATGTAATGTATATTGTTAGTAATTTTGTTAAAGCTATACTATAGTATAGAATGAAAAAAGGGTGACTAAAAGACAATTAAATAAGCATATATACAGTCATGACATTCTATAACAGTCACTTATCATAGCAATATTTTATAATATTATGTTATATTGTATGTTCTCCATATATAACAACATTCACTATAAGCAGTCAGAAAATATCTAGACAAATTGTATCGTTATAGAGAGATTTGACTGTGTACATATATTTACCTGATTATCCTTAGTAGAATTGCGAAAAACATTTCCCCACATACTAGGAGAGAAATTAGCCTCTGGGCGAAAAATCCCATTTTCATGGTTTACATTTCCATCCAATGAAGTCATTGTTGATATAATTTGCAAAATCTGGAAAATTATTCAAATGATGGGGTTTTCAGTATTTTCTTCTTAGTGTTTTGCCATTGTTATGAGTATTTATATAGAGAATTATAATAATTTAATTTTAAAATGTGAGAGAAACACATTTTAGAAATTCAAGTAGTGTTAGGCGGCATGCCATGTAAAAATTCTATCTATGAGTTCTAGCAATTACATATAATTAGTCTTTAAAATAACTTGGTCTATTGTTGTTGAATTATTACTTGTGACCTTCAACGGTCTAACTAAGAAAAAGTAAACTAAAATTTGTGAATCATCTTAGTTTTGTTAATACCAATCCAAGTTATATATACCAATATATTATGTGTTAATTAAAAAACTTATTATTAAAGATAAATGATTTTTTTTTAATTACTCCCTTTGTTCCAAAATAGTTGTCACGTTATAATTTTTGAGTCAATTTGACTAATTTAAAGATTTATTAGATTATATTAATTTAATATATTAAAATTAAAATTTAGATATTCAATAAAACTATACAAAAAGTACTATAAATAAAATGCATTTTTTATATCAGTATGATGAAAAAAATACATATTAAAATATTAGTCAAAGTTCATACATATCATATGACTATCAAAAAGAAACTATGATAAGTAAAATGGAACGAATAAAGTAATTTATTTTACAAATTAAGAAAGAACCTTTTTTTCTTTTAAAGAAACTAAAAAATAGGTTTACATAAATTAAAATAGAAAGAATACTTTATAAAGAAAGAAACACAAACTGCTAGCTCTTTTTGTATTAAAATGTTAATATATATTGAAATATAAATATTAATCTACAGCATATGTGTTGTTGCATTATTAGTTAAATAATACTTCAAAAACATTTTACAACTTACAAGACTCTTTCTAGAATAACGACTCTCCTCTCTTTTCTGTCCTCTATCAACTATACTATATGTCTTGTTGCATTATTATTTTATTAAAGAAAAAAACATAATATAAAATGATTTATAATTCTCAATATGATGGTTTTCAATTTTACTTTTTCATTCTTTCATACAAATTTACTTGACCCAAAACAGGCAGTTAAAATAGAAATGATCAGCACAACATTTTTAGAAACTCTATTGTCGGTGTAAATTTCATATATGACATATATTATAGTACTATTTTCAAGCTATAACAATAGATTTAGACTTTCAAGCTATATTAAAAATTTCAGGTTATAACAAATTTACAAAAAAAAGAAATATTTTAATTAATTGGAAAAAACTTTTAAAAAAAATAAATAAACGAAAATTAAAAAAAAAAACAGAATTAGAAATAATAAAGAAAAAACTGAAAAAATGGAAATTGATGTATTAATTAAATTTGAATTGATTGATGATAATTTTTAATTAGCATAAATTTAGGAGATTCAAACTAATTAGGAATATTTGTTTTCCTTAATTCACTCTAATCTGTTAAAATTAATTAAAAAGTCTTATTTTATCCATTTTCAAAAAAATAAAATAAAACCAGATGTAATTGATGTTGGTGCAACATTTAATGATCTCTGTTTTAAATTGTAAGATTCGTTTATTCCAGTATTTATACAGATTGTATACAACTTCATACATCTTTAAAATACTTAATCCACGCTTGTTAAGACAATATAATTTACAATTAGGTTGTAAATTGTCCAGGATGAAAAAAATGTAAAACAAAAATGTAATTGAGGTTGTTACAAAATACAATTATCACTTTTTTACATTGGCATAATCGTATATACAAGGTATTTATACATGTTGGATGCCAACTTCATTTATTTTTTATTTTTTTGTGTTAGAATATGAATTTGGATGCCAAAGGTGTACATTTTGGATACCAATTATAAGTCAGAGTTAGTTCATGAACTCTAAATTAGTAGTATGATTTCTTTCTAGTTAATAAGATATTGTAAAATCATAAACTCTAAATGTTGAATCCAATTTGTATGCATTTTGTATATAACTGTTATCCCGAGAATTATTATAGTCAATGTGTAATTTATCTTTAGAATGGTGTATCCATTTGAAATGCAGTCTATATATAACTAGTATCCTGCGATTACAATAGTCAATCTGTAATTCATATGTAATTGGTATCTTTTTGAAATAAAACAGTGGATATTATATATATCAAATACTTAAAGCTGTAACAAACACAAAAATATCGTCCAAAAGTAAAAAAAAAAAAAAAAAACTTGTAATTCTAAAAAGTCTAAGGTGCAATCAACTATCTCAAATTTGATCTCCGTGATCTTGGTGTGGGATAATTGTTGGTATTCGGAGCATGTTCTTTTGCTATGTGGGGTCCATCAAATTTGCTAGCAACAGTGCCAATTACTTCACTCTCACTGGTCGCGCCATCATCATTCTTTGTTTTTCCATAATGTCATATGATTGTGGCATACCTTTGACGATGGTACTTTGCATCGATATCAACAGAACACATATCAAAAACTCCATTACTGATGTATTCAGCAAATAGACATGTGTACAAACCACAATCACTGGAAAAAAATTGAAAGAAAAAACATTTTATACCATTTTCATACCAATGTTAAAAATTTAAATAACATTAATGAAGAAATTGAAAAAGAAACCTTCCTGTTAGGAAAAATCTCAATTTCATATCAATATTAGTCATAATTCATACAAAACAAAATAATTTAACAATTCATACCATTTGCATACCAATTTAACAACTCATACCATTGGGCTACTGATATCAAACCAATTTCATACCAATGTCAAAACACAATTCATACCATTTGCATACCAATATTATATCACATTTCATATAATATCCCAAAATCATATATTGAAGTGAGATTCATATAAATATTATTCACATTTCGTACAAGTTTCACCCAAACAAAAGTTTCGAAACAACAATAAGCATAATGTGATATTTTTAGCAAAAAAATCACTAATTTGAATAATGCGAAAATAAATTAAATATAATACTTACCCTAACAACTTTTTTTGCCTTTTTTGGATGTTCGAATTTCTGATTCCTTCTTTTTTGCTGTTCTTCTTGTTGATGGTTTTAAAGATTGAGCAATTTCTACATTTGTTGCTTTTTTTCTTTTTTATTTCACTAACAAAATCAGAATTCGAATCAAAAGGGGTTTCTACAATTTTCCCCTTCCTCTTCTTTTCCTTTTGATTTGCCGGACTCACCATTTTCTTTGCTTCGTTTTTTTTCTCCTTTTGATCTTTCGACTGAGAGGAACCACACTTTGCAGGAATTTCAACATTCTTCGTGTGTAGATCTCATCCCACCATTAAATCATATAAATGTGGGAGTTCTACTGATTTTCTTTTTGAATGAAGAAGACGAACGTTGAAGATGGTGAGAGAGAAAAAGTTAGTTCTCTGTAAAAGAGAAGCGTGGGGGTGGGGGTGTGGGATTTACGTGTGGGTAAAAGAGGAAGGTGGGGTTGCTGTGTGAAATCTGGAAAAAAATCCCTAAAATGATGGAAGAGATAATGACAATTGATTCTCTAATATTAATGTTATCCCTAAAATGGTGGAAGAGATAATGACAATTGATTCTCTAATATTAATGTTATTTCTCTTACTTATTAATTATAATGTAATTATAAAAATAATAACTAATTAATTAAATTAAATTATAAATTGAAACTAATCTGTTAATATTTGTAATTAAACTGTTATAAGTAGTAATATAAAAAAAGTACATCTAAAGGCTGTAATATTAAGCCTTAAATAGATATATGAGGTGATTTTTCCTTCTTAAATATGGCTAGTAAGAAGTAACTTTGTTCGCACTAGTTGGTGTTACGCATTTGGTGCTATCGCACTATGGAACTGCGATCATGCTAATGATTTCAACATTTTTAAACAGTCATTTCACCTTTGTTTCACTAATTTTGGACTTTTAGGCTCAAATTTGGATGATTCTTGATGCAATTTCTATATTTTTCAAAGAGGGTAAGTTTCTAATCATCATTTTGACAATTCTCACTATTTAATCTTGCAGCGTTTGGGGGGGTTTGCCCTAAGTTTTTAGTATCGATGTTTGATGATTTGAGGGTCAATTTGAACATCGTTTCTAATAAAACTTCATATTTGAGTTTTTTGTCTTATGGGTAAACTATTTTTGAAGGTAACTCCAATTTCGATATTTGTTTTCTAGAATGATTTTGACCCAAATTTTTATATTATGATATAAATATCGATAGACTCGTGATATTCACGTGTAGATTATATGTTTGATAGATTAGAAGTGTTCTCAGCTAGGCTTTATGCAAAGGAAAGGCAATTGATAAATTAATATTTTTGATAGATTAGGAGTGATTCATTTAATCACTTTGCATAAAGCCTAGCTCAAAACACCCATAATCAAAAACATAATCTACAAAGAAATGTACAGAGTAATTTATG
Organism: Solanum verrucosum; assembly: GCF_900185275.1. Classification (NCBI taxonomy): domain Eukaryota; kingdom Viridiplantae; phylum Streptophyta; class Magnoliopsida; order Solanales; family Solanaceae; genus Solanum; species Solanum verrucosum. The sequence goes on from NW_026020194.1 coordinate 1,246,398, forward strand.
CAAAGGAAAGACAATAGATTGTTTTACAAAGAAATATACGGAGTACAAATTTTAGTGGCCTAATTAATGCGTGTGAAATGGTATAGAATGAAAAGGGTGACTAAAAAAATAAGTAAATAAGCATATACAGTTAAGTCATTCTATAACAGACGCTTTTCATAACAATATTTTATAATATTATGTTATATCGTATGTTCTCCATATATAATAACATTTCACTATAAGCAGTCAAAAAATATTTGAACAAACTGCATTGTTATAAAGAAATTTGATTGTATACATATATTAGTTACCTGATTATTCCTAGTAGAATCGCAAAAACTATTTCCTCACATACTAGGAGAAAAATCAACCTCTGGGCGAAAAATCCCATTTTCATGGTTTACATTTCCATCCAATGAAGTCATTGTTGCTATATATATTACCTTGCAAAATCTGGAAGACTATTCAAATGTTGGTTTTATGCTTACTGTTTTGCTATTGGTATTGTTGGGGCATACTGAAAATTTGACAATAATAATATACTTCCTCCATCTCATTTTATGTGAAGTAGTTTGATTTAACACGAAGTTTAAGAAAGAAAAACTTTTAAAGCTTGTGGTTCAAAATGAATGATAGAAAACTATGTGGCTGTAAATCATTTCATTAAGAGTAAAATAAACATTTTATAGCTAAATTGTTACTTAATATAGAACTATGTCATTTTTTTTTAGACTGACTAAAAATAAAAAATAAGTCACATAAATTGAGATAGAGGGAATAACTTATAATGTAGCAAAATAATAATACTAAAAATTAGATAAATATTACTGCAGTGATATATAAATAATAATGTAGAAAATAATTACTTGAGTTGTGATGAACACTGTCCTAAGAAACTATTTCAGCGATGTAAAATATTTTCTCTGGATTAACCAAGTCTTTCCTATTTAAATAAAAGATACATAAATCAGCGAATTAATTAACATCAGCAAGTTAATAATGAAAAAAAATTAAAATAAGCATCAAATCAAATGTGCAAAAGTGAAATGGAAGAGGAGAATGTGAGTTATTATAAAAAGAAGGCTGAATATTTGTTTTACTGCCATATCATTTCAAAGGAGAAATGCCCTTTTATAGGCCAATGAGAAGCTTAACCAAATGACAAGTGTCATGATGCAAGAAGCCACTTGTTATTCAATTGTGTCAGCACTTTCTTTCTCTTTGCCGACTCTTCAAGTAAAAAAAGCTTTTTAAATACACTTTTAAAAATATTTTTTTTGAAATAAATCTTTTTTTTTTACTTACAATCCCCTACACATTTTTTTTAAAAAAAATATACGAAAAAAATATAACTTGCTGAATTTTTATGGACAAAATGCAATAGGTTTGATGACTTTTAGATTATAAACCAAACAAGATCGATAAAATTTAATTTACAGATTTACTGGTGAAATATAATTTTTTATGAATTAATAATTTTTATTGTAAATCAGAGACTTTACCAATCATATTTTGACTTCAGTAATTTTGATGTTCAATGTGGTTTTGCACCAATAGGCTATGCGTGTGTCTCGTATTTATGAGAGCTCTAGAGACTAGGCCAAAGTCTCATAGGAGTGTCCACACTCCACTTCTCATATATGTGAATTCATCAAATGTATACGGCTTTAAATACACATTCCTTAATTAAGGACTATGAATTCATTAAGAGTTAATAACTCATCCCTTATTTTCAGTAGCAGTTTAAGTACTTTCTGTTAGTGCGCAGTCTCAATATTGACTTGTTATTACCTATATGAACCTACTTTATGGGATTGTCAATCACATAGGTTGGGTTACCATCTCTATTGACAATCACATTGGCCTTAAACCCATCTCTTTTAAGGTTTGAAAAATTAATTTTCTTCCCACGAATTTAGTCAATGAATTGGACGAACTCAACTCTTACTTCACATAAACAATTGCAATTACTCCATCTCTCAACAACTATTTTATGATATCATGCCTCAATTTCAAGTATCTGCTCTTATAATTATAAAATTTATTCTTCGCAATAGCAATTTCAGCTTGACAATCACAATGTATAAACATAGGAGGCAATTTATCCTTTATTAAAGGGGTCATATGACAATTCATCCTTTATTAAAAGGGAACATGAGGAAATTCACCTATTATTAAAAGGATATTCACTAAGAAATATCTCAGTCATTCAGTCTCAGAACCAGTCAGTTCCAGAGCTACAAACTCTGACTCCATAGTCAATCTCGCAATGATCATTTATTTAGCTGATTTTTGGGATACTGCACCACCATCTAAGGTGAATACATATCCACTAGTAGATTTTGTCTCATTTGAATTAGAGATCCATGCTACATTACAATACCCGTCTGAGGGAAATTCACTATACATTATATCATAATTCATGGTTCCTTTCAAATATTTCATCAGTCTATTCAATGCAAATCAATACTTTTATTGAGATTATGAGTATATCTAGTCAATCTATACACAACATAAGCAATGGCAGGCCTAGTAAAATTTATTAAATGCAATAGACTTTCAATAATTTAAGCATATTTAGACTGACCAACTGGATCACCGTAATTCTTTTTCAATTTAGAGTTAGCACATAGGAGTGCTTACAGGTGTCACCTCAAAACATTCAAATTTTTTGAGAAGTCTTTCCACATAATGCACTTGTGACAACATCATACCATCTTTACTCCTTATAACTTTAACTCCCAATATTATATTTTCAGATCTTTCGTATCAAAATTAGTAGACAAAAATAATTTGATACTTTTCACAATATATAAACTTGTAACAAATATAAGCATGTCACCAACATATAAGCATATTAGCACATAATCATTGTCTATCATTTTAGTATAAACACATTTATCCACTTCAACAGAAGAAAAGTTGTCTCCCAGTAAGAATTGATCTAATTTTTCATATCACTATTTAAAATAAGAAATCTATATGCAATGATATGTTCAACATATTCAATAAGCATACAATCAACAGTTTTGGAACATATTTTTCTCTTCTTAGGTTGAGGCAAAAGAACTTTAGTCATGCATCCCCACACTTTTAAATATTTCACATTTATTAAAATTATTTGAGTCTAAATCAGAAATTAAATTAAGTGACTGCATATAGTTATGTATGAGACATTTAACATGTCCTATTCTAGCATGCCATAAATAAATAGGCTTAATCATTTAAGAAAAAATAAATACATTTTTACTGAAATTATCATAAAGATTAAGCAAAAATAAATCATAGTTACAAAATTATTATTTTTAGTTAATATAACCTCATTATCTTCATTCCACCTATTTCGAATAATTCCACAGAAATCAAATTGATTCAGATATCATAAACATGCAATACATTACTCAATGCCAAAGTTTTATCAGATGTGAGTCTAAGAAGAATTTTTTCTTCTCCAAAAACTTTAGTTGTCGTTGAGTCATCAAGATAAACAATATCTTCTCCTTTCTCAACTTTGTGTATGCCACAAAATTTTTATTTATACAAATATGTCTCTTAGCACCAGAGTCTGTCACTCAGTTTCTCACATTGGCCTCAACATTTATTTATGAAATGACCACAATAATCATATCATCCGTTTCAACCAAATATTTTTAGTTTAGCGGAATTGTTATTTCTTTCTAATATTTTTTGCGTTGAGGAGTATTTTAAGTTAGGTTTTATTATTAGCATTGAATTTGTAACCATGTCTATTTACATATCTGTATTTTCCTTTACCGTAAGCCTCCGGTAGAATGACTTGAACAGTAGCAGTCAGGGTAGCACAAACATCATTATCATCAATTGTTTCAGTCACATATAATTTGTCATTATTTCTTAAATTGTTGGGAAATAATGAAAAATTCACAATAATAATAATATAACTTATTAGTAACAATATTGAAAATTAGATAAATATTACTATGATAATATATAAATAATAGTGCAAAAAATTAATACTTGAGTCATGTTGAACATTGTCCTAAAAAACTATTTCAAATATTTTCCCAAAATTAAACAAATCTTCCCTATTTAATAGAGAATACAAAAATCAGCAAATTAATTAACATCAACAAGTTATTAGTGAAAAAGAAACAATTAAAATAAATGTCAAATCAAAAATGCAAAAGGGAAATGGAAGAGGAGAACGTGAGGTATTCTCTTATTATATAAGAGGGAGTTTGTGTTGAAGCAGCCACATCTTTATTGACGTGCCTACTTCAACGTGTTTCGGAAAAAAACATTAAAATTTATTTTTTTGTTCTATTTTAATTTAATTAGTGTATAATTTTTTTGACTCTTATTATATAAGAGGGAGTTTGTGTTGAAGCAACCACGTCTTTATTGACGTGCCTGCTTCAACGTGTTTTGGAAAAAACATTAAAATTTATTTTTTTGTTCTAATTTAATTTAATTAGTGCATAATTTTTTTGATATTATAGAATCTTTTTTACCTATGACTTTTAAAATTGACATGTCTGTTTCAGTGTGTTTCGAAAAAAAATTATTTCTCTTATTCTCTTACTATATAAGAGGGAGGTCGTGTTGAAGCAGGCACGTCTCCATCGACGTGCCAGCTTCGGCGTAATCTATTTCTTTTGTTCTATTTTAATTTAATTAGTGTATAATTTTTCAAAATTAAGGAATTCTTTTTAGCTATGACTTTTAAAATTGACGTGCCCGCTTCAGCGTGTTTCGGAAAAAAATTTAATTTTTTTTGTTCTACTTTAATTTAATTAGTGTATAATTGTTTCAAAATTATGAAATTGTTTTTAGCTATGACTTTTAGATTTAAATTCAAGACTTTACGCTGAAGCAGGCATGTCTTCGTCGACGTGCCTGTTTCAGATTATTTTTTTTAAAAAAAAAAATACTTCTTTTGTTCTACTTTAATTTAATTAGTGAATAATTTTTCGAAATTATGGAATCCATTTTAGCTATGACTTTTAGTTTTAAATTCATATTCTTTAGTTATTGCTTTATTATTTTGAATATCGGTAATATTTATTTATATTTTGTAGCTACTTTGAGTAAAAAATCAACAATCAATAACGAAAAATACTTTAATTATAGACATTTTAATGGACCTCTTCACAATAAATTTGCGCAAACAAAAAGTAATCAAACCCTTAAATATCTAAAAATCATATAAATTTAAGGGAAAATTGTATGAAATAGCAAACTATTAATTCAAATTAAATGCTATAGTCATAGTTTATTTTATTTGTAATTCGCAGCAAACATTTCATTTTTTTGCCATCTGATTCGGTATACAATTAGTCATTTTATACATTTCGATATAAAATGCGTTTGTGTTTGTATAAAGTGAGAGAAAAGTGTATATACAAATACAAATACATATATTTTCGTCCTATACACTTATAATTATACAAATACAGATTTTATTATACAAATTATAATGTATAAATGAATTTATACAAAACTAGAAATTTGTATAAAATTGGATGTATATTGCGAATTATACAAATCAAAAGCTCCATAGCAAACATAAAATTTGCTATGGAGTGCAATTATGCAAACTATAACTATAACATACAACTATGATTTTTATGTTTGCTATATGTGAAAATTACTCTAAATTTAATTAATTTTCTAAATTCTACCTATATTACATAAATTAAAATAAAAAATACTAAAATATTGGGACCCGTGCTAGCACGGTACCAGTATCTAGTATAAAAAGAATGGTTGAATATTTATTTTACTGCCATATCGTTTCAAAGGAAAAATGCCTTTTTATAGGTCAAAGAGAAGCTTAACCAAATGACAATTGGATAACAAAGTTTCATGCAAGAAGCTACTTGTTATTCAATTATGTGAGCACTTCATCTCTCTTTATCAACTCTCCAAGCAAAAAAAAAAAAAAAAACAACTTTTCAAATACACTAAAATTCCTATGTTTAAAAAAGAATGACCTAATTTTTTTTTAGTCTGTTTCAAAAAGAATGACCCTTTCCTTTTCTGACAACACTTTAAGTTCAATTTTCCACGTGACATATTTAAGGTCACAAGATTAAAGGGTATTTTGATATATTTGACATAACTTTAATTTAAAACTACAAGATTAAAAAGTCTTCTTTCTTTTCTTAAACTTCGTTTCAAGTCAAACTAGGTCATTCTTTTTAAATGGAGGGAGTAATTCTTTTGAAATAAACCTTTTTTTTTTACTTATAGGTATCACCCAGACATAAAGTCACCACTGAAGTTGTCTCAAATTTTCAAAAACACACTTTAATTTTGCGGGCATTCTATTTCTAGTGGCGGACCCACGTGGGTTCCACGGGGTTCACCCAAACCCCCTCAATAAAAAATTACGTTGTATATATAAGGTAAATTTTTTATATTTATATAGATATAAATATTAATTTTGAACCTCATCATGAACATTGAACATGAAGTAAGTTGTAGCATAGTGGTAGATCTCCTTTTAAGTTTACTCTAGCGAAAGGGTTCAAGCCCCATTGTGAACATTTCATTTTTTTAGCTTCTCTTAGTTTCAGGATCAATCTTTCATTTTTTTTCTTTTACCTTTTTTTATATATTTTTTAAAAAAAGTTCTAAAGGAGTAGATTAAAACCCAAGAAAATTCAAACGCGCTACAAGGTTTCATGTAATGAAACTAACTTTTTGTATCGATAAATTATATACTCCTACTTCCTTGGAATTGTGTTTTGTTGACTTATTACACGTTTATACTTTTATTTTTCGAACCTCCTGAGTGAAAATTCTAAATCTGTCACTACCTATTACTCCACAAAAGTATTAAATACCTTTATAAATAAATTATTTTAACCCATTTTCTCCCAATATTTTGTGAACAAGCAAATGACGCGCGTGAATGTAACAATTTGCTTCCCAAAACCAATTAAAAAGCGCCACGTTTTGGTTAATTTCTCTATTAATTAATTAATTTATTAAATACACCTTCTTCCCCAAAATTTTGAGTTTATTTTCATGTCCGCTATCAAATTCATTTGCAAATTGCAACTTCATTCGGAAAATTCGAACACAAAAGGCCAGTGAAATAGTAATTGGATACAGTGACCTTGCCCTATCTTTATTTTTCTAATGGTAGATGGGTCTATCAGCTTCCATCGTCGCTGGAGCTCAAAGCCATATAAAATTCATATATTCGCTGGTGTTTCTTCTATGAAGTAAACGGACAATGTTATCGATGTATTTGGTATCAGAGAGTTTGATTATTCTTCTAATATTCCAGATAAGTGCTTAGCTCAGGTGACCGGAAAAGTTCTTCCTTCGTCTGTCGTTGTTGGCTTCGTGTCGAAGGGCAGAGCCGTCACCGTCTCTCGCTTAATGCACCGTCGGAACTTGTGGTTGTTGTTCCTTTGATTTTTTTTCTAGGTTTGATTTGGTAACGAAACTCACTTTGAAATGTAATTCGTAAATCTAGTTTTTGTGATATATTCAATAAATCACTTTTATTAATATTTAAATTTAATTAAAATGGGTCAAAGAGGATGAGTATCACACACATCTTCATAGATACTAAAATGGGTCGTAATGATCATTTTACAAAGATGTTCAAAACTTTTGTGGTGTAATAAGTTGTTTAGAAAGTTAAGATGTCTTTTTGAAAATTTAAAACAATTTTATTAATGATTTTATGTCTTTTCTCTAATTTAAAATGCGAGAGAAACTCATTTTAAAATTTTTAATAGTGTGAGGAGGCATGCCATGTAAAAATTCTATCTATGAGTTCTGGCAACATATAATTAATGAATCTTAATAACTTGGTATATTGCTGTAGAAATATTACTTGTGACCTTCAACGGTTTAACCAAGAAAAAGTTCACTAAAATTTGTGAATCATCTTAGTTTTGTTAATACCAATCTAAATTATATATACCAATATTTTATGTGTTAAAAAACTTATTATTAAACTAGACTCCTTTTGAATTTCTATATGGTAAATTTCCTTGTTGCTTCTATAATTTAGAGTGTATTTATTCAATACTGTCTCTCCATAATAATGCATAAATGATAAATAGTGAATGGCAATGGCAGAATGAGGTGGGGCTCGACATTTTCTTTTTTGTTAACGCCGGAGGAATCAATGGTGAATGGCAATGGCAGAATGACAGAGAAGAAGATGAAGAAGAAAGGGCAATAGGGTTAGATGGGGGTTGGGGGAGAGATTTTTTTTTATCAATTTAATTTTTTCTATATTATTAAAGGCTGAAAATTATTTTTTATTTTAAAATGATGGGCCCATGTGCCACGTGTTGTAATTCTATTCGTGATTTTGTCAACATAATGTGTGTGAATTACACGCACAATATTTTTAAAGCTAGTTGTCATTTTATGTTCAATAGATAAATATTCGTTAATATTAAAGTGTCTAATAGGTAATAGTCTCAGTTGAAGTGTCTAAATGAATTACATATGCGAACAACTTTAAGGGGCTATCGATGACTTAAGCCAATTTTTATTTATGAATATATATTATTCCAACTATACATACTAATAATATATCTAAATTCGTCCTTTGGGATGACTCAGTTGGTTTGGAGGGTGGTTATCCACACGGATGACCCGGGATCGATCCCCCCTCAATGCCTTCTGAGTCGAGCATGTCGCATAGGGATTGCCTAGTGTGGTTTACATTACCTGTATGGTTTGCAGGCTATTACACATTGGAGGGTTTACCTAGTGCACACAAAGGGTAGATGTTGTGGTAGAGAATCACCCAAAGGGTAGATGTTGTGGTAGAGATTGTAGCGGCTACGGATTATCCTAAATTCCAAAAAAAAAATCTAAATTCTTCAAAGAAATTGTTTATTGACTAGTACGAAAAATATGAGATGTATATTGATAGAATATCATTTTTTTATTATAGATATTTAAGTGTAATCAAAGAATGGAAAAAATTGGAGGAAAGAAACATGATTAGAAGACATCAAAAAGGAGAGATTTCAAGCAAATAAAATAAAGAGGGGAGAATTGTAGGAGAGAGAATGAGATTGAAATGCACCAACAACAATATTTTTTATCGATAATAAATATACATATTAATAAAAAGTGTTAAAGTTTTTATCGTTATTATTTAATTATCATTGGATTAAATATTGTTATAAATTTTAGAATATTTACAAAGAAATATAATTGCTTCTAATATATATATATATATTTATAACGTTATTACTGTTAATTAATTCGCTAAAAAATATTTTTAGTGCAATGATAATATGTCCAGCTAGAGGTGTCAAAAATGAGCCAAACTATATGTAACCCACCCAAACCGGCCAGAATTTTAAGTTGGACTCAAGATAATTTGAATTAGATTCAATCTCAACTCATTCAAGTCTTAACCCATTTTAAGAGATCCTCAATTGAGCCGAATTTAATCTCTAAATTCAACACATTTTAAGACTCTTTATTTGCATTGATGTAATGTATGTTCCTGTATTAAATATATGAATTACTATCTATTTATATCTTTTAGGATTTATCTATCCATTTGTAACTTTTTTTTCTTAAATTTTTTTGAGTTGAAATTCAAATTGTAGTTTTAAAACTTAAATAATATTATATTTAAATTATTGAGATTAAGCAGGTGTCGCGACTCCGACCGTCGTGATTGACACCCACACTAACTCTCCGGTGAGAGAACCATTACTACAACCCGACTAAACAACTTAACGAAAAACTAGACATTTAAAAATACGGAAGCAGGTTTAAATGACTAAAAAAATACGGAGTTCTCATAAACTTCGAATGTTCAACAAACAACTAACAACTATTGCAGAAGTTAACCCCTAGAACTGAAAGTCATTGTACCAATAATGCTAACCAACAAGTCTAAGAAAATGGGTACAAACCCAAAACTAAACATGCGAGTAAAGCTAATTAGAAAGTCTGAGTCCGAGAAGAATGGACTATACAACAGAGGACCCATGGCAGCCTGAAAGAATTGTCTCATTATTGAATTCGATCTCGATCAGTGATCTCCTAACTGAGGTCCGTTAGTAGCCGCCTGAAGATGCCATGTACTCAACAACGAACGAGCAAGTGCAGTATCAATACACAAACCACAATGTACTAGTAGGATCACACGACCACTCCCATAAGCACAATATACAACGAACAATTACAGCACGATAAGCATACATATACAGAATACAGTCCAGTCATCATTTTAGAGCAACATACAGTCTCTCATTATCAATGACAACTAGACATAACATACCAATCATAATGTCCTCTCATGGAACTCGCACCCAAACTATTAGTGTATCGGAACATGACACCCGATCCAATACATGTGTCGGAACATGACACCTGATCCAATATAAGTGTGTCGTAACTTGACACCTGACCCAATGTATGTGTCGGAACGTGACACCTAATCCAATGTATGTGTCGAAACGTGACACCCGATCCAATCAGCACAACCACAATCACAAACACACCCATAATGAACAATACTCAAATCATACAATCAAGTAATAGGTTCATGGCATGTATTGTTCACACTTAAGCATTTCATTAGGTTCGATTCACATTTCCCTATTCACAAACGCGCATGCATACAATGTAGTAATCAACAAGCATATATCACACAAACAGGAAATCAAACCATCACCTACCTCGAAACCAAGCTTGAATCCTCCTAAGACACTTGAGCCTTCCCTTTCCGGATTCTTTTCGCTTATTCTTAGTCTTTAGTACCAAAAGTCATGGAAAGTTGTCAAGAATTCGCCCTGGGTCGTCTCCTAGCTCTTAAGAACGAAGTTTGTAGAAAAATAACGAAATTGGGGTTTTTTCCCGACTTAATTCGCTACTAGCCCGCTACGGTGGTCCCCTTCCCACCACAACGACCCTGCCTTGGCGGGAATAATCTCTCCCCGATTGCTTATACGGAGACAGAAGCTCGGAATTTGAGTTCCAAGCTCCCATTTCACAACACGCCTTCAACCCATGACGTTCAGAAACTACCCTTTCACGTCAAGATCAATTTCGAGAGTTCTACTCGCCCGAATTCTATTCTGTAAAGTCGTACGAGCTCCTTAACGTCTTAGCTATCCACTCATGTGATCAAATTCACAATTAGATCTCCCATTCATTATCAGATTTCCCTAGACCTCACCTGACTCAGATTTCGTCCAAGTCTGAACTAGGCTACAATTTTTTAAGTCTCCATTCAATAGTTTTCTGGCCCAAATTCTTTTCTCATTGGCTTTTCTATAACAACGGGAACAAGTTGTTACATCGGGTCAAAACTCAATCTATTTTTAAGCTTATTTGAACCCAAAGTAAATTTAAGCGGATCAGGATCTTACCCAATTTCTATTTCAATTCATATTAATGTTTTTAATTTCAACGCCAACCACTCATTTAAAGCGCCCTATGTCCTGCTATTTGTAATAGGCTGATTTATGTGTCACATGGGGTACAAATTTTAATGGCCTAATTAATGCATGTGAAATGGTCATTCATTGCCATTGTTTTGGTAAAGCATGGCTAGTTCATGCAAATTGTATTTTCAAGCCTGTTTGGATTGACTTAGTTTAAATGTTTTTAAGTTAAAATAGATTTTAAGTAATTTTGTAGTATTAAAATAAGTTTAAAAAGTGTTTATAAGCATTTAGTTTAAAGCTAAAATGACAAAATACGTCAAAATCGAAAAGTCAACCCAAATAGGCTTGCTAATATATTGTGCCAATCAATTTTTAATTGGAGTCATTTGGTATAAAAGATAAGAAATACTTGGAGTCATTTGGTATGAAAGATAAGAAATACTCCCCCTCTCCTGTTTAAAAAAGAATGATTTTCTTCCTTTTTTAATTTATTTTAAAAAGAATGACTCATTTTTTTTGTAACATTTTAATTTCAGCTATCCATATAGCATGTTTAAGGCTACAAAATGAAAAAAATATTTTGTTACATTTGACATATCGAAAAATCCTCTTTATTTTCTTTTTGCTTCTGACTTATATTTACATAGGCCATTTATACGAATAAGACGTTCAACTCCCTAAAACACGTGTAGTTAAAAAAGTCATCATATCAATGCCTTAGAAAAATGCCTACTTTTAGGAGAAGATTACCAAATGAATTTTAAATCCGTCTTCTTCACTTCCTAAGATATTTAAGGAAAGAGATGTTCGGCGTACTTGATTCTAAACTCCGTATCAAGTCAAATTAAGTCGATTTTTTTAAAATGTAAGAAGTAATATTTTTGGAATAAAATAAAGAATTATTTTATTTTATATTTGGTTAGAGTTATTTGTTAATTTTAAGATCATTTTTTTCACCATTTATATTATAACAATAAAATAAAATAAAATATTTAATATATAACTATTCTGATAGAATAATTTTATCTATTTCATCTCTTAATATCACCAACTCCTGATTTGCTGCACCAATTTAATTTTATATATAAGCCCCTGAACGGCTGAACCTTCTCGACTTCAAAAGAGAGCTTTATAATTAATAAAAATAAAAAATATAGACAATTGGGCAGACAACGAGCTCTTATAATTGAATAAAAGTACACTGTCATTATTAACAATTAAATGTAATACTTTTTTTTAAGTCAAATAATAAGAGCTTTGATTAATATTTTATGATATATATTTTCATCATATTGATATGTAAAAAATTATAATTTATAGTACTTTTCGTATAGTTTTTAAATATCTAATTTTTTTTAAAAAAAAAATATTGAATTAATGTAATTTAATTTACCTTTGAAAATAAATCAATTTAACTTTCGGAAAATGCATGACAATTAGAAGCGAACGGAGGAAGTATATGTCTCCCATTTGGCCATAAGTTTTTCAAAAAAAAAAATATTTTGAAAATATTGTGTTTAATCACATCATTATTGGGAGTCATCTTGATTTATTTGTTGTTACTGGTTTGGTTTATTTTTATTTGTTTATTATTATTTTAAAAAGAAAATTTTATTTTTATTTGTTATAATATAAATGGTGATTACTTATTAAAGAAAAAAATAATTATTTTTTATTTTTAACATTGATTACTTACTATTCAAATTACTCTACTATTTCATACTAAATGATTTTTTTCTTCAAAACTCAAGATAAATGTTTGAAGTCTTTTTACATATTTGACCTTTTCTTTAATAGTAAAGTTTTACACTTATCCAAACTCTTTTGAATAATACTCCCTTCATTCCATATTAATTGAATTTTTAAGGTGTTTCACCCCCTTTAAGAAAAGTAGATTAAGATATAAATTGAACATAGTTTTTCATTTTTACCCTTATTAATTATTGTCAAATTTATTGAAGTCATCATATTGAAAATCCAAGTGAAGGGTAAAATTAAAAGAACACTCTAAAAATAGTCTTGAAAACTGAACAATTAAGTTAATTTGAAAAATGAAAAATACCTTAAAAATTCAATATATGAAATGGAGGGAGTAACTATCTTTACTTTTAACATTAACTTGGGAATAAATAAAAGCACGAGATTATTATTTTTCTATGAAGCGTGTTAAGTTTAACCATGACTAGTAAAAAATGAAGAGAAGAAATAGTGTTCAGTGTATTAAATGCTGCAAAAATTGTAATCTACATCGTGATTCAGTGTTGGGATAGAGGCAGTTTACTTACCTATAAGGCAATAACTATAGAAAATAAATAAGTCTACTTTTCCTCGTCCATTTTTAATTATCATAATTTCTTTATATTTTAAGAATGAAATGATAAGAAGTTTGATTAATATTTTATGATATTTTTTTTTATCATATTGATATGCAAAAAATTACCACTTTTAGTACTTTTTGTATAGGTTTTGAATATCTAAATTTTTTGTTTAAAATATCGAATTAATATAATGTAATTTAACTTTAAAAATTAGTCAAATTAACTTTCGAAAAAGATAACATAACAATTAAAAGTTGGGCACGTAGTTACTTTTCATTTTTTTGTTTTTAGTTATTTTAAAATTATTTTTAAAAATAGAAATAATTTAAAGCAAATATATGTAATTAATTATCTTGAGTTTATCAACTAGAAAATGTAAATAATGGATAAAACGAAAGAAACTTTTGATAACTCTCTTAAACATTAAATAATTAACTTATTTTGAACGTAATGTTGGAAAAAAGCTTTAAAAAATCAATTATTATAGACTAGAAGGAGTAGTTAATAACAATAATTAAAGGACAATTTGTCAAATATTATTCCTTTGCTACTCTTCAATTTTTTCAAAAAATCAAAGATAGTTGAAAAAACTATTAAAGAAAAGGATAATTTCGAAAAAATAATAATTAATATATCTTTAGACTAACCGTTTTTTTTTTTTTGCAAATTAAATTAAAAATGGATGATTATTGAAAAAGATAATAAATAAATAAATAAATAAACTTTTCAAAACACATGAATCAGAACGAATTCTTGTAAGATTGGAAAATTAAAAATATAATATAAGATTAGTGGTGATCGAATTGGTCTTTGATATTGTTTATAATTAAAATCGTCATTCCAAGTAATAATAGGATTTGTAACAGATAATTAAAGAGAAGTGAATTAAGATTGAAATACTTGATAAAACTCTAAGGCATCTTCAGATCGAATTACATAATTACTGCTGAGAAAAAGAGTAAAATATAGGAATTATATTGGTATCATTATTTGGTCATGTAAAACACTTCAGACAATTTTTGTGATTTCTTTTGTTAAAAATGATATCCATATGTATATTTTTATCAACTTACATGGTCTGCTAGTGTTGCCTATATTATGCAATGTTTAGTCTAATAATATTGCTGATAAAAAAGCATCATTGTAGCTGTTACTGAAATGGATTAATGGAATGTCAACATCTTTTGCTATATGTTTGTTAGTTGCTCATTTGGTGGGACTTTAGAATATGCGTTCAATTTTAATTAAAACTCTACAAGACGTGTTTGATTTCAGTTAAAATAATTTAATTGATTGATAAAATAATATGTGGGTGCAAATCTATTGATTCCTAGATTTTCTCTCTCTTAAGATTTCTCCGTTATTGAAAAGTCATAGTACTATATTGAGTCTCAAACTAGGATGATAATCAATAAAAACAATTAACTCAAACAAAAAAGCTATTTTGAAAATTTTGGATCAAATGAATTTTTTGTATAATAAATTAATGAGTATTCAATTAAACATGGATCATGAAAATTGAAAAAGATAGACGTGTACAAATCCCATATTTATATAATCACCATTCGAGAAATGGGCTCCATTCAATTTTTATTTTTATTTTAAATTTTCCATTCAATATATGATATTCATCATCAACATATTAAATTTGCATGTGCACTGTAGGGCTATATTGAAATAACGGCTATATTGAAATAACACTCCCAATAACATTTATCTCACTTTAACGAATCATACTTTTATATGTTATCTCAAAATAAATTATTTCATTATATACATAAAATAATTAAACCTCAAACTAATTAAAATTATTATAGCTTATATGTCACGAAAAAAGGGTATCAAAGAGTCAAATCTGCGAAAGCTATGTACAACTATATTATTGTCATCAAATCTTCATAGCTGACAAAATTCCAATCTTCTTTACAGAGAAAATCCCCAAACCTTTATCTGTCATGGAGGTGGAAAACAGAGAAGTAGTTCTGATAACTGGCTGCTCAAATGGCGGAATAGGGCATGAGCTAGCTCGAGCTTTTGCTGCTAAGAATTGCCTGGTTGTAGCTACAGCTCGATCCCTTACATCCATGTCCGATTTCCAAAATGACCCACGATTCTTTCTTCAAGAACTTGATGTTTTATCTGAACAAAATATGGCCAATGTACTCACAAAAGTTCTTGACAAATTTGGGCGAATTGATGTTCTTGTTAATAACGCTGGTGTACAGTGTGTTGGGCCTCTTGCTGAACTCCCTTTATCTTCTATTCAACATACCTTCAATACCAATGTTTTTGGTATGCATCGTATTACTATTTAACTTTCAATATCCCTTTATGTTTCACCCTTGAAATTGTAGTTCAAGTGTTTGTTATTATGCCAATTGATCTTGGGGTGTGTGTGTTTATATGCTAATTTTGTTTATTGAAGTTCTTGATGGGTGATTTTTCTTGCTTTAAATTGATGAGAAGTGAGAACAATAAATGGTTAAACAGTGTGAACAACCAGCTTACATTCTCGTATTTTGATAGCTCAGGAGGCTGGTGGGGCATCCATGGGTAAGCTGAGCTCTTGGTTTTACTGGATTGATTTGGACCACAGAGCAATATGGTCCCCATGGTTTGGTTGGCAACTCACATGTGCGACGAATTCAGGATTTTCACTAAGGAGGTTCGAAAAATAAAAATATAGTGCCTAAGATTTGAATTTTGAACCCTCCAAACCACTTAGCCAATATCTAGGATGTGTTTGGTATGAAGGAAAGTGTTATCTTGAAAAATATTTTCTAGAAAATAAGTGGGTTTGTGTTCGGTAGGTAAGCAAAAATCATTATCCTAAAAACATTTGTATATAATTTAGGCAAATACTATAGGAGGTAGGAGTATGGATGATGGGATGATGTGTGTTTTGGAGCTATGGAGGGAAGGACATAGTTAATATGGAATGTCACAGAAGAGCTTGTTTTCCCTACTTTCATTAGGAAGTTCATTTTCCTTATTTTCAAGGAGCTATTTTTCTTAGAGAAAATGTTGTCCAAAATATTTGACCAATACATTTCCTTCCTACCGCGTTCAGGGAATTCAAAATTTATTTTTTTCAAAGCATTATTGGTTTACTACTTTGCAAGGAATGAAAAATGACTTTGTAACTAACCAAATACAAACTTTCGAAGCAACTGTCATTCTTTCCGCTCTACATAATTGGAATCAGTAATCTTTGTATTCACTTGAACCATTTGGTTGTGGCATGCTGAATAATTGAGTGTCTCGTTAACATCATTAGCTTGTTGTTGGTGTTGTTCTCACTAATTGTGTTGTATCTTTTAGTATTCCCTATTTCCTTGCTTCTAATATCCTCCTTCTGGAACTAGTAACATGAAGTCTCTCAATATAGAATTATGCACGATTCTTTTAGACACTTGTCTGTAATCTTCGACACTCTTTGTCATCCTGTTATGTGTTTTTAAAAAAATAAACCTGCATTTGAGACATTATCAGTTAAGTTGGAAATATCCAATGCACATTTAACATTTTCTTTGAATTGTCACAATTGTTGAGAAGTAAAGTCGGGAATGTTTAGTGTTGTTCATGCTAGAATTCTCTTCTATTGGGGAAAGTAAACACATTATTGGAACCTACCAAAAGGAAAAGTTTGTTTTCAATGTATGATGGTTGTAATAAATTAAAATTATGCTAAGAGAGTTAGAAGATGATTGAACTTCTTTAGAAAAAAAATATTGGCAAAATGATTGAACCTATACTACACATGGTTTATATTTCTGTATTCACATCCTACACTCTTTGTCCTGATAACAAGAAATCATTGCTTTTCCCAAATAACTAATTTTCCATCTTAGTCTGGTGGAGCTGGAATAAATGATTTTTTCTCTCATTTTCTTACTTCTTTTGTTTTATTATTTTCTTTTACTTTTCCCTGGCAGCAGTTTTATTCGCTTCTTTTTTTGTGTTTGTTTATGACATTGTTTTATATTTCCATAGGTCCCATAAGGTTAATTCAATCTGTTGTCCCGCACATGGCATCCAGGAAACAGGGGAAAATTGTCAATGTTGGAAGTTGTAGTGCTTTGTCTCCAGGTCCATGGGCAGGTGCTTATAGTTCATCCAAAGCTGCTGTACATTCATTTACTGATACCTTGAGGTACGTTTGTATGCAATGACTAACTTTGTTTTGGATGCTTATTCTTCGTTGAAGTGCTAGCAATTCTGTAAATAAATTTTACTAAACTGACTCTTAAACTTTACATTATTTATTGTGCCATTGTTATTTGCTTAATTTTTTTTATAAAATTTGTTTGGGTATTACCTGTTCTAATTTCACCTCTTTGAGACACTACATTCTTCGCCTTTGTTATTCTCTTATGATGAATGATTCAGCTTTTTACATAAGATGTACAGACAGCCGGAAAAGTTTCTTTGAACATGTCCACCTTCTCGCTCCAGTAGTGTTACCTTTACACCGGATAAGAAATCACCTGTTCAAACTTCATTTTTTAGATCAAATTAGCTTTCTGGCCTTGTTTTCCTCCTGTGATCAAATATTCCAACTTTGTAAGCATCTTTTTGTAATACCAATTAGTAGTCAATAAATCTTTCCTTGGAGTAGCTTTTAGAGAGCACACAGCTGAGCATATGTTTGGCTACATACTAAGTCATATAGTTCAAAATAGGAAGGATCAGTCTGGACTGTACACCTTAATCAGTACCAAGTTTGTGACAAAAGCAGGCACTGTTCGAATTTGTGGTGTACCATGTTGCAAGTTGATTAGGCTATTGTATCAAGTTCTTAAGTTTTCTAACTAAAACAAAAGATGAATTTCACTCTTGCCAAGTTGAATGTCCCATTTCCTTTTTGTTCTACTTCTATCCCAATAATGATTTTCAGTTTCCAAAGAAAAAGAGTTGATCTTACAACAAAATTTATGTATCACAAAATCTTACCTCTGGTTACTTTTGCAACTCTTTATACAAATTTCTCTTTAATAAATTTTTAACTAAAAAATATAAGTGTAACATGCTCTATCATCTATGATACATGGATTTGACTACTGGACATATCCGATACAGATGTCTTCAAGTATCTGCTATGGTTTCATGTAACTTATTATTACTTCTAAAAATATTTCGAAGACTTGGCACAAAGTAACCGACACCAGCATTTCAATACCAGTATGCCAAGGCAAATGAAGAATCCATGTAAATATAGCTTCACATCTTACCTCTTAGCTACAAAGTCTTCTCTTTTCAATTCTCTTCTTGTTGTACTTGCCGAGTCAAAATATGATATTCATTTTGGAACAGAAGAAGGTTATCTGTTGGCTTTTTCTCAAAAATCCTGCGACAGTTTTCTAGTGCATTCCTTCAGCTAAAAGATTTCTTTCTCATTCATTTGCTTGCTTTCTCCTCTACCATCTCCAGCTACCGCCTCCATCATTACCATTTTGGTTATCTGAAATTTCTTCTCTGTCTCAGATTGTCCATATGTTAAATTTTGGGAAAATCTTAGCTTAATTTGAAAATGAATGCAAATCTAGGAAAAAATAACTGTAAAAATCTTCTAGGTAAGAGAGGTTCACTCAATCAACCAGAGGGTGCTGGTAAATGGGATGCTTAATGATCTGCGCAGAGTGAGGGTTCTATGACCATACTCAAACCTTACCATTGTGAATCTCTATTCTCTAATTATGTGACAGTTAATGCGAAAAGGAAAAACAAGATCAAATTGAAAAAGTTATTGGGTAGATTAAGGTGTTCCAGCACAAAATAAGAATGCTCACTTATATAGCATCTACCTGTAAGGCCTCGTCAGCTTGAATACCCAATCCCAGGCAGTGATACTAGTATTATAGCTCTCAAAACTTAGGATGTCTATATATATCGCATCACAGATGTTACTGGCTGATGTACCTTACTGCAAGCCGGTGATTGAAGGATGCTAGTTGTTGGCTATGCTTCATTAATCACCAAGTTATTCTTTTTATACAAACTCTAGGTTGTAAGAGAAGATTAGGTGTTGAGCTTTTTTTTTTTTAATTTTTTTTTTTTGGATAAGTGAACCTGCAGCCGCTATCCTTTTGGGTGTGCACAGGTTAAACCTCGCTCTTGTGCAATAGCTTGCAAACCACAGAGTTGAGGTCAACTGCACTAGGCAAGCCCCGTGCAACAAGCTCAACCCAATAGGCCAACCTCCTGCTGTTACAGGCAAGGGGTTTGGAACTTGAGACCTCTATTATGGAAGTCTTAAATTAGGTGTTATGCTATTGAAAGACCTGTAATATGCTTTTGTGGTGATATGCTGGCTGATGTTCAGATGCTTGGGATTGTATCCTCTTCTAACAGATCATTTCTTCAACTAACTTATTATCATCCCCTATAGGTTAGATGGTAATAAAAGTCTTTATCATTTCCTGATGCCACAGCTGACAGACAACGTTGAGTTCATGTAATGCCTGTCAAAGCTGCTTTACTCCAATGACCAAAGCTTCTGTACGGATCAATTACTTCTACTAACTTACATTTTTCCTCATTGGAATGGCATATGTACGTTTTTATGTTGTAGTCCTTATTGCTCTACTATGCGCTATTTGTAGACTGGAACTTAGGCCATTTGGCATTGATGTCATCTCTGTTGTCCCTGGAGCTGTGACATCCCACATTGGAGACACTGCCATTGCCAATTACACTCAAATGCCAGAGTGGAAGTTGTACAAGAATTTTGAAGAATCAATCCGGGCACGAGCACAGTTCTCACAAGGCCCAAATTCAACTCCTGCAGAAGAATTTGCAAAGAGGACCGTGAACGCGGTGCTGAAGAAGAAACCTCCAGCTTGGTTTTCTATTGGCCATTTGTCTACTGTTACTGCAATCATGTACCATCTTCCAATTTTTATCAGAGACTTCATTGTCAGGAAAGGAATGAAGTGTTGATACTGCATTCTTAGATTTGTATCGTCATTTTAACTTCTCAGTGAGGTGTGGTTTCTGTCCCTTATAAGCAAATGTTTTTTCTTGGTTCTCCATTAAATAAAGAGTTGCATCAATGAAATATACGGTGCTCTCACAGGATTGTGAAAGAAATCGTGTTTCCTTCAAATGCAGCTCCTATATGTATTGACACTTATTTTGTTGTTGAATTCTTGATGGCAGGCAGGTTAAACTAGTTTTACCTTCAAATTATTCGTAATGCAGGGTGGACATCCACATGAATAATATATTTCATTTACATAATAAGAAAACAGAACCTCAGCCATCATTTTCATACTAGAATTCTTTTAAGCAATAGTCAAGTTCAGCCTTATGAACTCCGGAGCTGCTTGCTTCTCTCATTAGGTTAATGGAAAGCAATTCACACCGACATCAAAGTTTTTTTTTTTTGTTTTTTTTATCTCTCACTCGGTACCCAATAACTTGACTAATCTGAATTTGTGTCAGGGAGGGCCTATAAGAGTAGCACTTCCTATTAAGAACTTTTTTCATAACCAGGGTGGTTCAAAACCGAGATCTATGATTAAGGGAGGAGAAGTCTCATCCATTATACTCACATCTATGAGACTAAGGTAGCTAAATGACAATAATAATCCCATAAAGTGGAGTCTGTTGAAAGGAAAGGGGTGCACAGACCTTACTACTATTTTAGAAGTAGATATAGTTTTCGATAGATCCTTAACTCAAGAAAGATTAGTACAAAGCAGTATAAATAAAGAAATAACATAAATGGAGACAATCATGGCAAATTTCTAAACACATAGTATATGATAGCGATGAGTGTGGGGGGTAAGGGGTGGTGGGGATGGAGTGAAGATAAGGCATGTTGGAGGATGGAAAAGACGTAATACATGTAAAATGCCACTTGTTTTCCTAGAGAAAAACACATTTTTATTTTTTTTTCAAAAATTTTGAACTATCGAATATGAGAAAACTGAAAAAAGTTCTTCCATAACACACCCTTAGACTTAGCATTTCATAACTGACATTTGTACCGAAAACAGAAATGTGATGAAAACAAAGCTGGCTATTTCATTTACCAAGTTTATGGGAGACAGAAAAACCTAGTTCTTCTATCCTGTTTAACTAGTAATACAAAAATTCTCAGCAGCCATCATGCTAATGTTACATGTATGATGAAAAGGAAAAACAGAAAGAATCCCGAAGGAATCAACAATAACAACATCGGATGAAGACTATCATCATCGCAGAAATTTCTAAACTGTCTTGAAGATGGAAAAATAAACACTAATGGTAATCTATTACCTGCACTATCAGCTGCTCTTGCCCTGTATATAACACTATGCGTCGGTTCATGATTTGTCCAAAGAACCTCCTATTGTTCACATCTAGAAATTTGTTGTTTCTGATACCAACAAGTAATGGTCAGCTTGAAAAGAGTACTCCTCTCTCATTGTTGTGAATGATATGGTTGAGAATAGTACATCATTCCAGGAGGCTGGACAGGGGTGACAGGACGGAAATTAGGAGGGGGAGGAGGTTGTTGAGGTAATGGTGCTTGTAGCTGTTGTGCTACACCCTGCTGCATCATCGACAATGGTTGCTGTGTCATAGTCATATACGACGGAGGTGCTGGTGGAGGTGGTACAGATGGCAAGGCAGCAATACTCCCATAACTATAAGGGCTCATCATTCCTGCTGATGGCTGTAAATACTGCTGGGATGTTGGATTAGCAAGTGAATGATACTGACCCTGATGCACTGTGGGATGAGGAGCCAGCATGGACTGATAAGGGTTACTTGGGGGAGGATTATGTAACTGTGCTGACATTAAAGCATTTGAATCAGATAGAGCGTTTTCTGGTTGTGAAATGTAACTGTTGGTGGCCAGATATGATGAAGGTTTTGCAAGCCCAGCAGATTTTGCCGCCTCAGCAGCAAATGTAGAGAGGACGGACGACATGATATACTGAGAGGAGCTAGAAGCTGTAAGCTTGTCAGCTACCTCAGCTGCAATTGCTGCAGCTGTCTTCTTGCTTGTTTGTCCTGCTTTTCCATAGATGTCTGGTGTAGTTGTTGTACCCGAAGGCTTTCTTTCTCCCACATAATCTTCATCATCCAGATACTTTCGCATGTTGCTGGCTTCCCCCGCCTGTGCTTCCGCCACCTGAAAATCCAATAGATAAAATTAGTTTGTATTATTATAAACTTGGTGCTTTTGACTAAGAAATCACGCAACACACTTAAATATTTAGAATGCTCAGAAAGAAGAAGCAACATTCGGCTAAGGTCAGAACGATATACAAACCCATCCACTGTATTACCATTCCATGGTAGAGAACCATATCGTAAAGCAAGTCCAGACAGACTGCCAGTCAGTGTATCAGTATGACAACTCAGTGGCTTCAGCTGATAAAATTCACTTTCTATCAAAAATTCTATATATCTCAAGATTCGAGTATATCCAAATTTCCATCTTATCCACATGTCTTATGCCACTATGCGTCTAGAGTATCGCCGTGTGGACACAAGAAATGTCAATAACATCGATTTTCATACTATGTTCACACATCTCTCCCCAATTTCCAATTATTTGGGGAGGTGTTCGAGAAGCAGCATGGAACCCAACACCTCCCTTTCCCTCTCATTGTATCACATATTGAAGTCTTCCTTCACTCCAATTCTGTTTTCTACCGTCCAACAACACCAACATCCCACCCCATCCGCAAACTCAAAAAAGGGACAAGGATAAAGCATATAACTAATAGCAGTGTAAGAAAACAAAGTAATAAGCTTAAAATTAATGAGTGAGAAAAAAACCTGTATCTGAGTCCGAACGCTCTCTAGTTCAGATTCCTGACAAAATTAAGAGACAATGAGATGGACGATAAGTACAGTACCATATATGCCAAAAGAATAGGAAGATTGAAAAGATGCATTTATTACTTACCTGTTCAATTAATGCTTCCCTTAACTGTGAAACAAGGGTCAATCTATTGGTCTCAACAACTTTTAGTTTCTCAATGGATTGTTTCAACATCCTTTCTTCCTCCTCCAGTTCTTTGGACAAGGTTTTTCGTTTTGGATGTTTTGCTGCAACACAAGATAATATGCTCTTAATTCCCAATTGTAATTTATAAGTAACAAAGTTTGGGAAAAAGGACCATAAAGAGATGTCTAATCTATCATTCTGTCAAGATCTCAGCCGTGTAATTCTATTAATCTCATTGGTGTTCGGGCCAACTTGCCTATACAGCAGGAAAGTACAGGTTTCTATGGTATCCGGTCCAAAAGGCTGGGGCAGATAGGTGCCAACCAAGTATGCCAGCTGGTATTCGAACCCGAATTCTCCATGCTGTTACACCCATTACCTCAAACACCAGATCCCCCAGGAGGCATGATTTTATTCCTTTTTATCTGTAAAAGTAATGCAAAAATGATATTTTTTTCACTCTCTTGGATTGAGAATCAACCATTGTTCTTTCAATTATTGAATATCACTAAATCACAGGCTTCAGTATATCTTCATCATCCACCCTTTTTATAGATATTGAGGTGTACTAAGCTCATTGTCAACATAATGAGCAGTCCATGCAGACGTGTTAATTTTGCATTCCAATAGAGAACTAGATTACCTCTTGCAAGGGCCATGTCAACATCCTTTTCCATCTTTCGCACATGGTGAACAGCAGACTTGCATTTGCTCATTTCTTCATCTTCAGTAGAATGCTCACTGACTACCAAGTGCAATGCTGACACTATTTTTTCAGCTGTTCCTCCAACGGTCAATTTCTGGTTACAAAGCAGTGTTAAGAACAAGAAGTAATACTGAAAGCAAGATAAAGCAATTAAGTAATCAGTGGATACAAACAAAAGTGCTTTATGAGGAACATGTCACCGTTTTTGGACCGATGCTCACCGTTCTTATGGACCGCGTGTCTCTTTTAACTATTCTGACAGAACGACTTCGCTTTCTTCCAAACTCCAGTGGTGGTGGCAGCTCTTCTCCAAGCATTATATCTTTTAGGCTCTGTGTTCGAGATCCAAAAACCTTCCTTTCTTCCCATATTTTAACCTACAAACCATTTAAGCAAGAGTGTCAAACTACTATATCTTCTTTTTTTTTACCGAAACAGACAGTTAAACTATCTCAATAATTTCCGAGCAACAGGTTGATCAGACACTGAAAAACAAGAGTAAAAGTAGGCTGAAATTTTGCCTTTTGTGCTGTGCCCTGTCCCTACATAAGCTAGGGTATGGGGGTCAAAAGTTCAGAAGCAAAATGGCAAGAAGCATACCAATCTGGAAACTACATTATTTCCATGTTCATCGCCTTTTCCGACAATCTCCTTAAGTGCTGAAGGAAGAACCTTCCAAAACTCGGTGACAAACTCATTTCCTTTACGCTTGCTGTTTTGCAGGATGTCATTGGCAAGGTACAGTAAAGGGACTTTCTTAGTCATTTCGGAACTGTGGAACTGTTTACCCCATGTTGTAACAACCAGCTCTGCTTTATCTTGGTGGAAAATGCACCAATGGGACAATGCTGCATTAAAAACCAAGACAAACAATGTTAAAGTTAAAAATGTATGAATTGGGATGCAAAGTACCAAATAGAGAAGCAAAAGAAATGTTCCCCAAGTATCACTCCAAGTGATGATCTTATAAGGTTCACAGCCAATATGCAACTAAGGATTTATAAATGGAAGCAAAATGAAAACAGAAAAGCCACAAGATGGTAGAGAACAAGACAAAAGGGAGACATTATCTGGTATGTACTAACACATGTGAATGGAAAGATAAGCCCTTTTGGTTTAGTTTGCTAGTTGTGCATTCCACAAATGAGAGCAAGAAGAGTTCAAACTGCAAGTGAGAAGGCTTGAACTTCATATGTAAGCCCCAAAATTTAAATATACATAGCAATCATCAGTATGGACAAATTTACTACTCCCTCCGCCCCGATTTATGTGGTAGTGTTTGATTGGGCACGTAGTTTAATAAAAAGAGAATTACTTTTAAAACTCATGGTCTAAAACAAGACAGACATTTGTGTGGCTATAAATCATATCATTAGGTAAAATGAGAAGTTTAAAGATAAATTGTTACAAAATAAGAAAGCGTGACATTCTTTTTCTGGGATAGGCTAAAGAAGTATGTCATATAAATTTGGATAGGAGGAGTAAAAGATTAGCTCCATTTGTTTGTAAGTTAAAAGTAGGTTTGAAGACCCAACCTTCTACTTTAATCTGTGGACCTCAGATAGGAGAAATGCAATCTTATTCTAACAAGATGGAGTGGGAGAGAGGAATGAATTGTTTTTCTTTATATGGAGGGGAGGTGGGAATCAGTTAATT
Source organism: Solanum verrucosum (assembly GCF_900185275.1). Taxonomy (NCBI): domain Eukaryota; kingdom Viridiplantae; phylum Streptophyta; class Magnoliopsida; order Solanales; family Solanaceae; genus Solanum; species Solanum verrucosum. Next base: position 1,272,384 of record NW_026020194.1, read on the forward strand.
TGTAAAGGCAAGATGAGATTTGGTATGAAAAGTAACAAGCAGTTACCCCTAAGAGTTAAGAAATACAATGAAAACTTCCCTAAAAGATTAAATGAGATAACTTAAATTTGCAAATGCCAAAATACCATAAAGTACATAGAAGTACTTGATGTATGTATACAGAGAATGCACCTAGATCGCCAAAAGTAGGGTTCAAGGCTATGTATAACGATAATGACCAAAAAAGAAACAGTTTATAACAGTCTATTTCAAAAAAAAGAAACAGTTTATAAGGACAGTCACCACTCTTTTCTTTTTGATAATGGTGGTATCCAAGTTAACTTGTTCACACCTTGACAATTCCTAATTAAACATCATTCAGATTCTACCAAGTCTTGAGTTTTCATTTATACACGTCCAAACTATATCAACAAATGATACAGAAACAAGTATCTTCTTAGCAACACTTTGGTTAATGCTCTAAAATGTGGAGCTTGTCAAGAACAAAATACAAGCTGAAGCAAAATCTCAGCATGATTGAAGTAAATGAAGCACACATCAACGTCAGTTAGGTAAAGCAAATGTCACTGATCTCAATGGACACTGGCAAACATGAGATGTATGTATGCAGCACCAGCATTACTTCTTTCTAGATCAAACATAGAGAACGAAAGGGCAGGAATTTTCCATCTTCACCTTTTCTCCTAAAACATACATCCTCAGTGCTAAATTGGTATCTTAATTACTTCTTCAAAGTTAAACTAAAGGATATTTGAGTAACAATTTTCCAAAAAATAAATAAATCATTCTTATGGAATTAAACATATTCAACTTGTAGTAGGTCTTTATTGTTTAGGTCTACATTATCTAAATCCAATTGAACTCCACAAACTGGCCAAGTTGATTCTCAATATGAAAAAATAAGACAATCAAGTAAATTTAGTATACATTTACAAGTAAACACACAAATCAAATACCATCTGTGAAACTAATAAGATTAGTAGATCAAAAACTAATCTAAACAGGGAAGATTGATAGACCATCTATCCCTATACAAAATTCTGTATGAACCACTACAAGTACTAGTCAGATTCAACTGGAGGTACAAGTCCTTACTCAATTCTGTCAATTCACAATGAAACAACTACCAAGATCTAAAAGAGACATCAGAAACTGAGTTCCAACAAACATTTCCATTAATGGGGTAAACATAGCAAATTCAAAAAAAAGAAAGAAAAAAAAAAAAAAAAGATTCTTACTTTCAATGCACTGCTGAGTGGTGTTAAGCTTTGAAAGCTTGTCTGCAAGAGTCTGCTCATTCAAAACACTATTCATCCTACCTTCCCTCTTCACCAAAAAAGTTGATGAAATCAATTCAGAACCTAAAAACAACAACAAACCAAGAAAAACAACTGATGGAAACAAAGAATTCGAACAAAGTTTCAATCTTTAATCCAAGAAATCAAAAGGGGTTATCCTAAAACCATCCAATTGAGCAAATGCTGATTCAAAACTGAAAACAAATGCTCAAAATTTTGGTAAATTCCATTTGAACAAGTAAAGAAAAACCCTAGAAACAACCCCCAAAACTAATAAAGTTTTGAACTTTCAATCAAAAACCACAAATCAAGATTAGCAAATCTCAAGAATGACACAAAGCCAAGAATGGGGCTTTGTTTCAAGAAAGTTTAGAATTGGGGAACCCCATCACGAAAAAAGACTGAAAAAAACCCCAAAGAAGAGATTTTTGGGCGTTGTGATACAGAGTGAATGAACAAAACAAAACGTATATATAAGAAGAGAAAGGAGGGAAGAAAGACAAAGTGATTCTTAATTTTTCTTATTTTGACCTTTTCTGGATTTCAGCAATCTATTTGTATAAATATTCACATTTTTAGCCTTCTAGCAGTCTACATGATTTTTCTGCTATGTTAATTGTCTTGCCATCTATTTTCTTTCTTTTTTTATTATTTTTCTTTAAATGGATTTTCTTTTTTTCATATATTATTGTGCACGTATTGGAAAAAATCGTTATTTTAGGACAAAAAATTAGGATAAAATCATTTTTATGTAGTATTGTATTGATTATTTGATTTTATTGTACAAATATTTACAGAATAAATAAATATCAAAAGTGAAAGCGTTTGTTAAGAAATTATGTAGAGAAATATGGTACAAATATAATGTATTTTATAATTTATATAAATCACACTAGATAAAAGAAAATCTAGAGAAATAAGAGCTAAAATGAGGGGATTGTTTGATGTTGATACTTGATATTATCAAATTGAGAAATTAGATGAGTAATTGTATTATTTTTTAAAGAATATTCATCTGTAGACTATTTTATTGCTTAGAAAAAATAAATCAGTACCCGACTTATTGAGGTGGACCAAACAAAATAAAAATTGTAAACTCTAAAAAATTCTATCATTTGAATTAATTACAAAATTTTATTTTTTCCTTCTCTCTTTTAATATCTAGATACATCACTCCATATCTATCATATATTATAATTTGGTTTGTATACAATGTATCTGGTACAAATGTTATTGTTGATACATAACTCCAATTATTTCAAACCTAAATCAGTATGAATCTGGTTTTATAGTTATGTATCTGAATTCTGATACATAACTTATATATCTGATACATAACTTATGTATCGTTTGTTGTGTATCGGGCAAAGAAACAATGTTTTCATGAGTTCTGAAATTATTATAATTTAAAAAAAATTCGAGATAGAATGTAACTAGCGCCCAAATTATTGAGGTTTTTGCATATTATACACACACAAAAAAAAACTATGCCAAACAATACCTAAGGACCTCTAGGATAGCCATATATAGTCTCAAGTTTTATACTACTTGAGTACCTTAGGAATTTTTTTCATGGTTGCTTTTGTCAGGCCTTTTATATTCTTTTCTTATATGGTTTATTATTACATCCCCATTGGGAGACTGCATTTGTATCCATACAGTATATTTGTGTGTTAATTCTCTTAGCTTTTCTTTGTATGTTATGTGACATACATAGTTGATCAAGCCTATTTTTTAGGAAACTTATTCTTTGACCAGTCAAATTTTGAGAAATAAATTTTTTCTTTTGCAAGGTTAATTAAATGTTTTTATTTGGAATAAAATATCCATCAAATAAACAATTTTTGTTTAGCTCTTTATAGTTTATTACCATTCGAGCTTTTCCTCTTTTTATTTCAGCATGGTTTCTTACCATAAATGCTGGGCTACTATGAGGACTTTTACTCATTCTTATTAATTTTAAGTTGAGTAATTCTTTAATTTGAATTTTAAATTCAATCTTATCCTCTTCATTGTAGAACATAGGTCTAACTCTGATGATTATACTGGGGTCTTTTAGAGTTAAAGTTGCTCTTTCATGATTTTGTTCCCATTTTTCTAATGGATTTTCTCCATAAGTTTTTTGCAAATTTTCTTTAATCTTTTCCAGATTAAGGCATTTACAAGAGATTTTTCTTAGATTTTCTAAGTATTTTCTTTTAAAATTTTCATTATCTTTTTCAAGATTATAAGGATTTTGTTTTCTTGGGACTTTTATGAAATGTCCACAAGGAGTTTTAAGGCTTATCATATATAGTGTCTGGTGATAATCATGAAAATGTTGTAGAAAATCATTTTCTAATAATAAATCTGTTTCCAATTTATCATAAGCAAATAATTTATTTATAGAAACAATTTTTGATCCTAAAATTATTTTTACTTTTTCTTTAGACTTTGAAAGTCTTTCTTTATTCCCTGTAATTTCAATCATTGATATCACTACAAAAGGAACCCCAATTACCAACAAAAAAATTCGTTGGTAAATTGATCAAATTGGTTGGCAAATTGAGTTACCAACCAAATGCCAACTTATATTAATCCGTTGCTAAAAGGCTCGTCAGTAAATATTATCAACCGATTTTAATTTGTTGGTAAACTTACCAACCAAAAATCAATTAGTAAACACCTAAAGATGTTGTTACAAAATTTTGAAACATTGCCTTGAAATTTCCGTTGGTAAATTTACCAACTAATTTTTGGTTAGTATATCGTTAGTGATTTTACTAACGAATTGAAAAGGAGTTAGTAAAAAAAATTTCTTCATTATTCGATTTCGTTGGTAGTTGGTTGGCAATTTTAGTAACAAAAAAATTATGTTGGTAATTTACCAATAAATTTTAAATACTCTTTTGTTTTGGTTTCCCATCCGGTGTCCGATACCCACATTGGAGTCTGACTAAATCCGGATTCACGCTGGGAAGTCCCACATTGGGGGGTAAAGCGCTACCTAACAAATTAAAGGCGACAACGTACCCAAGGGGAATTGAACCTGAGACCTCTTGGTTAAGGATGAAAGAGTACTTAGCACTCCACCACAACCCTTGTTGGTAATAAATTTTAAATACGTTAGTATGATTATTTATTTTTCTAATAAATTTACTAATTGATTGTTAGTTTGTTGGTAATATATCATTCAAGTTCAATGTTAGGTTAGTAATTGATTGACAATATGTTCAAAATATTATTAACTAAATGATTATTCAATAGTAGAATATTTATTAATTTATTGCATTTAAAAATCTAAGAGCACGAATATAAATTCAAAAATATTAATATCAATTTTATAAATCATATTTGAATGAAACAATGCAAAATCTATGATAACAAGTTAAATTAATCTCAATATGACACATATCATTATATCAAAAAATTTAATTTGAGCACGTTTACCAAAAATATTGACCAAATCTAAATTTTGGCCAAAACTTAAAAGTTAAAATGCCTTACAACACAAACTGAAAATGAAAGCCTCAAAACCTGAACCAACCATCCTATTAGATATAAAAATGACCTTCTGAAGCTAATCGCTCATGGAATTCTCATCAGAGCACGTTTACGAAAAATGTTAAGCAAAGTCAAATTTTGGTCAAAAGTTAAAAGTTAAAACGCCTAACGGTACAAACTGAATATGAAAACCTCAAAATCCAAACAAACCATCCTATAAGACGAAAATTATCTTCCAGAGCAAACCGCGCTGACGAAATTCAAATTTGAGCATATTTCCCAAAAGAATTGACCTAATTCAAATTTTAGCCAAAAGTTAAAACGCTTAACGACACAAACTAAAAATAAGTCTCAAAACCCGAACCAACCATCCTATGAGACCAAAACTGAACTTATATGGCTAACCGCGGTGACAAAATTTCAATTCGAGCACGATTACCAAAAATATTGACTAAAGTGAAATTTTGGTCAAAACTTAAAAGTTAAAATGCCTAACGGCACAAACTAAAAACGGAAGCCTCAAAACCCGAACCCTCTATCTTATTACATCAAAAATGACCTTCCGCATCTAACTGTACTTGCAAAATTCTCATCTAAGCACGTTTATCAAATATATTGACCAAAGTTAAATTTTGGCCAAAATTTATAAGTTAAAACACCTAACGGCACACACTAAAAATGAAAGCCTCAAAACCTGAACCAACCACTCTATTAGATAAAAAATGACCTTTGGAGTTAATTACGCTGACGGAATTCTCATCTGAGCACGTTCACAAAAATATTGACCAAAGTCAAATTTTGGCAAAAACATGAGATTTAAAACACCTAACGGCACAAACAAAAAACGGAAGCCTCAAAGCTTGAACTAGCATTCCTGTTAGATAAAAAATAACCTTTCGAAGCTAATGACACTTAAAGAGTTCTTATCTGAGCACGTTTACCAAAAATATTGACCAAAGTCAAGTTTTGGCTATAAGTTAAAACACCTAACGATACAAACTGAATATGAAAACCTCAACACTAGACGTTGATTTACCAAAAAATTTAACTTCAATTGGTAAATTTACCAACTATTCAAATATAAGTTAGTAGTTAATAATTTACCAATAAATTTTATCACAGTTGGTAGTAATTACTATTCAACTAAACATTCATATGTAATATTACCAACTAATAATTAATATGTTGGTAAATTTTACCAATGGATTAATGATCGGTTGGTATATTACCAACTATTTTAATGATGTTAGTAATTTGCTAACTACAATCTTTATTCGTCAGCAAAATTTCCAACTAATTGGATATTTGTTGCAAGTTTACCAACAAATTACATTTCGTTACTAATTTACCAACACATTTATATTTGGTTGGTAAATTTAGCAACACAATCTTGCCGTTGGAAAATGTTTGGTTAGTTATTCATTGGTAATATGTTAATAAATTATATAAACAATTTTTTTGTCATATTTACCAACTGATATATACTTCGTTGGTAATATTACCAACAAAAGGTGTGCGTTAGTAATATTTCAGTTGGTAATCCATTGATAGAATGTTGCTAAATTTGTCACCATTTTTTCTCGTCGTATTTATCAACTAAAATACTTAGTTAGTAAGATTTTGGTTAGTAATATGTTAGAATTCTGTTGTTAAGTTTTAAAATATAATTCAGTTAGAAATATGTTGGTAATTTGTTAGTAGAATACTAACCAACTTAAGTTGTTAGTAAAATAAGTTGGTAATTTGGGGTTTTTTTGTAGTGTATATTATTTTTGTTTATTTCCCAATCTTTTATTAAAAAAGATTTTGATAGATTTGCTTCAGATCCATTGTCTATTTGACAACATGTTGTTAGTTTTGTATCATAAAATGTTATTTCTATGAAAACTGATACTTTAAAGATTGTTTCCTTAGGCATTTTATATTTTTGATATGAAACAAGTTTCACCTTTATATAGCATTTATATGCCATTTTTTCCTATACTATAATCTTCTAATTTATTTAGGAAAAGGTTTCCTAATATTAAATCTTGATCACTTTCATGATTTGTAATATAACAATGGACTGTTATTCTTATAGTATCTAGTTGTATAGGTAAATCTACCATATTTTTACAACTAAAGCTATTTCCTTCGAAGGTTTTATAAGTGTAATGTTTTCCTTCGTAAATTGATATTCCTTCTAGTAGAATTTCTTTTATATGGTTAGCTGTTGCACCAGTCTGTATTAAGATTTCCTGATTTTTCCATTCAATTCCATTGAAGATTCTTCCTTTTATCTTGGTGATATTTGAAATTTCTAAGTTTTTTACAGAATATCTGTTAGATATGCTTTTTCTAATAGAATTCCTTTTGTAATCTATTGAAAGTCTAGGGTTACTAGTACTTCCTATTTCCTGAGTTTTTCCAAACTGAATTTCATATTCATCTGGAATTTGTGCTTGCTGAATTTCTGCTTCAACAATTCTTGCAATTCTTGCACACTCTTGATCTATTTCAATCATTTCTTTGTTTTTATATACTTTACCATAGTTAGAATTTGTAACTGTGTACAAGGCTTGGTAATATATACTCATTATATGATTACCTGGTTTGAATAGATCATTTCTTTTGATCTGAAAGTGTAAACTCAGTGCGTCATTGAAATCCGCATCTTTGAGTGAGATACAATATCTTGGGTAATATGTGAAAAGGGAGCTTTGTGTATGCTAGATTTCCTTCTACTATACCAAGATTTCCTTCTCTTGCATTAATAAATCTTTCGTCTGATAGATTTATTACTATTGGACAATTAATTCCTTCTTTGAAAGTCGATTTGACTAATATTTGGATTCCTCCTAGATGAACATAATTCATCTTTTTTCTTTTTCTTTCCGGAATTTTCCTAAGAATCTGATCAATCATAGGCTTTGTTAACAGGTTTAGTTTATGTTTTCCTGTTGTTTGGGTAATTTCTATTACCTTTTCTATTTCTTGATATTCATGATAGGAAATTTTATCTCTTGCAAACATTCTTTGCATTCTGCTTAGAAGATTATCTTCTATTTTAAGGTTTAGTTTTAATCCTTGGATTTTTCTGAGTGTTTCTCCATCAAAGGTGGCTTTTAAAGCATATCCTCGATGATCTTCTTCAGTTTCTAGGATTTGAACTGAATCTTCCCTTTCTTGAATTTCTTTATTCATCAGATTCTTCTGAACTGGTTGAGTATTCTTCATAAATTTCTTCGAAGAAATCATCATTATTAATTGATTTTATTGATTCGAGATCAGAATCAATTTCTATTCTATCAATTTTTGAGATTTTTACTCTTCTTTTGTTACATTCGTAACTTTTATGGCCTTCTTCTCCACAATTGTAACACTTGCATTTATCTGCGGGTTTTGTTTTTATAAATTCTTTCTTCTTTTTATAATATTTTTTTCTAGGTACATAATCTTTTCTAGAAAAATTCTTTCTTTTCATTAAACTCTTTTTAAGTTTTCTTTTCTTATATGGTTTATTATTGCATCCCCATTGGGAGGCTGCATTTGTATCCATACAGTATATTTGTGTGTTAATTCTCTTAGCTTTTCTTTGTATGTTATGTGACATACATAGTTGACCAAGTCTATTTTTTAGGAAACTTATTCTTTGACCTAGAGTGTCTCCTATTTTATTTTCTTTTTCGTATTCTTCTCTGAAGTATTTGGCCCAAAAGCCTGGCAATTTTTGATAATATTTTTCAAGATATGGTATCATTTCTTTACCACTATCAAAGATTTTATAATAATATTCCTCGAATTCACAAGTGTATTCCTGAATATAACTCATTTTACAAATTTGTAATTTTTCTAACTGCTCTTGCAATTATTCTTATTCTTTCTCTGTTAGCTGTGGGACTTCCTTGTCCACCAAAGAATTCATTAGCAACATATTGCTAATATATATAATAAGACTTGGACTTAATTACCGTGATAGTGTGTGTTGATTTACTATGTGAAGGAGAAATTCATTTTTTGATGTATAAAAAAAAAATACTCTATCGCGATAATTAGGTCACAAGTCTTATTATATTGAAATCTGAATGGACATACAATAATACTTGTGTTAAAATTTTATACTCAATAGATAAGTTAAGAAATATTCTAATGGAGAAATACGTTCTTAGATTCTTTTTTATATGGTTGCTAAAAATATGAAGACTATAAAAACAATGATAAATATGGTTGGAATATGCCAAAAAAATTTACTCTATTGCGATAATTAGATCGCAAGTCGTTCTATATGATACTTTTGTTAATTTTTTAATCTCAACAAATATAAATTAGGAAATATTATAATTGATGGGAAATACATTGTCATTTTAAGATGTATGCAAAAAAAAATTACTCTATCATGATGATTAGATCGCAATTGTCTCACTATATTAAAATTTGAATGGACATACAATTATACTTGTGTTATATTCAACAGATAAATTAGGAAATATTATCACTGAGGCATACGTTATATATATATATATATATATATATATATAATTAAAATAATCTCACTCTTTGTAAAATAAATAAATAAATAATGATGGTATGAAATACTCGTTGGGGTAAGTGAGGAAATTGAAAAAAGTCGAATATAAAGGAAATATACACATACATACATGAAATGTTGCATGTGTATTTTTACGTAGTATTGACTCTTTTATATATCTACTTCGACTTTTAATTTATAAATATAATCTTTTAATTTATACCTTCTTAGTTAGTCTTTTACATGTGTAATTGATCATATTTTGAATTAATCTTTTAAAAAAAAAACATTGATGATGGTATGAAATAATTGTTGGGGTAAGTGAAGAAATTGAAAAAAAAAAGTCGAATATAAAGGATATATACACATACATATATGAAGGGTTGCATGCGTATTTATTACGTACTATTGATATTTTTTATATATTTACTTCGACTTTCGATTTATAAATATAATCTTTTAATTTAAACCTTCTAAGTCAGTCTTTTCATGTGTTATAGGATTTAATTATTTAACTGATCATATCTTGAATTAATCTTATAAGAAAAAATAAACAAAAATAATAATTGGGGTAAGTGAGGAAATTGAAAAAAAATCAAATATAAAGGATATATATACATACATATATGAAGGGTTACATGTGTATTTATTATGTAGTATTGAATTTATTTTTTATAGATTTGCTTCGACTTTCAGTTTATAAATATAATCTTTTAAGTTAAAAGTATTTCAAAAAAAATATACTTTTAAAAAAGCAGTTTTTAACAGAAATGTCAAACAGATCAGTTCTTTACGTATGTTATAACATTTAATTATTTAACGGGTCGTATCTTGATTAATCTTTTAAGAAAAATAAACAAAAAAGTAATGATATGGTATGAAATAGTCGTTGGGTTGCATGTGTATCTATTATATATGTTGACACCCAATTTCGAGCCCCTCCCCCTCGATAATAATTAATTTTGAGCTTCTTAAATTCCAAACAAGTTAATTAATTGACTTTATAGAATTTCAAAAAAAATTCGAGTAGTTTATATTTTGAATCATTAGTTTATAATTAAGTTAGTTATTTTATCTTGTCAAAACTAAGAAGCTCGTTAATTAATTAATGTCAACTCATTTTATTTGAACTTTGGCCGAATTTGCTAATCAAATTCAATTTGGTTACATTCTAAATTCAATTGGCTAATTTTGCAAATCATTTGGCCAATTCTTAATCCAATCCATTCCTTGCCAAAAGCAAAATTACTAAAGTACACTACATATGTTTACCTATTATCAATTAATCCCTTCTCTTTCATAAAAATTCAAAAATCCCTATTTTTTCCCCAATTCCTATTTTCCGGATACTTTATTGTGAAAGAAATCAAACCCATCTTCCTCACCCCCAAAATCTCGCCTATAATCTCTCCCACTACCAAATCAGTTACCGCTTTCAAAGCAATTTGATTTCCAAACGATTCAACAGTGTCAAAGTTCAAAATAGGTATTCTTCTTCTTCTTCTTCATTTTTCTTTCAAAATCAATTTTTTGTTTCAATCGATTTTGGATTATTTGTCACAATGGATCATCCCTCTTTTAATATTGGGATTTCCCAATTAATAACACCTAACAATGAACAAATTTTTGAATCTGAACACCGAAACTTGAATGAACAGAGGTCTAAAAGCTTGCATGCAACGACATTAATGGCGAATCGAACTTCTTCCAAGAGAAAATCGAAAACGAAAGTGGGATCATCATCTAAAGCAAAGGATGCAAAAACTAAAAAGAAAAGGGGTAGAAAGGTTGCCCCTCCCATTTTACGACCAACACTACCCATGGTATGTCTATCTTTTGCTTTTAATTTTACACATTGTTGAAAAATAAACGTATCTAGTGTATATTGTAATCTGTAGAAACACTGATTGTTGGGGTTTGAGTTTTACTTTTAAATTTGTAGATGAAAGATATGATTGTTGAAATAAAGTATCTGTTAATTGTGATTCATATATCTGTTTATCAATTGCTGATATCTTATTGTTGATTTTAAGGTTTCATTGTTGAAATAAAGTATCTGTTACTTGTTGATATCAAAGTTTCATAGTTGAAATAAAGTATCTTTTACTTGTGATTCATATATGTAGATGATAGAAAAATAAGTATTTGTTTTACATTTGTAGATGAAAGACTAGTTTAATGCAAGTTTTGTGTGCTGCGATTTGTATTTAAGATAGGCAAGTTTTGTAATCTGTAGAAACACTGATTGTTGGTGTTTGAGTTTTACTTTTAAATTTGTAGATGAAAGATATGGTTGTTGAAATAAAGTATCTGTTAATTGTGATTCATATATCTGTTTATTAATTGCTGATATCTTATTATTGATTTTAAGGTTTAATTGTTGAATTAAAGTATCTTTTACTTGTGATTCATATATGTAGATGATAGAAAAATAAGTATTTGTTTTACATTTGTAGATGCAAGACTAGTTTAAGGCAAGTTTTGTGTGCTGCGATTTGTATTTAAGATAGGCAAGTTTTGTAATCTGTAGAAACACTGATTGTTGGGGTTTGAGTTTTACTTTTAAATTTGTAGATGAAAGATATGGTTGTTGAAATAAAGTATCTGTTAATTTTCGATTCATATATCTGTTTATCAGTTGCTGATATCTTATTGTTGGTTTTAAGGTTGCATGGTTGAAATAAAGTATCTTTTACTTATGATTCATATATGTAGATGATAGAAAAATAATTATTTATTTTATAAGGCAAGTTTTGTGTGCTGCGATTTGTATTTAAGATAGGCGTTCAATTCGTTGTATGATATAGAGGTTATTTGTTGTACAATGTATCATATTCGTAGATATGCACATGAATGATGCGAAAACAGAATTTAACATATATGTAAGTTAACATTTTGTATCATGTTTAAATAGAAGCCAATGTATATACATAAGTAATATGATTTCCTGTGTCAGTAATGCAATTTTGGCATACTAAGTATAAAATGATCTGAAACATAATATTTTGAATCAATTATGATATTTCCCTTTTAGTTATGTATGCATCATTTATCGATATAGTTATTGATGAACATCATTTATCTTTCTGTAATTGCAGAATATGAAATATGTGATTAAACATATTCCAAAGCAACCTTTAAAGTTTGGTCCTACTTACAATTCTAATTTTAAAGAAAATTTAGAATTGTCAATAAAGGACGAAGGTATGAACATGTTTAAGGATACCATATTTGGCCAGTACCTTAATATCCCCAAGTGCCACTACCAAGGACAAATTACCAAATGTTTATATCTTCTAGAGGTTGAGCATGATAATTTGGACAAAGAAATCCATATTCGACATGCTAAAGGAAATGTATTGCAATTTTCTATTAGAGAATTTGCAATTATTACTGGTCTCAAGTGTACCGGAAATGTTAAAGATTTTACATATCCTATTTCAAAAATCAGTAGGCTGGTTCAGCGATACTTTCCTGGTCCAAATTATAACGTAACCAAAGGACGGCTGGTAGATCGTTTTGAGTTAGGTATTTGGGACAGCAGTGATGATGCTCTTCAGATGGCTATATTGTATTTCATTCATACGTTTGTTTTCTCCCAACTCGGTGATGCACCAATTCCTATAGAAGATTTCTTTATGGTAGAAGATGGCAGCTATAAACAGTTTCCGTGGGGACAACTTGCCTTCACGAGGTTAATGAAATCATTTAGGAAAGAGTATAAACCTGACAAACAAATGTATCGGTTGAATGGATTTCCATACGCACTTAATATTTGGGTGTATGAATGTGCGTCGGCAATGCATAACGAGATAGCTGTTAGAGAAGGAAATGGTATACCAAGAGTATGCAATTGGAAAGTTGTGGGTGCAAGGCCTAAATACGAGATGTTTATTGAAAACATCTTTACTGAGGTAATTAGTATATAGCATCCGTTTTTATTTTATTGTTTTATTTGTGATACATTATTTAAATAGTTCTAACGATGTTTTAATTTTTGTTTCTATAGAATGATTGTTCTAACGTGCAGCCAACTCAAGAGGAAATCGAATCACTTGATTTACCAAATAATAGTCATGTACCTCCAAATCGACCAGCCACATCAGTTGTTAATCAGGAAGAGGTGCAACCAAACGATGTTTCTGGTTTTGAAGAGTTTTCATCAAAACCTCCGGAGCAACTGTTAAGGAGATGCACACGTGTTTCTACCACAGGATCCACCCCACCCCCCAAGAGAAGAAAGGTTGCACATCCAACAAAGAATAATGTGCCAAAGACAACACCAAACGTACAAAATAATCACCCATTTCAAACTCCGGTTACACAACCCCTAAAGTTTGATAATGTATCTGGTGTTCATCTTAATACAGTTCCCCGAAGAACATCATTGGACAATGCAAGACTCGAGGATCTAGAGGGTCACATTAAGTCTTATGTAAGTAAACATAACTATGTCATTTAAACATTTTCATTGTTATTTATAATCTCACTTACTATGCTTAATTTGAATTCAGGTTGACCAAAAAATTAGAGCTCTTGAGGCGTTAATTATAAAAAATCATTCTGAGTTGATGAAAGCAGTGGCCGCGAAAGATAACAAAAGTGATAAGGTAGTATTTTTATTTTTTAGATTATCTTTTTAGTTTTGTGTTATACTCAATTTTTGCATCATGAAGGACATTGGTGGCATTTCTATGCCACATATAGTGGATGATGCAGTAGTCAAAGGTAATGTTGATTTAGAATCTGCTTCTGATCAATTACTCCAACAACCCATTTCACCTATGCACATGGATTTTGCAACTGTTGATCACAATGGTAATGCATCTGCTGTGGATGTTGAACAACGACTTGTTAATGAAGAAAATATTGCAAAGGTATACATATGATACTTAAATTTACATATACTTTATAATTCCTTCCTTATATTTTGTTTTACAAACATAGATTAAAGAGCCATTCAATAAGGATTTTGCAACTGTTCATCATGATGTTGATGCAAATGAAGTGGAGGTTGAACAACAACATGTTAACGAAGAAAATGTTGCAAAGGTATGCATATGATACTTGAATTTAATTATACAACTTAATGACTTTCAATCATTAGTTAATTTCATTAAAATTAAATTATTAACAATGTATAATTTACAAATGACTGATACTTTATTAATATTAATTCATATAATGAAATAATCATTGTTTTTTTTGTGTATCATTGGTGTACAGTAAACACTTAAATCTCGGTTGATACTATAATTTTTTTTTGAATCACTAGTAGCTAATACTTTGTAATTGCATCTTAATATATCTGTTTACAAATACAGATTGATGAGACATCCATTAAGGATCAGACTATGGAAGATTCAACAAATGTTATACCCACAATACACCATAGTGATTTTCCGATAGAAGAGTTTGTTCATAATAAGGAAGTGGTAAGTTAAGAGCTTTTGAATTGTTATAATTAATCATTTTTGAAATTAAATCGCAATGCTGTGTAATATTCTGTTTATTAGGAGGATGCAGTACATAAGGTCACACAATTGCACACAAAAGTATTGAGCTGTGATAAAGTTGTTGCTGATTCAATTAAACAAGACTCCAAAAGACATGCTTCAAATCCAGTAATTGTTGATACATCTGTCTGATTCTAACTTGTTTAATGCAAATGTCAACAGTTGCGTATAAAGTGTACTATTTTCTTATAATTTACTGATATCATGTAGGATTCTTCCAAAGCGGCATCTATTCCATCTGGCACTGAAATAGTCATAGATACAATTGTCTACAAACTTCCAAACGAGCCAATTAATGTCGCACCACTGAGTGTAATCATTCCTCCACAGCTAACCAACAGTGAAGATTTTCTATCTGATAGTCAGCTACCCACCCAACTTCCAATCAAGGAATCTGCACACAATTTTGATACAAAGACTCCAGCTCCACGTAACAGAATCCCATCAAAGATTTTGCAGTCTCCTTATGTGAATACTTTTGGATCCAGCGATAAGAGCAAGGGGAAAATAGACGATGACATTCGCCCGTATACTCCATTTGAAGGATGTGGCATTACCTACCAAGTTTCTTCATTTTTAATGCAAGAATACTCCCAGTGGATACAGAAGGGACTCCTCAAAACACATGCAAACAAGTAAGTATTTTTATTAATGTATCTTGTTCGCAAAACATATTCGAATAAGTAAGTTTTCGTTTTATATTATTTCTATACTATTATTTTGTATTAGCTTATTCTTATGTTGCTATAATCATTCTCATAGGAAACCTTCGGATGATAAATATAGAGGCAAAAATGCTCTATTTGGCTTTGATTATATGGATTTTGTTGTCGCATTTCCTTTGGACAAGAACTGGTTTTATACTATGTCACAGCCAAAAAAATGTTGGACTGATCAGGTACAATATACAATACAATTATGTATCATATACTTTTTATCATATATTGTTGTTTTATGTATTGTGTTCTTTTTTTCTTTAATTTTGCAGCACATAGATGTAATTTTTTACTATCTACGCAAGACGTCAAAATTAAGAAGCATGGATCAATACAGATACACTACATGCAACTGCTTGTTCAATACCTATATAAAAAATGCATACAAAAGGTACTATTGCAGTCCTGCAGATGATACTCTCAGTACACAGCAACACATTGCCCGAGCTGATGTTGTATCTGTATATGAAAGGTCCATCAAAGAAGTCATCAATGGTTTTTCTGTCCCTGCTGCTTTACCATGGCATCTAGTAGATGAGGTATATATTCCGATCAACTGTGATGAAGAATTTCATTGGGTGTTGGCTGTGGTTGTTTTAAGGAGCCGGTTAATCCGAGTTTATGACTCAAATTTAGGAACAAGGAACAAAAGTCAATGTGATGAGATAAAACAGTTGTCTATCATCCTGCCTAACTACCTTCATGATAGTGGATTCTTTGATAAAACCGACAGAATTGATTGGGCTACATTGGATGCATACAAAGACAACAAAACTGGTGAATTGATGGGTCCACAACATCCGTTTGAAGTGGAATTTGCTCGAGGCATTATGCAACAAAAAAGCGATAGCCTGTAAGTATTTAATCCACCCAGCTTTATTTACACATTTCCTTCAATTTATAATGTATCTTCTTTATGTTTTCAGCGATTGCGGAACATATGTAGCTGCTTTTGCTGAATTTCTAAGCGATGAAATCAAGGTCCCATCGATTCCTTTTCAAAGTGAATATCTTCGCTCAAGATATGCAACACTATTATGGAAATATGGTACCGACAAGGCCAATGCTGGATACGTTAGCCAGAATGATGATCCTATAAGGCTAAAGGTTGCTTCCATAATATTGCCAGATGATGAATTGTTTAATGTAGATTAGTTGTTTATTGACTGACTTACCGTAAAGATGTGAAGTTTTACTGTTTTGAAGATACATTAAGTGTTTTGTAGTATTCCTCTTGAGGTCTACATTATATTTCTAAGTAATTAATTATTATATTTTTGAAGAGCAGTTATTTTCACAATTTTTATGTCGCTTCTAAATTAATTTTCACTGCATTTTAATACCGTACATTAATTTTTCTATATTATAAGTATTATACATGTCAATGCAGATTTTACAACAGTGAATCCGATACAAAATTTCATCAATCATATTAAGTATATGATACAAAAAATAAAGTATCTTAAAATGACATAATTTTTGTTCACACAACACTGTACAATTTATATTTTATAAGATTATAAGATGATACTAATTTTTTTTTAATTACATAAATATTAGGTATATGATACATAGGTGTCTAAAACATTTCAGATTGATACAGTTTTATCATTTCATGACAAAGTTTCAAAGATATAAAGTATCATATACTTATTTTATACTAAAATCAATCTAAATTTTTAAATATCTTATACTTAATTTCCAGAAAACTATTTTTGTGCATGAAAACTCAAATTTCGCCCATAAATATCGAAATTTTATGTATATGATATATAATATTGGTAAAACAAACAAATTCTGATATTCTATTATTAGTAGATGCAAAATTTAGAAATAATATTATGTATATGATATATAATTGATTCATATGATACCTTTTTAAAATGTTGTCTCTATTAACTTTGGCACACATCACAGCTATTTGACACTATTAATCGATGTAAAAATTATAAAAAGCACATAGTATACCAATCTAATTTTTATAATAAATTGACAATCAATTAATGTTGCCAAAAACATAACATTATTCATTTATTGAATCATAAAATAGTAACCATTACGAATCTTTTGGGAAGAAAGTACATGTTCTTCTATTGTGACCTTCCTGTCCACATTGTCCACAACAGTTCGTGTTTGTGGTAATCTTTTCATATGGATTTTTCTTCCTCTTTTTTCTTGGCCTTCCAGGCATTTTTTTGTATCTTGGTGGCAAGACTACTTCTTCCAAAACAGATTCTGGAGCTATCCAATCACTTTTGTCTGGCATTGGTTCTATTGGAAGTGCATAAGTGTTTGTTAATGCATCATGTTTATAGTAATCAGAGCAGTAGGGATGTACATCTTTAATATTCTTCTTCTTCAAAACAGCCATTGCGTGCGCACAAGGTATCTCGTCATGTTGAAATCTACCACATGAACAAGTTTTTCTTTCAAGACATACAATGTATCTTATCGCACCTTCATACACTGCAAAGATATATTCAGAAGATGCAACTACCTGCAAATGTTTAAAAATTACAGATACATCAAACGAATTTGTAATTGGTATACTTAACAATATAACGAGAAGAAAAGTTAGAATCATAAAAATTGATAATACAATTATGTACCTTCATTTTCACACATTTGGACGCGTTTATAATCAATATTTCTTCAAATCTTCTCCCTAATGTTTCCTTTGTATAAGATGCTATTTCTCGATTTTTGCAATTCCAAGTACCAAATAGAATTCTAACTTCTTCCAGAAAGTCTATAATAGGTAATTGTCGTGCATCAACAAGGCAACCATTTATACATTCCGCTATGTTCGAAGTCATCATCCTCCCCCTGTTCACAGTTGCATGAGATCTAGCCCACCTTTCATACCCAGCATCTTGAAGATACTTCTTAACTCTTCCATCTATTTTTTCCACTTTAGCCATTAATTTTTCAAAATCATCTTTCCGATAAGCCTTTGCCATCGAATAGAAAATATCACTTAGTATGGTTCTGCTTCTCTTGTAGTATGTACACACATTTTTCCAGAGGTGCCATATGCATGCGAAATGAGGAATATTTGGATAAACAATACTTACACTCTTCAATATGCTTTCATTTCGATCTGATACAACACACATTTGTTCTCTATCACCAAATACATTTTTAAAGTGTTGGAAGAACCATGTCCATGAACAATCTTTTCCGTGTCTACAATTCCATAAGCTAACGGTAAGATACAACCTTCAAATTGAAACACATACCATTACGATTCTTTATATATGATTGTTCCATTATGTTATATTACTATCTTGAAAAATCAAATTAATAAACAACATGTCATACCTGCCCCATCGAGTGTACTTGCCGATACAAATGTCCCTCGATAAGATCTGCTAAGATGTGAAGCATCAACAACAACAACAGGCCTACAGAACTCAAACCCTCTCATCATTGGCCTTAATGATATGAAGAGATACATAAACTCATTTTTTTTCGACTTGTGCATACGTATATATGAATTTGGATACACAATGTTCAGCATATATATGTATTTTGGCATCTGTTTGTATCTGTCTGCAGGTTTACCCCTAATCATCTCCAATGCACGTTCTTTTGCACGCCATGCTTGTTGGTAAGAAATTTCAACTCCATATAGTGCCCTAACATCCTCAATTATATCGTTTGGAGTATGTTTTCTTTTATGATTCACTAACTTTGGAGCTGTCACACCACTAAGAAACCCAACAGTAGCTTGAACGTTACTTAATACCCTATCCCTCAATGGACATGTATGTTCACTATTGAAGTATCTCACTTTGAATATGTCCGTATTTTTCCTAACGGACGCCTTCAATTCCCAACAACAAGCATCTGAATGACATACTAATACGTAGCTGCAATAAAATAACAGTACACCAAACATTATTACAAAGACTTTTACTTAAATTGTAATCTGCACACAGTTCAATGACGACTCATATTATATATTTGATATACAAATCAAACTGTCAAGCAGAAACCCTTATGATACCTAACAACTACAATTGCACCATACACACGTTATTTGTGTATCATGATCAACACGATATCACATTCAAAATTCAATTAAACTGTCAAGCAGAAACCCTTATGATACCTAACAACTACAATTGCACCATACACACGTTATTTGTGTATCATGATCAACACGATATCAAAAAAATCATCAATTTTATAAGATTGAAGTATCACATACCTTTTGCTATCAGATCTCTTAACTCTAAAATTGAAGCTATGCTTAATTTTATATTTTTCCATAACAGCCATTAAAGTTGCCTTATCCTTGTACAATTGCTTCACTTCCACATTAGAAATATTTGTATCTGATATATAATTTTCCACCTCCATCTCTGGTATGTAATAAGAATCACAAATTTTCGATTCAACAATGCTTAGAGCCTTTGTGTCCATTTTTCCACCTTCAACACACACAATTGCACCTGTTGTTGCATCAAAATTATGTATATCTTCATCACTTCTATCTGATATATCAATGCATAGTGGATACATACCAAATTCTACCTCATGTTTCTTCACTTCTATGTACAATTTCACCCCCATATCATTCCGAATACACAATGGACATGAATTACCTTCTACAACGTATCTGATCTCTATATTTTTTTTTGATTCATCAATGTTCAATTCTGCTGCAATTGCTGATTTGAGATTAACCAACGAAATATTTTCCCCCACCACTATGCCATCAATTTTGTATTGCTCGTACCTAACATCACTTTCCCATATACCTGAATGCCTTATCAAGATGGAAATATTCATTACAGATCTTCACCCAAAAAAAAATGTTGGAATTTCCAGAGCTTTTCGTAAAACAAGAAATAAAAATTTCAAAATTTGAATTTCAAAATTTTAGTTCAGTAGTGTTTTAAGATTGAACGATTTGCAGATGCATTAAACGTATGAGTTAATTGCGGCAGTTAATTTTTAAATCCCTTAATTAACGCATAAATCTGTTAAAATCCCTTTTTTAACGCACTAACCTGATAATTACAGCTTCTTAATTAAAGTATCTGGCCGCATATTAAAGTATCCATAACACAATAAAAATAAGGGAATTTCGTAATTTATGAAAGTGTAGGGACAGGAAGTAATTTGTTCATTATACTATGTGCTTTATATAATTTTTACAAACGTTAAACCCGTTGCAAGATCATTTTGGGCCCTTTTTCCTTTTCCCAGCCGGCCCACTCCTTCTTTACGCCCATTACACCAATAATCATCAACAACAACCGTCCAGCCCACTCTTAAATTCCCAAAACAATATCACTCAACCCAATTCCATGTTCCCAACCCGGCCCACTTCTTGTTCAACAAATTAAAGAAGACCCACCAGTAGCGTCAACTACAACAAATGACGCCTAAAACAGAGCAATACACGGCTGACAAATGGCAGATGCGTGAACGACACCACCAATGCCATACACGCCTCACATCCCTCAGGCGGTGGCGAGTTCACGGAGAGGACACGGCGGTAGATGGAAATATAACCCCCAACGTCTCCTTCAGCATGCTGGTACATTTTTTGTACAACTTTTCCGTGTTTCCAGCTGCTATTTTGTCCTTGGGGTTGTGGGATGAGGCAACGTCGAGCTCCAAGGACGATGTGAATCGATCCAGCCGTCCATCCTCCATTCCTTTTCCGGAATGTAGTTGAAATTTCAAAAAAAAGCTTGTTGTCCCTTAATGGTGTAAGATTTTTGAGGATTTGAATTTCAAATTGGGCCCTTTCTATTGGAAGTTCAGCCATTTTCCCCCTCAAAGTCGAACCCTAGCTCCTTTCTATATAAGACTTTACTGTTTCAGTATTAAGAGGGGAGGGAATTTTTTAAAAAGAGATTTTTCAGTTGGAAAATTAAGAGTAAAAAACGGGCTGGATTTTCTTTAGAACAGTGACTCCTAAACTCAAGAAATTATATACACTTTCCTCTAATCCTAAGTTGTGGGAGAGCCTTTGTTTGCGTTTGGTTCGCATTTTGGTGGTCAGTTGCTCGAGATTTGAATTTGTGTGGTGGAAGAATTCGTCTTGCTCGCTACCGTCTCGTTCGCCGCACCCCTGAAGGTAATACTCCTCTTTCAACTCAAGCATTCTACTTTAACGTGTTGTTGTTTGATTTGACTCTGTGAAGTTGTTCGTATGTTATTTTTTGGGATCATTTTTGACTCGTTTGTTGGCTGCAAATCAGTAATAAATCACGTTAGTTAGTCCATTTTGTTGCTTTTTTTTTTTTTTTTTTGTTTGCTTTAAAGGTTTGTTGTTTCCCCTTGGTCCCGAGTTCTTGCTTTCTCATTGTTAGAATCTTCTTACTTCATTTTTATCTCGACTGGTAAGCTGTGAAAGTTATGATTCATTCTCGAAGGTCGAAGTCACCTTCTATAGGTGATTTCGATTTTTCAGAAGCTGATATATACATACACGTTTTTTTTTCCTTCCTGTTGCTTAAACCCATATAAGTCATATGAATTGATTGTTTTACTACTTTATTCGCTCCTTCGTATTGCCCGCCTTTAAGGCTGAGAACCTTAGTCCGCTTGTTAATATTTCGCATTTGCTAAACCTTGTTGCTAACGATCTTAATGCATTCCCTTCGTTATCCTTCATGCTGTTCTTTTTTTTTTGTTCACAATAAATCTGCCTCATTTACTTGTTTTCGGTACCAACTTCTAGCTTATTTTCGATAAATTGCGAGTATGTAGTATCGTGAATGCGTAGCCATCTTCTCGGTTTTGCTTGTTTGTTCATTTTTAGTATGCTTCTATGGTTGTTAAAATTGATACATGGTTTCTTCAACATTTTTTTATTCTTCTTTTACTTAGTTCGGTTAGCATATTAAAATGTTAAAACCAGTAGCAATTTGATCAACTTAATAATCTATTTATTTTTAGGTGGAGCATTTAAGCTATATTTTCCTTAACTTGTTGACACGAAAGCCATTTGCAATAATGTTGCCATGATCATTTTTAATTTGTTCTTATTTTGTTCCAAGTTTATAGTAGTATAAAATTTGTTTATTTTCCTTTTTTTTTGGGTAAAAGTCCAGTAAGCATGCTAGCATGACTTGGTCATTTTGTGTCATTTTTATGATTCCACATCTTATTTCCTTGGCTAACGCAATTATCTTATGTGCATGTTGTCATTTGCACCTTTGGTTATCAAAGTAATTGATGGTGATTTGCTCTTCTTTTTTCCTTGATTTGTGAGTATGTCGCTAAATGGCAATCTTGAGGTGTTTGTGTGAAATGGTCATGATTTTCCTAATCACTTCCTTTAAATTGGATTAGTTGTCGGTATACCTCTCTATGATTTCCCTTATGAGATTATATGTTAATTTGCTTGGGTCACTTTTTCTTTTTTTTATACATAAATTGGTCTACTCCTTTCAATATTTATTGTGATTAGATTGCACGTTAATCCTTACTTTTTCTTTTGTTGTGATACATGTAATCTATCGATGAGTCCTTTGGGACTTAGGCTTTTCCCTTGTGCATTTCGGATGGGCCATAAAGGCCCCAATACCCTCTCTTCATCGAGTCAGCCGTCATGGCAAATTAAAGAGGCAGGTATAAGGTGGAAGACGATAGATACGGGCTGGAAATTGAGTTTTCAAATTCCGGAAACTTGAAAACAAGCTGAAATACAGCTTGTATACACTGGTATACAAGGTGAAAATGGTGATACACAGGGAAAAACGTGAAAATACAGGTGGAAATGCAGAAATACATAGTTAAAATAAAATTTCAGGTCCGGGAGTCCGAAAATTGGCGGTATACATGGTGTATACCTCGAATATACACTTGGTGTATATCATGATCAATGAAGATGGAAAAAGGGCCAAAAGCCCAATGAATTTTTATTTTATTTTTTTTCCGCAGATTTGGGAAGGCCCAAATTCAATATATCTCCCCTTTGCTCCTATTTATTTGATATTGCATTTGACTAACCTTTATTTATTTTATGGTTTAATTTAACTAAATTCCCAATGATAGCCATTTCATTTTTTTTTTGTATTCAAATTAAAATACTTATATGTCATACTTAACTTTAATTTTCATTATTAATCTTGTCAACTCTTGAAGTTACTTCCCTGTAGAATGACCCCCTTTGTTTACTTCCCCTAAAAATAAAAATTAAAAAAATAAAAAAAATTATTAATTAGAAAAAAAATAGTAATAAATAAGTAAATAAAAAATGAGTTCTTTTACTTAGTTAAATTTTAAAAATTAATCAAAGTCATTTTAGTCAAATCGCCGGTCAACCGCAAGTTAGCGGGCATTCCGAGGGCCTAACGCCTTCTCGGAATGTACATTGAACTCGAATCCTTGTTTTCAATCGATTTTATTTGTTTGAGTCTTTTGAAAAACCTTATATTTTTTCTTGATTTTTTACTAAAAATTAAGTGACGGCTCTGTTCTTTTTTGGAAATTCGATTTCTCTTAAACCATAAGTTTAATCGACTTTTCAAAAACTTAGTCATTTTTATTTTATATATATTTTCGAGTAAAACAATATAATATTGACCTTTTTTTTTATATATTTGCTTCGACTTTCTATTTATCAATATAATTAAACCTTTTTAGTCAATCCTTTACATGTGTTATAATATTTAATTATTTAACTGGTTATATCTTGAATTATTTTTAAATAAAATATATAATTTTTTGTTTTATATATATTATTTGAATAAAATCTTAGTAGTACACTTTTCTATAGTCAAAGTATATTCCTAAGAGTGATAATTAATAAGAATATGCTAAAATATATTTTCTCCTTCTTCTATTCCTCAGTTCTAATAGAATGCATATGAGTCGACATTTGAATTTAGTGACATATTTGTATTATTTTGCAATAATAATATAATTACTTTTGCTTCATCTCTAACATGTATTCTGGAACCAATATGGGTTGTGGTGCACTGGTGGGAGTGTTTCACCCTTAATCAGAGATCTCGGGTTCGAGCCCTGGGTATGGAGAAAATCTTGTTGGGAGCGCCACCCCCGAATGGGCCCTGCAGTGCGCGATCCGAATTTAGTCGGAGCTCCAATGTGGGCTCCGGACCCCGGGTGGGAAACCAAAAAAAAGACACGTATTCTGGTTAAAATCCATAATATTTATTTGAATGTATATGTGAACATGTGTTCACTAATATTTTGAAATTAATGCACAAGTTCTTTAAGTACAAATATCTTCATTGCATGTCCATGTAAGATATTCAATTTTTACTAGGCAACTTTGATGGTGTACTTTTTCATTAATTGTTTTTTGCCTTTTTTTTATATTTGAGCTTTTCTTTCTAATTAGGGGATAAATCGTCAAACTAGTTAATTTTTTTTTTCTAGTTTCTCTTTCATTAATTTCTTTTTGCCTTCTTTATATTTTGGCTTCTCTTTCTAATTAGGGGATAGATGGTCAAAAACTCAAAATAGTCAAATATTTTTTTTTCTAGTTTCTCTAATGGATATATAATTAGAAAACTATACAAAATAGTTCTAATTGTAAAATTATTATCCACATTAGACTCAATCCAAATTATCTAGGGCAATTTACAGAAATAATATATATATAACGTTATTTACGAATTCTAACATATTTTTTATTCTTACACAAATTATAGTTACTTTTCTTACCACAAATAGCATCAACCAACAGGGAACTAGCCGTCCGCATATCTTAACATAAGCCCAATGTGTTTAATATATTGGAAAGAGGGAGTATTATCATATCTTTAAAATAAATGGCCAATTCATTTTAAAAATATAATACATTTTTAACATATCTTAAATATAATAATTCTAATTATATTAAAATTATATTTGAAATTTAGATATAATACATTTTTAACATCGCTAATAAGAGAAAAATATATACAACAATTGTAATACATTTCAAATTCAATATTTTCCTATATAGGATATTATAGGCATGTTTCAATGCACATGGTGAATATATAACTAAAATATTTTTAATACAAATATGTCATAAGTATTATATGTGAATTTCAAACATTCCGGTACTATTTAAATTAGTTTACATTATTAGAAATGTATTATATTTGTCTGGAATAATAACTATCGAATCTATAGTAATGTATAATATTGAATTCAAATTATATTGTACCTATCATTTATATTTATACAATTTTAATACAATTTTTCCAGAGATTCACCTCTTCTTTTTTGGTAAATCACCACCATCAGACCACCGATTGATTATATTTAATACAGTTTTGATACAACTTTAATACAATTTTCCAGAACTTCACCTAATATATAACTAAAATATTTGTAATACAAATATATTATAAGTATTATATATGAATTTTAAATATTCCGATACTATTTAAATTAGTCTACATTGTTAGAAATGTATTACATTTGTTCCGGAATAATAATTATCGAATTTGTAATAATGTATAATATCAAATTTGAATTGTATTATAAATATCATTTATATTTATACAATATATCTTAATACAACTTTAATACAGATTTTCAGAGCTTCACCTCTTCTTTTTCGTAATCACTATCACCAGACCACCGATTGTTTATATTTAATACAATTTTGATACAACTTTAATACAATTTTTCAGAACTTCACCTAATATATTTTTGTACAATTTTAATACAGATTTATATCAAATGATTATTAAAACAAAAATTATGTCATATATGGTAATAAAAATAAAGTAACACTTAAAAGCGTAATTAATCAAATAAAGTATATTATTTATGTAAAAATTTCAACTATCTATCCTTAATGGATTCATGGTCCAAACTATTTACCCACTTACACCACTTTCTCATTTCTTATTTCGCGCATGATGACATCATTACTACTATGAATTAATCATATGTGATACTTCGTCGGTATATTGATACCATAGTGTAATCATATAGGATTGACTTAATCCTCCGTGATACTCCGTCAGTATATTGATACCCTATCGATATCATATAAGATTTGACTCTTTTTTTAAGAAATAAATAAGAAAAAAATAAGAGAATTATTAAAGTCATAATCTTATTTATTAAACTCTAAACTAGTAGAAAATATATTCTTCGTGATACTCCATCAGTATATTGATACCATATCGGTATCATATATGACTAAGCTTAATCATATGTGATACTTTGTCAATATGTTGATACCCTATTGGTATGATGTAAGATTGAACTCTTTTTTTAAGAAACAAATAAGAGAAAATTATTAAAGCCACAATCTTATTCATTAAACTCTAAAATTAGTAGAAAATATATTTTCATGTTTTTTTTCTCTTTCTGCAAATTTTAAAAAAAGTTGTATCTAAATTATGACTCTTTTTAAACTGATTTTAAATTAAAATATTGAAGAAATGAAACATATCTCAATGATAACACGATAGTATGTAGATATACCATAATGGTATCACAGATGATTGAGTAGTCTCATCGAAAAACTGAAGCAAACCTCAATGAAAACACTGCTCAGTTACTCATTGATACCACCAGAGTATATTATACTTTGATGGTATCAAGGAGGAAAAAACCATCCTTCAATGACGACACTGCTCAGTTACTCTTTAATACCATCATAGTATATTGGGCAAAGGGTCAAATATACCCATGTACTATTGCAAATAGTTTACATATACCCCTCGTTATACTTTCGGGCTAAATATACCCTTACCGTTATACTTTGGGCCAAATATACCCCTCATCAGTTAAATATTTGAATCTCAATCTTAAAATAGACAAGTGGAGGGTTGAGATTAATTTGAAGTACCCATATCCTTTTTTGTCCAAACAACCACCCAAAATAACTCATAACCCAATCCAAATAAAGCTTCTAATATCAACATACAACAATGGAGTAATGCCACGAAAATAACAATCTTCGATTCAATTTTGACCACTTCAATAATAACCGTATTCATCTAAGTTGATGATTCTCACATCCGAACACACACAGTCACTTCAAAATCTCAACAACTTGAATTTTTGATGAGTCAACAGTGAAAAATTATTGAATAACTTAGAATTTTTTTTAAAACTCATCGTCAAATTTAAAGAACCCAAAAGGCCAAAACTGAATTTAGCTCAATAATATCCGCCAAGAGAAAATCTCAGCTAAAAAAATACTAACCCAATTTTTTTTCAATATTCCATTGATTTACAACAACTTCCATTCACAAATTTTAGAAGTAATTCTGCCATAAATATGAATGTCGATTCGAAGACCCAACAATTTCGTTTCCTACTTCTCCACCAAATGTGCCTTATAATTTTAGCGGGTGAATCGAAACCAATGAAATTTCAAGCACCATATCAGTTGAACTTTCAAAAAATTTCAGAATTAAACCGAGACAATGAACTCAATAAGAATAACATACAGTGAACTATTTTTAAAAAGTTTGAAATTTTTTTCATCGTGTTGTATTTTTGATTGGCAAAACAAATGAAAACAATAAGTACAAAAATCGAATTCAGGTACTGCATGAAGCTAATCCATTAATAATGTTTTTGACAGACAGTTGGTTGTGCTTTTGTTTGCTTATAAATGGGTTTGGGCAAAAAAGTGTTTAAGTGGGTTATTTTGGGTGATGGTTTGGACAAAAGGATATGGGTACTTCAAATTAATCCCAACCCTCCACTTGTCTATTTTAAGATTGAGATTCAAATATTTAACGGATGAGGGGTATATTTGGCCCAAAGTATAACGGTAAGGGTATATTTGGACCGAAAGTATAACGAAGGGTATATGTAAACTATTTGCAATAGTACAGGGGTATATTTGACCCTTTTCCGTAGTATATTTATATACTGCAATATACTGTGATGGTGCATTTAAGGATAAATTTTTTACTTTTTTGGGTATAAGTGTTCTTTTCCCTATATAACTAGCCGTTACAAAATGATGCATATTGGATATATAATATTATTTCAATTTTTTTAGTTCGGTATATTAGTTCAATTTGAAAAGAAGCACAAAAACATATTTGTGATTTATAATGTGAATACAAGTCAATACATTTTAATACAATAGAGCTACATTGACGACAAACACCTATTTAAATAATTACAATTAGAGATTTTTATGGAATAAAATTTCTCTTTATTGATCGAGTTAGGTAAATATGATCAACGTTCATTATTTTCATAAACTTACATATAGGTTAGATGAATAAGAAGTTCAACAGACCAATTTTAATGTTCCACATTCAATTTTACTATACACTTTTTCTTCTTCTTCTTCTTTTAAAAACTTCGACGTACCGTAAATATGAAATATGAAACATATCGAGAGGATTTCATATTTAAAATTTGAGATTGTTTAGAGGAGATTTTGAGTTGGTAGAGATTGAATAGTCTGTGTATACTTCATGTATAGTTAGGTATACTTCATGTATAACTACACTATATTCAGTTTTTTGAGCGTATCATAATGTATAGCTCATGTATCACTACAACAAATGTGATTATCAAGGACAAATAATTTTGTCATTAATAAATCATATTTCGTCACTAAAAATCTTGAGTGATGAAAAAAATTTCGTCAAGCAGTCGTCCCTAAATGTGCGTCTCTAAAATTATTCAAATACGATTTAGTGCTTCGTCGCTAAAAGTATTATATTAACTACAAAAAGAAGAATTGTCGCCAAATGAACAATTATTTGTAACAAATTTATTTGTCATAAAAAGTATAATTTGTTTGTGGTTAATAGTATCTTTTGTCACTAAAAAGGTTATTATTACCGACAAAATTGTATTGTTGCTAATTAATTAGTTCAAACAGTGACGACATCAATTGTCTCTAAAGTTATATGTATTTCGTAGTTGAACAAATGTAATTTCGTCACTAATGACTACTTTTTATATACAAAAATAAATTTGTCCTTAAATGTATAAATTAGGGACAAATTTATCATTCTAAAAAAGGGTAATAATTCTGTGGTTAAATCTATTCATTTTGTCAGTAAAAGTATTGTTTTTACCGACAACATATATTGTCACTATAAATTATCATGATTAGTGACAATTATAATTGTCATAAAATAAAAAATTAATTCATATTCAATAAAAAAGAGGATATTGGGACAAATATATTTTTGTCACTAAATGTAGTCAACTTATGTCAAATTTATTTATTTTGTGACAAAAATATTTTGCCTTAAAAAGCTTGATTTAGTCGTTGCTAAATGTTACCTTTAATGACAAAATCTTTTGTCACTAATTGCATTCATTGATGACATTTAATTATTTTATATTAGTGAAATTTTTTAAATTATAGAATTGCATAAATTAAAAATTAAATAATAAAACATGCTAGATTATAATGAAATCTATCCATTACAATTAAAAATAACTAAAATATCTGAAGGTACTTTAACAAGCTCCATAAACTAAAGTAAAATATGTCCAACAACAAGAAAATCTAACTGATATAGAAGAAATATTACTCCTAAACCAAGACAGAAAAGTAGAAATTTCTTCCAAAGTATCAATAATATGGTGATACTTGTCTTGCATTAGTCTTGATTCAATTCTCACCTTTTATACCTGTGTAAAAGAGAGCGAAAAGAAATTCATAAGAGTTAATAAAAAGTAGAATCTGTAACACAATATGATTTTTCATATGTTGTAATGTCCTGTTTTATGACCACTGCAAAAATAAATCCTATAGAATGTGAAGCTATATATTAGCTATACATTTGCTACGATAAAACTCTATTTGTTTCAGGGATTAGACTGAACATATTTTAACTATATGAAATGTTTAAGCTTCTAAACTCACTGCTCATAATTCAAAGAATGAAATTTTTTATTCTTCTATCTTGCAATAAGATAGACATTCCTGCTGATATCTTTTTGTCCAAACCTGTCGACTACCCCTAGTTAAATAACTAACTCGAAAGTCAACTCCCAACTAATAACTAAAAATCTGAAACTGGCAGCATCTACGTTGGCCATCCACGGACCGTCAATTGGTTAATGGTCCGTGGTTTGGTCTCGTGGTTTGGGTCTGGGAGTGTAAATGTTGCAGGTCTCTAAAAAAACTAAGTATGGACTGACGTTCATGATTGACGGGGCGTCAATGGCCATCCGTAGGCCACCTCCAAAAAGCTGTTTTCTTGCAACTGTTTGGGGGACTGTTTTGGGGGTCTAGTTTCCAAACGATTCCATGGTTTAGTTTAGGGTCTTTTTAGCTTAAAAGGGTCATTAACTAACTAACTAAACAACCTCATAAGCCCTTAATCAATCGATCAACTAAACTCCAAAACACAAACCTAAAACTAGAGGGCTGGAAAGTTGGCAGCACCTACGCTTGCCCATCCATGGACCGTGGATGGGTTCATGTGGCGTGGACTGCCTTCGTGGTTCTTGACTGAGGCTTCCCTGTTGTAGGGAACCAAGTCTTGATGCAGGCCTGATCCACGAACCCAATCCACGGGGCGGGGATCAATTGACGGCTCGTCAATGGCCTTCGTAGGCAAAACTGTTTTTGACAGCTTTTGGCCAAACACTTAGGTCCTCCTCAAGGACCCCTTGGGTGGTCCTTGGGGGTCGTACCCAGACTTTTTGACTTTAAAAATATTATTTTACCTATTTAAAACCTTTTTACAAGATTAGACCATCATATGACACTCCCAAGCCTTCCCAAGGCCTAAGAACACCTACTAGTTCAATTTCACTAGTTTCCGGACCTCATGGTCGTTTCTTGACGTTTAGACTCTTAACTCTTCCAAACTAAGTTAATTACATTAGTTTAGGTCTAGAAACATCATTTAAACTTTTTTTAAGTCATTAATCATAAAGTAAGGCTCTAGCTTAGGTCATTGGATTTCCAGGGTGTTTCATGTTTATTTCATGACATCTTCTAATTATCATATTAACATGTTTTTGACTTTTGTTTATTAGAAATGTTGTAGTTAAATGTTATTACTCATTGAGCTGGTGATTTACTCCCCACTTTTTTTTGTTGCACAGATCACAGGTGACGTCGACAAGACTTTAGCTATAGTGTACGAGTTGACAAATCTATAGTTCACGGGGATTGCTTTGTGTGGACAAGAAGTTGTTTATTTACTACCGCCCTTTTCTTTTGAACTCTTAGAGTCGCTTTGTTAATCATTTCACTAGTGTCATGCGTAATTTTCCATTATTGGAAACTTAATTTTTTTTCTATAGGCCCAAAAACAGGGGAAACTTTGTCCAATTTTTTGTAAATTTTCATCAAGGCTTGCCTTTAGCATCCCACCATTTAACATCGGTCATGATCCTAAATTGAATTGTAACACAAGTGATGCAACTAATGAATGCATATCATCCATGGACACAAGAAGATCATTTGTGTGTAGTAATCTTAAGGAAATCATAAAAATATTTTATAATTGGATTAGATATTATGACAATGTGATTGTGCGGTTTAATAAATATTAGAATGGTTGGAGTGAATATTGTGTTTGAATTTAGTTTGTAATACAACTTAAACATATGCATATGACTTTTATTAGCTGCAATTGTTCCAACGGATCTTGATATATACCTTTTCATTGAGTCCATAATTGCACTATTCCACTTGGAAATTTAGGTTGTAGCCATTTGAACATATATTTTTTTGTGACAATTTTTTTTGTAACTAAATTGTAGGTTAAATAGAGACAATAATACGATTGTCACTAATTGTTTGAACTATTAGTGACAAAAATTACGGTCACAATTGAATATAAAATTTTGTTGCTAAAGTTTACTATGATTAACTACAAATTCTAGTTCGTCACCTATTGTCAATATATTTTTTTGACAAAGTTTTTCATATCTAAAATCTAACTAATTTTAGGACAAAAAATGATTTGTCACTAATGAATCAATATATATTTTCGTGACGAAAAAAATTTGTATTCAAAATTTATCTAGTTTTAGGACAAAAAAATGATTTGTCACTAATATATCTATGTACTTTTTGCGACAAAAATTTTTTGTATACAAAATTTAACTAATTTTAGGACATAAATGGTTTGTCACTGATGTGTCAATATATTTTTTGTGACAAAAAATTTTCGTATTCAAAATTTTCCTAAATTAGGGACAAAAAATGATTTGTCACTAATTGAGAATATCATTAATGACAAAATAATGTGTCACCGGTGACTTCAGATTCGTGGCTAATAGTACTCAACAAATGGCGCCAATTTACTTTTTGGTGGGAAACTCAATTGGACAAAACTTCGCCACGAATTATTGTGTTTCGTCACTAATAATATAAGCCTCATGTATTTAACCACAAAATTTAATTTTTGTCACTAAATGTGAACAATTTGTGACAAATTTCATGCCGTAGCTAAAATTTTCGTAGCTATATATCACATTTGTTGTAGTGTATAGATAAGCTATATTTAACTTTTTGAGTGTGTATCATAATGTATAATCAATGTATATTATCTATGACTTAGCTATTTTTTATGTAAATAAAACAAGACTATATTTATTAAAAGTTAACTACTTTATTATATATATTTGAAACTATCCCTTAAATTTATTCATAATAAAACAATTAATCAAAACAGATTTGTAAATTGATCAATTTATTATGTATTGGTTCTTTGTAAATTACATGCCTTTTAATGTCTCCTGTGTATAGTAATGTAAATTATCTTAGTTATTTATAATAATTTCTATTTTTTCATCTTCCTTGGTATTAACTTTTTTTTTTACAACCTTTCCTGTTCTATATAAAAGTCCACAATAAGATATCTTTGTCCCATATTATTCTAATTCTCTTTGTGTCGCATAAGCCTTTAGGGTAAAAATCTATCAAGACCTAAAGCAAAGAATACCATCTCTCAGGGAGTCTTTTTATTTTGCATAATTCGAGTTTTGAATTCTCCTCACGCTTTTTCCATCATGATTTTCTCTTTGTGCGAAAATCGAATTGATCAATAAATCAAATTGAAAAAATATTATTGGGTTATTATTATTGAGCTATTGGGTTCTTAATGAGTTTATAAAAGAAAGTTATTGGGTTATTGGTTCGATTTCGATTTTTACTATTGGGTTATTGGGTAAACCGATAAGCAGTAAGACGGTAATAATTTACTACTTTACCCTTTCTAAATATTAATAATTTAATATATAGCTAGACACTATAACTATATCAAATTATCAGTACTCTACCCGCTTCACACTAGGCCGCTTTAGTCTTTAATGTTTACTCAAAACATAAAGACTAAAGTAAGGGTTAGCAATTGTAGCTTGATTCTAGTTTTAGTTTAGTCTTGTTGGACTATTTGATTCTAGTTTTAGTTTTAGTTTGTAATTGTAGGTCGTAACTTTTGCAAGTTTGTAAAAGTCTGTAATTTGATCAACATCAGAAATTTCATACTATATTTTGATGCAATTTCTCATTATTTTTCTTGTTTTACTATATCAAAACATTTAGAGAAGTGAGTAATCATATAGTATTTTATGGACATTTTCTTATTGGCTAAACTGAAAACTAAATCGATAAAAACTAAAATTCGGTAAACCAAAAACTGATAAAAAATATCATTTAATCCCAAAGTATGTAAATGGAAAGGTAAGCAAGGAAGAAGAACCCATACTGGTGTTGTGATTGGAAGATCTTCTTTTGGCATGTAATCCGGCGACCATTTTTGGAGCGGCATCTGGAGACCTTCAGGTTCAATAACTCTTCTCTACCAAATAAACAACGTTGATGAGTCAAACTTTTAACTACTTGCATGGATGAACATTTTCTCAAAGTTTAATGTCATATTGAGTCTTTTTCCTTTAAAAAAATGATTAATTAATGACTTGACTGAATCATAATTGACCATGTGTAAAAAATGGTTTGGCAAATTCGGAACTGTTTTCAGTTAACAAATAATGACATTGATGAACATTTTCTCAAACGAAAATGTCATAGAAGAGCTAAACTTTTAATGGATGACATATATGAGCCTTTTCTCAAATTTTGAAGAAATAGTGGAGCCTTTTCCTAGGGGTGTGCAAAAACCGAACCAAAAAAAATGTTATTGGGTCATTGCTATTGGGTTATTAAGCTAACAGGTTTTTAATGGTTTTATAAAAAAAATTATTGGGT
Source organism: Solanum verrucosum (assembly GCF_900185275.1). Classification (NCBI taxonomy): domain Eukaryota; kingdom Viridiplantae; phylum Streptophyta; class Magnoliopsida; order Solanales; family Solanaceae; genus Solanum; species Solanum verrucosum. The sequence continues at coordinate 1,307,015 of NW_026020194.1, forward strand.
TATTGGTTTGGTATCGGTTTTTAGTATTGGGTTATTGGGTAAACCGATAACCTATTAAGACGATAGTAAGTTACTACTATACCCTTCATAAATATTCAATATTAATAATTTAACATAACAAGACACTATATCAGTACTCTACACTACGGTCTACACACTTCACACGTCATAGAACTTCTACTTCACCTCAGAAATTTCATATTATGTTTTGGTTGTAACATGTTATTGTAGCCTTCATACTACATCTACTCTTATTGATGCAATTTCTCATTAGATTTCTTGTTTCACTATATCAACGCATTTACAACTGATTTGCTTGTCTCATTGTATCATGCCAAATTGTTAGAGGAGTGAGAAATCATATATTGATTTTATGATCATTTTCTTATTGGGTAAACCGAAAATCGAACCGTTAATGACCAAAAATCGATAAATTGAAAACCGATAAAACACATGTTATTGATTTAGCATATTTAAACACCGAAAACCAATAAACCAAACCGATCATACATAAAACTAAACCGAACCGACCGATGCACACCCCTACCTTTTCCCTTATGTTTACAATCAAATCAAAATGAAAGGCAAAGAGAATAAAAAGAATAAATATAATCAAATACAAGACAATTTTTTTTACATGTATTAACTTATTTTAAATACAAGGCAAATAAAATAAGATTATTTTCTTAAAAAAAGAAATATATGAAAAAAACATTTATACACACGACCCCAGGTGAATATAACCACAATTGATTGAATTGCGTCTTGACTCCACATCATCATAAAAGGAGTATGAAAATATAGAATAAATGAGTTCGAGGGGTGGGGAGGAGAGGGGAGAGGGTAATGGGACCCTAGTAAGTTTAGGCATATCAATGAAATTTCGTGTATAGTTCAAAATGATACTTGTGCCTTATTCCTAGGGGTGTGCAAAAACCGAACCGATTGATAAATCAAACCGAAAAAAATGTTATTGATTTATTGGATTAACGGTTATTTAATGGTTATAAAAAAATTTATTGGGTTATCGATTCGTTATTAATTTTTTAATATTGAGTTACAACCGATAACCCATTAAGAATATAATAATTTACTATTTTAATTTACTATTTTAATTTTTAGTTTATATATATATATATATATATATATATATATATATATATATATAATGTTAAATAAAAAATATTAATATAATTAGTAGTATATTAGACTAAACATATAAAAACCCTTCGCAATAATTAACACTATTTAAAAGTTAACTCTTCTCTCTACTTTTAGTTATTTAACCTTTAGGTTTTACTTTTTAGTATTACTTATTTACTTTAGTTAGTTTATAATTGACTAATATTAGCTTTTGCATGATTGTAAATATCTGCAATTTGATTAACGTCAGGAATTCAAATTGTGTTTTTTTTTTAATTTTAAAAATAACGTAAGAACTTCATTTAGTTGGGTCTTTTCTTTATATATGATTTACCATAAGCATGGCCTCATTTGCTACTGTTATGACTTTTGTCTATGATTTGATTTTATTTGATTCTCTTTATTGCATAAAGGGGACCTCACTTCATATATTATGGTGATCGACAATTGACAAAACTTTGTACCAAAATACAACAAGTTGGTCCCTGTTGTCCGATCCCGTTTGGGATGATTATTTCGATGTATGCGTATCACGTCAAATTATTGGATAAGTTATATATTTGTTTTGAAATCAAACCGTTAAAGACCTAAAATCGATAAATTGAAAACCATAACAAATATCTTACTGGTTTGGTTATCGGTTTAATATATTTAAAAATTGAAAACCGATAAATTGAATCAATAATACTTAAAACCGAACTGAACTAACTGATACACACCCCTACTTATTGCTAGAAAATATTTACACAATCATTTATTTATGAGTTAATTATGTATATATTCTAATGAAAAAGCATTAATTTGTAACATAATAAGAATGGAAAGTGACATGTTAATACAAGTCAAATAATATTATTATTCTAATGAAAAATCATTAATTTGTAACATAATAAGAATGGAAAGTGACATGTTAATACAAGTCAAATAATATTATTATTTAATTAATAAGAATGGAAAGTGACGTGTTATTACAAGTTAATTAATATTATTACCATGTATACTTGCTCATTTTAGGTAAGAAATCTAGGTGGATTTCCTTTGACTCTCTATATAAAGTGCATTATTTTACATCATTTTATATAATTTCATCTCAATTCTCTTTTTGTTTTCTCCTTCTACCCTTATACATTATACTTTCAATCAAAACTCTAATGAACTCTCTATTCGGATACACTTTTTGGTAACAAAACCAAAAGAAGTTCTCTCTGATTGTGAATCTTCATCATGAAAATCATCGTCACGAGCACTTTATTGGATTTTAATCATTAGTAAGCACAAAACTTTCATCTCCTTCTTTTCCTCTCTATCATTGATTAGTTACTCCATTTTGGTCCCATGAACTATTTTACATTCACTTAATATAGATTGATTCAAAATTATATTCAAATTCAATATAGTATCGATGGGTACATAATAAATGTATTGATTCGATTCTTCTTAATGAACAGATTTGGTCATATGTTTTGACTCAAAGGGAATAAGCTGACAGTTTTGAATCGGAGGAGAATTCTTTAAATATTCGGTATTGACATCTTTTCCAATTGCTAATTGTTCTTCTAACCGGGTGAGGTAAACCTTCTGTCATAGAATTTCCTTCACCAATGCATCGCTAGCATTTAAATCATATTAATTTTGTGTACTTACGTTTGAAGCATTTTTTAAAGGGGAAGCATCATTCTCATTCTTTTGAAAATAATTTATAATTGAACCTCAAGTTTAATCAGTGTATCTAATCATATATATATCTATATATATATATATATATATATATATATATATATATATATATATATAAATATGAAATTAGAGGAGAATTTTTTTACGGAGGTGTAATCTTTTTAGGATTTAAAAAAAAATTATTCGATACAATTGTAGATTAATATGGGAACATCTTTTATTTAAAATTGGGTAGATCATAAATTTCAAATTGAAGAGTTAATACTCAATACTTTCATGGATTCTTCAAAATTAATTTATATATTTGTATTAATGATTTTTTAAACATTTATCCTTGTTGAATGTGTTTGTTATAACTTAGATCATTAACTCTCTTATGTGTTAATACTCTTTAAATGCACATACGCATGTCATGCATTTTTATCTTGAACATTATCAATTAATTCATTTTATTTTCCAAGAATTGACTTAAATCCCCCCCTCCCCACCCCCAGAAGTCTTAAATCTTGGCCTTTGACCACCCAAATTTCCCAAATTTTGTATATAAGGTGAAGTTTTGATCACACATATTATTTGCTTAATTCTATAGCTAAGAAATGTTAATTAGAGAGAATGGTAAATTCTTAAGAAAATGTAGAATTTCTAAGATTAAGATTAGCATAAATGAATATTTATAATTACTCCAAATTATCATAAACACCACACCTCTAGTAGGGTTGATTATTATCTTCTCGATCCAAATCTTAAAAGTTCAAAATCTGATGCACTAACTTCAAAAATTTTAGTGTGTTTCTATCTCTTGGCTCTTACTTATTTATATATGGGAACCCTTATGACTCACTCTCGACGCAACCTTGGGGATCTAATGAAGTTGGCCTTCTCGTGATGGGCTTGTCATCGTGAGGCCTATTGACCTATCTAAGTGAGTTTTTCAAGATTTCCTTGCGATTGATCATAATATATTTTTCCTGTCTTGTCTCTTGCCTAGGCTTTTGCCTTCTCACAATAATTTTCAATACAACTAGACGTGAATTATCCAACCTTACCAATTCAAAAAGTCTTATGATGTACTCATCCTATTGTGAGAAGACAAACTTAATTCTAGGCAAAAGATAAGGACATGGAAAAATATATTTTTGACAATCATATCAAAATATCGCGAAAGACTCATCTAGCCAGGTCAATGTGCCTCTCAATGGCAAGTCCATCACAAGAAGACTACTTTTATCAAGTCCCAATTAGAGATCACATCGAGAGCGAACCATAAAGATTTTCTAACTATAAATAAGAGAGATTCAGAGATAGAAACACATGAAAGGAAGTGGAGTTAGCACATTGATTTTGAAGTACTTTAAAAGAGGTTTGGACCAAGAAGGTAAAAACTAATATTGAGGATGTTGTTTATGATAATATGGAATAATAAGAATCCATTTATGCTTTGCCCTAATCCTAGAATTTTTTCATTTTCTGGAAATCACATTTCTCTCCAAAATTTATATATTAAAGTGATGAAAGTTAGAATTAAGCTTCAAAAAAGTATTCCACTACTCGTAACTTATTTTTTGTGTATAAATATGTATGATTAGATATGCATGGGTTTTATGTATGATCCAATTCAGTCAACTATGCCCACTTCCATGGGTAGATATTTGGGTGTTCCACAACAATCTCGGACTCAGGGTGGTCAAAGAGCTTCTTACTCATTAGCCAACAAACCCTCACTTGACCGTGGATGCTTTAATTGTGGTAAACATGGACAATTCAAAAGGGAATGCCCTCACAGACATATGGTTGGCTGGGCGCATCATGCAATAGGTAAATGCCACAATACTAATATGTGGAGGTAATACTGTCAGAGGACGTCCATAGGGTGGGCGAAGATAGTGGAGACTGAAGAAATGATAATGCAGGAAGAGGAGCAACACAACCCAGTAGGTGGGTTGCCCGTAATGATGATAAAGCTCAGGGGTACGCTTTTTTGAGCAAGCTAGAGGTTGAGGCATCAGACGTAGTGATAACATGTACTATTCTTATTTGTGATCGGATGACTTTTGTTTTGTTTAATCTGAATTCCACTTATTCATATGTATATGTTAGATTCAACCTCAATGTAATCGAAGTGTCATAAGAATATCCAACTTTATTTTCAAACCTACCCCCCCCCCCCCCCCCTCTCACACACACAAAACCAAAAAAATAATAATCATAATATTGATGAAAAAATTAGGGATGATACAGAAGTAACCCCCCCCCCCCCCTCCCCATCCTATCCCCTTTAAAAAAAAAAAACTATACCCGAATTCCCAACAACACACCTAAACTTAACTACGGTTTAATTACCCTCACCCTACTCCCACCCCTCCTAAATACATTTTTTCAGTATTTTTTTGTGCTGACGTGTCATAGAGAGTGTGGTCACTTTCTTAAAAACAAGTAAGAGGCAAAAAGTATGAAAAAATTTGATCAATATTGGACACTTGTCTTTTTAATTGGACATTTTAGAATTAGTTAGTACACATAAATTTTAACATTAAAACTTGTATGTATATAATTATTTTCATTTCTTTCTTTGTAAAATATTTGTTTCCCTCCTCACTTTAAACTCTCCTTTTTTCTTTCATTAATTTCTCCTCTTTTTGTTTTAGTTATTTTTTAAAATTATGTGTACTTTTTAGAAAAATAAATAATAATATTTTAAAAAAGTGGCCTTTAATTTAACATTTTTTTTACTTATTTGTATATCCGTTTGACATCAACTTATTTTAAATAAAAGATAATTTGAATTAAATTTATAATCAAATCAAAAGGAAAGATAAAGAAAATAAAAATGATAGGTGAAAAAAAAGAAAAAAATAATAAATAAAATCAATAGAGAAAAGAAGAAATAAACAATCAATGAACGTAAAAAATGGGAAAAAAATTATGTTGTGTTTGAGAAAATTTTATTTTAAATATAAGATAATGAAAATTAAAAAAAATAAAATACTAGGCAAACAAAATATATGTATTAAAATTTTCTTTATTGCTCCATTTTTATTGTTATAGTAGTTTTTTAAAAAGATTTGTGTTATTAGCGTTTAATCACCAATTTTTAGATTTTAAAAAAATAATCAAAGGTTTCATTATGAATCTATAACCGTTTTGAATAATTAGGGTGTATTTTTTATTTTATAAGAAATCTTGGAAAGATTATACCCCCTTAAAATGTATTCTCCTCCATTACATCTAATTTCATATTTGATCAACAGTCTAAATATGTACAGATACACCGATTAGACTTGAGGTTCAATTATAAAATTATTTTCAGAAGAATGAGAATGATACTTGAAATTCTTTTCAAAATTAATAAGTGTTGATTAATTCTTACAAATACTAAGGAATATACCATTAATTCTAGGCAAAATATAAGGACATGGAAAAGACCATGAAGAAGATTAACTTGGTCAGGTCCCAATTAGATCTCGCATCGAGAGCGAACTATAAAAGTTTTCTAGCTATAAATAAGAGAGATCCAACGATAGAAACACGTGAAAGAATGTGGAGTTAGTGCTTTGATTTTGAACTTTAAAAGAGGTTTGGAACAAGAAGGTAAAAATCAATCCTACTAATTGAGGATGTTGTTTATGATAATATGGAATAATAAGAATTTATTTATGCTAGCCTAATCCTAGAATTTTTACATTTTTCGCAAATCACAATTCTCCCCAAATTTATATATCAAAGTGATGAAAGTTAGAATTAAGCTTCAAAAAAATACTCCATCACTCGTAACTTATTTTTGGTGTATAAATATATATGATTAGATTTGTATGAGTTTTATTTATGATCCAATTCAGACATATATATATGCCCGCTGGGTATTCAAGTTTCCCATAACAACCTCTGACTCAGGGTGGTCAAGATGCTTCTTACTTATTAGCTAGCAGACCGTCACTTGAATGCGAATACTTAAATTTTGGTGAACAAGGACACTTTAAAAGGGACTATCATACATGAATTACAATTACTTCGAATTATCATAAACACCATACCTCAGTTAGTAGAGTTGATTCTTGCCTTCTTGGTCAAAACTCAAAATCTCTTTTAAAGTTCAAAATCTGATGCACTAACTCAATTTTTTTTTGTTTGTTTCTATCTCTTGGCTCTTACTTATTTATAGTTAGGGAACCCTTATGACTCGCTCTCGAAAGGATCCTTGGAGGTCTGATCAAGTTGGCCTTTGCGTGATGGGCTTGTCATCGTGAGGCTTATTGACATGCCTAACTGAGCTTTTCAAGATTTTTTTGCGATTGATCATAATGTATTTCCCTAGCCTCGTCTATTGTCTAGGCTTCTGCCTTATCTTAATAGTTTTAAATACAATTAGACGTGAATTATCCAACCTTACCAATTCGAAAAGTCTCATGATGTACTAATCCTATTGTGAGAAGAAAAAATTCTAGGCAAAATATAAGGACATGGAATAATACATTATCGATAATCATAAAAATATTGTGAAAACCTCACCTAGCCAGGTTAGTGGGCCTCTCAATGACAAGCCCATTACAAGAAGACTAAATTGGTAGGTCCCAATAAGAGATCGTATCGAGAGCGAACCATAAAGGTTTCCTAACTATAAATAATAGAGATCTAGAGATGAAAACACATGAAAGAATGTGAAGTTAGCGCATTGATTTTGAACTTTAAAAGAGGTTTGGACCAAGAAGCTGAGGAGGTCTACTGGGTCGTCTGTCGGGACCGGCATGCATGAATGCAATGCCCCCAAGGCATTGGGGCGTCAGTACAAAATAATGTACAAAGTATGAAAGGCTATAGACTTAGTGAGAAAGAGTATTATAATATACCAAAAGCAATCACGTATGGAAATCAAAATTTTAGATAAGCATGCTAACCTGCTACTGAATCTAAAAATACAAAAATGATCAAACATCAACCTAACCAAGCTCCCATAAGCTCGGCACGTACAAACAACATACACCTACCTAGACCCCCATAAGCCCAAAAGGTGCCAAATCAATCTACATACCCCTATCGGTAGCCCCTTGTCTTTGTAAGAAGTCACATAGCCCTTTTTGGCAACGATATAGCCCCGTAGGCAGCACATAGGCCTCTTAGGCAACATCATAGCCCAGTGGGATGCACATAGCCCTCTTTTGCATCAACATAGCCCTGTAGGCAACACATTGCCCTATTTGGCGTTAAAATAGCCATCTTTAGTGTTAAAATAGCCTATTAGGCAACACATAACACTCTTTGGTATCAATATAGCCCCGTGGGTAACACATAGCCCTCTTTGGAAATAACATAATCCTATTAGACAACATCATAGCCCCCATAGGCAGTTCATAGATCAAACAACTAACCACAATAGCCCCAAGCGCGACCACAAACAATTGAATAGGCTAAAGGCGAACAATTTAGCTATAAACAATATATATGAATAATCTCCAAGTCGTTCCTAACTTAGGGTCATTCTTAACAGATTATGAGTTCCTAAAATGAGGGTTTATAACCACTCAATCAGCCAACCACTCACAATTACATCTACAAGATCACCAACGTTAACTACCTCTAAGGAAATATGTCGAACGAAGGGAATAACCTTAACATACCGTTCCAATGAAAGCTCGAAAGACCGTAGTTTCTTCACAAAAGTTGTTCCTTATGTCCTAAGCTTCACAAACACTATATATACACAGCTGGTACGCACCTATAAACAGTTCATAATTAATCTTAAATTGGTAGATTTGCCATATTGCCCCAACTTGTCAAAACGTCCATAGAAATTCATAAAAACAATCATAAAAGAGTTTCGAGATGATTAACTTAGTTAACCAAGTTTAAACCTTGAAGAAACACCAATAACCACAACTTATATCTTCAAAAACTAGCTCCAAACATAGCTAATAAAAGGGAAAAATGATTGCCACGTGTAGAGATCACGTTTCTAGGCACATGGGTAACGTTTAATGATAGAAATCGTCAAAAACTAACCTTCATCATGCAAGAACTCCATAGGAACCCTCTCTTAAGCTTTCTCTTTGGTTTGGAAGTTAAATGAAATGTTTTCATGGCTTAAAATGATGAGTAAGCCGACATACCACATTCTTTTACCCGACCCGGATTCTGCCCTTCAGTCCGTAATAGAACCCTCATAACTTCTTACTTTGATGTCGGTTGGATATGGGGTTTTGTGCGTTGCAAATAGACTCGTAGGCCTTCGATTTAATGGGTGATATGCCTTCTAACTCTTTATATATTGGGAGAAAACATCCAAGATATTTGACCCAAATTTCAGAGAAATCTTTAAAAAGGAACTTCCGATAACTTTCGCCAACTTTTATTTTGCCACTTACCTAACTTCAAAACTTGAGATACAACCCTTGAACACTTAAAATATGACATACCACATAATTCTTAATTTATTACCCACCCTCCTTGTCTTTCCACGAAGATACGAGTTAATTTAGACGTTTTGAAAAGTCAGAGTATTACATCTGCCCCTTTAAGAAACATTCGTCTTCGAATGAAAAAATCTAAGTCACGCGATTAAGTTCTTAGGATTTTCAAAAATTTAGGCAGAATATCCTTTGTAAATGTGACTATCCAGGAACATGAAACGCATAAATTCTAACCTAGGCGTCTCACATGATGACATAAATAGCTAAACACTATAGCTCCATAATAACAGTGCGAGCAAATATACAATGACAACAACAATAATAATAATAAGCAACAATATAAAAAAATTAGATTGGTATCTAACCTCATTATACTAATATAAACTGATATGCCATCACCCTGGGTGTGAAACAAGTGAGGCTATTTGGACCTCATGCCATCCTCAGCTTCCCAGGTCACCTCTTCTCTATTCTTGTTTCTCCACAATACTTTAACCGAAGCCACCTCTTTGGTCCTCAATTTATGGACCTGTCGATCTAATATGACAATTGGAGTTTCCTCGTAGGATAACTCCTCTGTAATATGAACATCCTCAACCAGGACAACTCGAGAAGTGTCTCCTACGCACTTCCATAACATCGATCCCTGAGGGCAATTCTAACTCATAAGCCACCCGTCCTACCTTCCGGGCCCAATGAATCTTGGATAAGCTTGCCTTTTTTGCCAAATCTTATAACACCCTTCATAGGCGAGACTTTTAAGAATACCCAGTCATCGACACAAAACTCTAAGTCCCTTCGTCGCACATCTGAGTATGACTTCTGTCAGCTTTGAGCTGTAAGCAACCTCTCTCGAATGAGCTTAACCTGCTCCACTGTCTGCTGTATTAACTCGGGTCCAATCAACCCTGACTCGCTTACCTCAAACAATCCGATGGGGGACCTACATTTTCGTCCATACAAAGCCTCATAAGGTGTTATCTCGATGCTGGAATGATAACTATTATTGTATGCGAACTCAATAAGAGGTAGGTGGTCATCCTAACTTCCCTTGAAGTCTAGCGCGCAAGCTCGTAGCATATCATCGAGTGTCAAAATTGTGCGCTCAGCCTAGCCATCTGTCTGAGGGTGAAAGGCTGTACTAAGATTAACCTGTGTCCCTAGTCCTTTTTAGAAGGACTTCCAGAAGTTGGTGGTAAATTGTTCTCCTCTATCAGAGATAATAGATAATGGGACACCGTGTAGCCTAACAATCTCTCTAATATAGAGCCCTGCATAGTCTTCGGCCATAAAAGTTGCCCTGACTGGTAAGAAGTGGACTGATTTTGTTAGTCTATCAACAGTTACCCAAATAGAGTCAAACTTGCAACGCGATCGAGGTAACCGTGTAATAAAATCCATATTAATTGCTTCCCACTTCCACAAAGGAATGACTATCTCATGAACTAGCCTAGCGGGCTTTTGGTGCTCAATCTTCACCTGTTGGCAGTTAGGACACTGTGCCACAAACTCATGAACGCCCTTTTTCATCCTGTGCCACCAATAGATCTCCTTAATATCATGGTACATCTTCGTCGAACCAGGGTGAATAGAATAACAATAATGTTGTGCCTTTTCCATAATTCGACATCGAAGCCCTGCAACATTTGGAACACACAATCGACTGCTATATCTAAGGACTCTATCTCCTGCTATATGAAATGCTAAAGGCTGTTGATCCCGAGCCTTGACTCTGAGCTGCTCTAAGCTAGGATCCTCTTGTTGCCGTGAATTTACTTATACAACTAGAGATGATACAGATGAGTCCTGAATTGTTACCCCACTATCTTCTGCCTCTAACAATCTGACTCCCAAGCTAGATAACTGATGAAGCTCTAGCACTAGCTCACACTTTGCAACACCTAAATAAGATAAACTACCCATAGATCTTCGACTGAGGGCATCGACTACCACATTCGCCTTTCTTGGATGATATAAAATATCCATGTCATAGTCTTTCAGTAACTCAAGCCATCGACGTTGTCGCAGATTTAACTCCTTCTGTCTAAAGATATATTGAAGGCTTTTATGAACTGTTAAGATGTTAACATGAACGCCATACAAATAATGTCTCCAGATCTTTAACGCATGCACAACTGCAACCAACTCTAAATTATGGGTCGGATAGTTCTTCTCGTGCTTTCTTAATTGCCTTAAAACATATGCGATAACCTTACCATGTTGCATTAGAACACATCCCAACCCAACACCAGAAGCTATGCTCGCAAGCCTCAGTCCACTGGAACTTAGCTTCTTCTTGAGTCAGCTTTGTTAATGGGGCTGAAAGTGAAGAAAACCCCTCTACAAACCTTCTGTAATACCCAGCTAACCCTAAGAAACTACGAACCTCAGTCGGAGTCATGGGTCTATGCCAAGTCTTTATGGACTCAATATTTTGTGTATCAACCGCAATGCCTACATCTGATACAATATGGCCTAAGAAAGCTACAGAGTCCAACCAGAACTCACACTTAGAAAACTGTGCATAAAGTTCTCGGTATCGAAGAACCTGAAGGACTGCTCGCAAATGATTTGCATGCTCAACTTTTGAACGTGAATACACCAAAATATCATCAATAAATACAATCACAAACAAGTCTAGATACAACCTGAATATACTATTCATCAAGTCCATGAACACTGCTAGGACATTAGTTAATCCAAAAGACATTACCAAGAACTCAAAGTGTCCATATATGGTTCTAATAGTCGTCTTTGGAACATTTTTCTCCCGAACTCTTATCTGGTGGTACCCTGATCTTAAATCAATATTTGAGAAGCACTTATCACTTTGTAACTGATCAAACAAGTCATCGATTCTCGGAAGGGGATTCTTATTCTTTATAGTCGCCTTATTTAGCTGTCGGTAATCGATACACATTCTTAGTGAGCCATCTTTCTTCCTTACAAATAACACTGGCGCACCCCATGGTGAAGCACTAGGCCTAATAAAGCCTTTATCTAGCAAGTCTTTCAGCTGATCCTTCAATTCCTTTAGCTCAGCAGGAGCCATTCTATAAGGAGGGATAAATATGGGTTGTGTACCTGGTAGCATGTCGATAGAAAAATCAATTTCCTGTTCTAGAGGGATACCAGGGAGCTCGCCTGGAAATACATCTTGAAACTCATTAACTACCGGAATAGACTGAAGAGTCGATGGTTCTGCATCTATATCATGAACGTGAACAAGATGATAAATACAACCCCTAGTAATCATCCTTCTCACCTTAAGATAGGAAATAAACCTACCTTTCGGCGTTGCTGTATCGCCTTTCTATTCCCTAACTACCTCTCCTGGAAAGTGGAATCTAACAATCTTTGTTCGGCACTCAACATTAGCATAACAAGACGCTAACCAATCCATACCCATGATGACGTCAAAATCGACCATCTCTAACTCTACGAGATCTACAAAGGTTTGACGGTCAATAATTTCTACTGTGCAACCTCGATAGACTCTCCTGGCAACAATTGACTCACCAACTAATGTAGATACAATAAATGGTCGATCTAATGACTCTGCTACTATACATAACTTCCCCGCAATAAATGGAGTAACATAAGACAGAGTAGATCTAGGATCTATCAAAGCATAAACACAATGGGAGCAAAAAATCAATGTACCTGTCACAACATTTGGTGATGATTCTGAGTCTTGCCAGCCGACTAGTGAATGTGTACGGTTCTGTCCACTACCAGAACTAGAAGCTCCCTCTCTACCTCCACCTCTACCTCTACCTTTGAAGTTTGGGGTCCACGCCCTGTAGACTGTGTTGATGAGGAGGAACCTACTACTGACCTGGTCGACTAACCTATACTACCCTGACCTATGGTCGAGCTGTTTCTACACCCATGCCCCTCCTGTCCACAAGAATAACAACCTGTAGAACCCTGTTTGCACCTCCCGAAATGCATCCTACCGCAAGTAGTGCAACTCAGAGGGGCTGTCCTAGCCTGGCCTGAACCTCTCTGCTGCTTAGAGCCTGATGCTCGTGAACCCTCACCTGGGCCTGACTATCCCTGACGTTCAAATCTACTACCCTGGAACTGCTGTAGTGGAGGTCTAGGTGGCCTAATAAAATATCAGTGTCTGGGACCACCCTGAAAATCCCCCTGTGAACCAGCGGGCCTAGCCCTCTTCTGTCTCTCTCTCTCGAGCCTCTCACTTATATACTGTAAATGTCGACGATCCTTTATGCCTTGTGCAAAAGCCTGAATTCGTGAGATATCCATATTATCATTTAGTGCAGCGGTAGAACAAACGTCGATATAGTCTAAGTCGAGCCCTACCACAAATCTACACACCCTATCATGCATCGTATCAACAAATGCTGGTGCATATCTAGCCAATGAATCAAATCTCAGCCTGTACTCTCGGACACTCATGCTGCCTTGTTGAAGGTTCAGAAACTGGTCCACCTGACCATCTCTAATTTCTAGAGGCAAATAATGATCTATGAAAGCTTTGGTGAAGCTATCCCAAGTGGGTAGAGATACATCTTTTCCCTTAGATCTAACCCAACTCTAGTACCACAATACTGCAATATCGCGCAATAGAAATGCTGCTAACTCAACTGACTCAGTCGCTGAGGCATGCATGACTCTAAAGATCCTATGAAGCTGATCAACAAAGTGTTGAGGGTCCTCTCTGCGACATGTCCCTGTAAACTGTGAAGGATTCAAGACAAGAAATTCATGAACTCTCAAACTTTCGGGTCCTTCAGAAGATCCAGCAACATCTGGCGCAACTGGCTGGCATTGTGAAGCTACTAACTGTGCTAATATACATACTGCACCCTTGATATCCTCATCAGATAGAATATGAGGAACTAGATGTGGTACTGTTGGTGGAGCCAGACGTTATGTAGCCTTTAGAGGCTCCTGAAGCGGTGGAGAAACTATAGGGGGCTGAGAAGATGTCTCCCCCTGGGTCTCACAATGGGCAACCTCCACCTGTGGTACCTTGTCGGTACCCTCGCCTGTAGCTGTATCTAGCCCCTGGCTAGCTGTGGTCTATCTGGTGTCAGCCATCTCCATTTGCATATAAGTATCAATTATAAGCCTGAAACCTCAACCCTTAAGACACTGCTCTATAGCACGAGGTGAGAAAAAAAATGATAGTCATTCTAACATGCCCGGCACCTTCTTGCATATCGAATGTGGTGCACAATACATTTATAAACAAGACTCTACTAGTCACGACTTACAGACTCCCTAGGATACTTGCTCTGCAAGTTGGTCACGCCCCAAACTCGAGGGGCGCAACTGGCTCCTAATGCCAAAACTCAGGCCCGAGCCGACCCTACCGAACCATTTGCTACTAGCGCATGGCAGCCACATGCAATCAAGAAAACAAACAAGTATATCTCGGCTTAAAACTAAGCCATCGGCCGACAAGGCCCCTATCAACTGATCTATAAAAGAAACAACTACTCACAGGATGTCATATAAATAAATAGCCAACTAGCACCTAAGTCATGATTGGGCCGTCGAGGCAACCATGATAATTATACCAAAACTGAAAGCAGGTATATATCAAGAGAATACATCAAACAACTCACAAGTTTCAGAAAATCAACAAACTAGGCCAGTATGGCCATAACGTAGCTATACACCCCATACACTAGTCTGCAAGCCTCTAAGAGTAGTAAATATTGGCGGGACAGGGCCCCAGCCTAGCCTACCCATAAGGATATATATAACAAAAGGTAACAAACCATCCAACTCTGGCAGCTCTAGAGGAAAGGGGCTAGCTAATCAGATAGAAGTCAATCCTGCTGTTGAGGAGGTCTACTGGGTCGTATGTCGGGACCTGTATGCATGAATGCATCGCCCCCAAGGAAATAGGGCGTCAGTACAAAATAATGTACAGAGTATGAAAGGCTATAGACTTAGTGAGAAAGTATCATAATATACCAAAATCAATCATGTAAGGAAATCAAAATTTTAGATAAGCATGTGATACGCTCAAATTACACCTCCCTACAGAAGTATAAGCGATCGTTATCAAGTAAAGAACCCAACTTGTAAGTTGGGGTCGATCCCACGAGGAAAATGGTTTATACTTTACTTTAACCAACAATAATATTCAATTAGTCAAATTACTTCCAGAAACATGTAATTAAAGGGGGGGGGGGTTGTTTGTGTGAAACAAATAGTAAGAATTTAATAAGTAATCAGTAATAAAAACTCAATTTTGGTTGTTATCAAAATAAGAGAAATAACTAGGGTATACGTGTTCCCCAGTAGCTCATAACGCAGTAATCCTAGTAACAGCAATCCTTTCCTTGTGTATTACATGCAAAGTGATAAGTTAGGTATCTCTAAATCCTTGGTCCGACATCTAGAGAATTTCACCCCGCACCTTGGTCCGGCTATGTGTGTATAATTTACTAACCCTTACCTTTACCTCATATTAGACATCATAATCGATGTTTGGCTTAGTTATTACTTCGCACCAATCGACACTAGCCTATTAGATAGTATCACACTAAATCTTTGTTGATAATTCTTTTCTTGTTGATTACTTCCTTGGTCCGGCAAGTAGCAACAAGGCGAATTCTAACGCGTGCACTCGTTAAAAAGACTTCTAAACGAAAGAATTATCAATGCATGCAAAGCACTATTCAAAAATTGCTTATTTACTATTCATAATTTGTTAATCGCTCATGGTTCCCACAACCCTAGTTGTGGATTTAGTGATCCATATTAGCAATAACACAATTCATAGTTTTAGATGAAGAAATCATGAACTTACGTAAAGAGAATAATAAACCCAGAAATTCAACTTGAATTGCAAAGCCAAAGTCTTCAAAACGAACTTAGGAAATCAATAATTGCTAGAGTTGCAAATTAATCTCCAAAGTCACAAAGTAAAACTAGAATAATAATGTCTAACCCCCACAAACGAGGTTTACATGCCCTATTTATAGAAAACAAATCCTAAATTAAAAGGGAAACAAATTAAGAAAAGTTTGTTCAGGCACGCGTCTTCTTTCCACGAGACTGACTTACGGACCGTCAATGGATCTACGGTCCGTAAGTCCCTTCCGTCAGCCATGACTTAGAAAATATTTCAGCTTCCAAAAATTAGCTTCTCTGAAGCAAACGACGGACTTGCAGTACGGACCGTATATCGATCTACGATCCGTCAATCCCCTCCGTAGCTTCACACTTAGAATCTTCAAAAATCAGGTACTGGAACCCTCGCAGTATCATTCTACGGATCAATCAGTACGGTCAATGGCCACCGTGGTTCCACACTTGGTCAGATTTCCTTGATTTGTCATCCATACCTTGCCTGCTGATCTACGGTCATCACCTACGGACCGTCAATGGACCTACGGTCGGTAGATCACCTCCGTGAATTCCCTTTTTCTGTATTTCTTTCAGCTGTCTCTATACTTTTGCGCCTAAACATCTTTCGTTCAACATACGATAAAAACACATAAAAACCAATACAAAAAGGCCCTAGACACACATAACTTGTAAGTGAAATGTATTAGAAATACCGTAAACTCACGGTATATCAACACCCTCAACTTAAATTCGTTGTTTGTCTTCAAGCGACGTACTACGACTCTAAACGACACTTGTATAGAAGCAAGCATTTCAGGCCCAAGCAATCACATGACTCTCTATTCCCCTCACTTTTCAGGTGCAACTTCGTTCTCTTAGACTCGACAAGCTAATCCATGCGGATCAAACCATGATACAGATCGACCAACTGACACACAACATACAACTTCTCACTGTCACCAAGGCACCAACTTTTCGACAATGTAACTAGTGCCCTTACCTCAAACGAAATCCCTTTTGCACAAAAAATGCATGGTATTCATGGTACAAGGATTTATTCAACACTCACACTCAGAAGTAATTTCAAGTACAGTTAGTGCTTAATGCCATAAGCTTGCCCTTATTTTCACTGCTTTGACTCTCCAAACTAGACTCTAAGATCACTATAGGACTTTATTGACTTGTAACGTAGGCTCAGGGTCAGGTGTGGTACATTTGGGTACTGCTTAGTGACTTTATGCCCTCCTTGACATTACACTAGGCTTTTAACCTCTTTTTGTCCTATTTCTGTCATTACTATCGCTTTACCTTCTTTCCCTTAATTTTCTTCAACCACGGATGTGACTTTAGACTTTGTAGCTCTTTTTACTTTTATTTTATTTTTCTTTTGTCTTTCAACAAGTCACATCCTTTTCTCCCGTTTTTTTTTTTTTTCACATCACTCTTTTTCATACCCATATTTCTTTAAGTTTCATCTTTCATAGCCACCCTCAACTTATGGATTTTTCGTTAGTTGAGGTGCACAATACCTGATGTCGGGTCAGGGCCAAGATTGAAGTTACTTTTTACATTAGCCACCCTCAACTTAGGCTTTTGGCCTAAGTCGAAGTGCACATGTCCAAGGAGGGACCGGGGCCAACATAGTAGATTATGAGAAGGTAAGTTCGAGGTTTGGAAAGAAATGGTTTACATTTAGGCTCAAAGTTGGATCAAAGGGAGCAGTTATTTCATTTGGTTGGATCCTTCTTTGAGGCAATTTGTGGACTTTTTAGAACAATGTCCTATGATCACTTCCTAACCTCTAGATTGAATTGTCTTAGCAGGACTAACCGGGCAAATTCTAGTTTTGCACAAAAACTGTTTGAACACTTAACAATTCTCACCCACTTTTGGCACATAGTTTCATTATCAGATCATCAGATCATCAGATTAACTCAGTTCAAGTTTCAGCTCAAGTCATGCCATCGAGTTGATTCGTTATTATGGTATACTCAGAGCCAACATATTCAACTAATCATAGCCTACAACTTCTAGCATACATCCCAAAATTCGTTATAAGCCATCATGCTTCTTTCTTTATCATGCTGCTACACATACAATCCTAAGACATGCCGGTTCAACAAAAATTAAATAGTCTCTTGGGGGAAAAGAACACAAGCAAGAAAACCCCAAGAGAGGATTCATGAGTTCGGTTATTCAGACTTCACCCTATCACTCACAATCTATTTACCCCACCCCCAACAAAAATAGATGCATTTATCCCCAATGCATACAAAAACAGTAAAAGAAAATGGATTGGGTGAAGCAAACCTGTGGCGCAAAGCGCCGGCGAATCATCAAGCATGGGGGTCCGATTTCCCGGAGCCCGCTGGAACAACAGTGGGGGCACCATCTGTAGTGCCCAAATCAGCAATCATAGCACCCTCAGTAGTGCTCTCTATCAATCTCTCCGCACCATCAGTGGTGCTCACAACGTCTCCTAAAACAGGCTGGGGCGCTACAATTGGGGCAGAGCTCAATGCCCCTGCAACTCTCTCACGTACCCTTTTGCTGGCACAACTCTTCGTCTATAATCGAGGCCCTCCTTGCCTCCTTATTCTACCAACGCTGTCTCTTGTGAGCTTTCTCCTCCTTAGTGCGATGAGAATGGTGTCGCTTGCCTTTGGCATGTGTAGGCGCAAGCCCCTTCTCAGCGGTCCCACTGAATAAAACGGTTAGCACTGTATCATCAGCCAGTGCAGTAGGTGCAACCTGAGGCTCAACCGAAGGGGCGACAAGAATGACATCAACGTCGGTCCGGAGGCTGGCTAAGTCAGCCTGCAAAACAGATAGATCTATGGCCGGGGCTGATCGCTCAAGGACGCGTAATTCGAAAGCATCAAGTCGATTATTAACAGCTTGGACCTTCTGGTCCATCATCCCCTTCATCCTACGCTCTATTCTAGCCTCAAACTCGGCTATCTACTTTTGCATCCACGGCTGGATGTGATGCAGTAGTGTGTCCATCTGAGCCTCTAACTTTTGTACTCTGACCAATGGGACAACAATAATTCCTACTTGTGGCGTGGACCAGGAAGAGCTAGGAGCCATACTAGTTGCCTGAGATGAGGAGCCCGGGACATTATCAGTGTGATCTGGGATGCTAAGGTCACCGCCCTGCGCCTGCCCCACTTTGTCTGCAAGGTCGGCACCCAAGGGAGGTACCTCAACCTGAGGCTCTCTGCGAGGTGCTGCCATATTTGTCTCCTCTCGAATAAGGCCGATGTCCAATGCCCCTGTAGGGTGGACTAACTTGTCACAATGCCAGATCGGCACTCCAGAGTCCTTGCACAAATGAAAAATTAGACATGGGAAGGGGTAAGTAGTGGAGGTCCTGAATGCCTTCTCGCGAATCTCTGCCAGCAGCATGCAGGCAAAGTCAATCTCCACTCATGCTACCAATGCCGCGACCATGACCGCTTTGTCCCACATGACTTGATTGTCAGTTTTGTAGGCGACACTTTGTTACGCACCAGCTGCCAGAAGAACTTGGCCACAAAATTTAATGTGACCTTTCCGATGCCCAACCGTGGAGCGGCGACCCATTCTGTACGCTCGCCATCTACAACAATGTACCTGGCCAACCATAGTAGAACAGCCTCTCGCTGCTCAGCGTTTCTCTGGAAAGCGCCACTCCGCACGATGTCCCATCTATAATCAAGCTCTGCTGTGTTGAGAGACCAAGAGTGACCCGTGGTAGGACCATAGAGAAACGTTTGATCGTGGTAGGTGATATGTCAACCGAACAACCTCGAACCAAAGTGGAAGTGAGAGGATCTTGAGTTAGGGGCTTTGACCGCTTGGAAATTGAACTGCGGAGAGTGGCAGCATAGGAAGCATAGAATTCCCACACAATCTCCTCACTATACGTCCCTGGGTCTCGAGCCATCTAGTCACACTTGTGAAGGTTGAACAGCTGGTGAATGTCCGGAACAGTGTGCAAGCTCCCCGTGAGGACTCTGCGCTCCTCTGTAATTAGTCGAGCCATCTTCTGTTTGTCGTTTACCATCATGACATCCCGATAAATTGCCATTGGCCTTTACACACCACCTATTTAGCTCGCCGGCTACAGGAGTGGGGTCATCATTTCGTGGTGCAGGTGTGGACTCCGAGCTAGTTGCCTCATCATACGAGGCTGCTTGGTCATTCTCACCAGACCTGTGGCTGATTTAGCTTTGGACCCTGCACCATGGGCAGACTCGAAAGCCTGAAGCATGGGTAGACTTGGACCCGGACATAGACCCCTCTGAACTGGAACAGCCCCAGTTGGTGACCCGATCAGTGTGTGCTCCTCATCAGATTGGGAGACAGTGACTACGTCGGAAAGCACCTTCTGGGGGGTGCCTCGAGGTGCAGTGCGAGAAGTCCTAGTGTTGAGAGGAACATATGCTAGATCTGTGTCGGTGTCCTCATCGATTAACCGGAAACTAGGGACAACAAATTTTGTCTTGCTTATTTTGAGTAGGTGACCAGCATTTTGGGTGACATTGTACATGCGGAAGCGATATTAGTGCCCAAGACTAACCATAGATAAATAATAAAAACTTTTAGAACTATAACCGAACGGTGACAAAGCCCCAGGAAAATTTCAGACAGATGTTACAATGATCATCCACGGAGGAGACCTACGGTCTGTAAACTGATCTACGGTCCGTGGATCAGGGAA